>NC_053489.1:133943801-134543801 GCF_905171775.1 Rana temporaria
CCCGGGTCTCATGTTAAGAAGAAACAAGGTTTGCCTGTAATGTCTCTCTGCGGGGGTCTGGGCTCTGGGATCCAGACTTTGGTGTACTAATACATCTGTGGAATGAAAAGTGTCTGGCAGAGCCTTATACAGGTCCAGGTATGATGTTTTCTCTAATGGAACCCTTGATAAACCTGAAGGTTGGCACAACTTACCCCCCCGTCTCCTGGGTGCCGCCATGACAGCCACGTGTGGGCGAGCGCCGGGAGCGCACTTTTGCTGTCCAAATGAGACATAGATAGGGGGAGGGCCAAGTGGTTGCTAAGGAACTGTGTGCAATGCGGGAAACCTATGTGCAGGCACCAAGAGGCTGGTTCAAAAGCCCAGCACACCAGAGCCTTCTGTAAGCAGCATGGACACAGAGCTGTGGGCTGTAAGCATCCCTGTGGATTGAACAAGGCAAACCTAAGACTCCTATTTGGCATCGGGTTGTGCAGTGAGCTGATATTTTTTTATATTGTAAGACTATAGCACAACATTTATTTTGTGGATAGTACATTTGCTTTGCAGTAAGTAAAAGGGGCACCAGAAAACCCCAGCGTACGGCTAAGGATTCTGAGCTTGCCTGCAGTTTACCATCCCCCTCTGTCAGCCTGATAGCAGCCTCACAGGATGAGCCCCTATCTGGTTTTGCAGCTTCTCCTATGGCAGCTCCTGTATAAGTCACTGAGGACGCTTTAAAAGTTGCTTTGGGTGGCTTAGAAGGAAGGATTGCTAATATTATCGCAACCTCCTTGAAAGGTAGCAGAAAACGGGGTAGATCCCCTTCATCTGCTCTGGCTCTCTCATCAGATGAGCCTTCTGAGGGTGAAAAATCCCTCTCTGGAGATGAGGATCATGTGCAGTCTGAGGACTCAGAGGATTAGAGGATTCCTGCTACCTCTCAGTTGTTAAAGATGCAGGTGCAATATTATGCAGAAATGGCGCGTGCCACTTACAAATTGTCTTCTGTTGAAGCTTCTAGGCCTTCTGTTTCCTCTTTGGGATCTCGCAAATCCCTGCAGGCTGCATGCGTCTTTCCATTTCATCCTTTGCTGGATAAACTGATGTATGATGACTGGGTTCACCCAGATAAACAGTTTTCTCCTCCTAGGCAGTTTTCCCTCCTTTATCCGATGGGAGAAGGTTTCACTAAGAAATGGGGGGTACCTGTATTTGATGCAGCTATTTCTTGTGCAAACAAAAACCCGACCTGTCCTATAGACAACGTGCAGGGTTTTAAGGACCCAACTGATAAAAAGCTGGAGTCCCTATTAAAAGCCTCCTCTTGCATGGCTGGGCTGTAGTACAACCTGCAGTTGCAGCCATTGGTGTATGTCAGTTCCTTAAGGAACAAATGAAGCAGATGATTAACCTCCCCCCTACAGAGGAGATTGAGGTTTATGAGGACCTTCCTAAGGCCTTTTGTTTTGCGATTGATGCGATTATGGACTCTGTTCAACAAGCATTCCGCTTGAATCTCCTGCAGGTACACATGAGCAGGTCTCTTTGGTTAAAACATTGGGAGGCCGAGGTTTCTTGCAAGAAATACTTTGGGGAGAACGCCTGTTTGGGGATGACCTGGATAAATACATCGAAAAGATTACCGTAGGCAAGTCTATTCTATTGCCGGTTAAGAAGAAGAGTAAGACACGTATACCTGAAAAGGCTTCCTCCACCATTACCCATTCCTTGCTACCTTTATGTACATGCATACCTATTCGTTGGAAGGACTCTCTCCCCCCCCCCACCGTGGAAGATTGGCGGTCCAGGGTCAACAGAATTGAGGAGATGGAAATGATTATCCACCAGGCTAAAGACATGCATGAGCATGACAGGTTCAGACATACTTGGGCTTGTTGGACACACTATAGGGATACCCTAAATCCTGCAGCTCCCCCCACAAATCCCGTCCCACCACAGCTGCTGAACATGGTCGGAAACACTTGTCCCAAATAGCCCCCACGTCATATCCTTCTTTCCCTGCTTCCCCCCCCCACCCCTCCTCCTCGATCTGGCCATCCCCTTTCTTAACTCTAAGTGGAGTTTCACCGACAAGATGAGTGTCGGTCCTACGGCATTCTGTCCTGGTTAGTTGATAACCAGATTGGTTGGCAAATGATTGTTGATATACATTTTCACTACCCTTTTGACTACGTTTGGTACGTGCCTAAAATGTTGGGACTCAGCACACTACAGGACCTGGTTCGCTACTCATCAATGTTGTGATATCCTTGGTACCCTCCCGCCCACAGTGTGTTCCCTTTAGGGGTGGGCGGATGCTGGGTCGGCACTCACTGGTCCATTGCTTCAATATTTAAGTTGTAGAATCCCCTACCCCCCTTTTTCCCCCATATTCTAGGTTTATTGACCAGCACAGTTTATACCTTTACCTTCTAAGTTCCCTTTATGGGGTCAGGATTGTGGCCCTTCCTTTCGGGCTGGCTACAGAACCTCAAGTGTTCACAAAAATACTGGCCCCAGCCCTGGCAAGACTAAGGGCACAATGGATAGCAGTAACAGCCTACCTGGACAATCTGTTGATCATAGATCAGTCCACCGCACGCTTGGGCCACAATGTGCACAGCATAGTGGAATATTTAGAGTACCTAGGCTGGGTCCTCAATCTGGAGAAATCTTCCTTGCAGCCTCAAAAAAGGCTAGGAGTACTTGGGCATGATTATAGACACGTCCCTTAGCAAGGTATTACTTCCCAAGCCAGTAGCAAAAGCCATATGAGACTTGGTCCGAGTGGTAAAGGCAAAAAGAAGGCCTTCCATCCGTCTATGCATGAGATTATTGGGAAAGATGGTAGCCTCATTCGAGGCTGTCCCTTGAGCCCAATTTCACTCAAGACCGTTATAGGGCAGAATTCTGTCAGCTTGGAACAAAGATGTTCAGGCCCTGGATCTTCCTATGATCTTATCTCCAGGGGTTCGCCAAAGCCTCAATTGGTGGTTGCTCCCCCAAAATCTGTCAGAAGGAAAATCCTTCACTCCAGTTACCTGGAAAGTGGTGACCACAGATGCCAGCCTTCTGGGCTGGGGGGCAGTTCTGGAAGAAGCATCTGCCCAGGGGAAGTGGTCCGGGGCCAAAAAGCTCCTACCCATCAACATTCTGGAGATTCGGGCAATTCGTTTGGCCCTCAAAGTTTGGTCTTACAGACTGCAAGGCTGGCCTGTTCGGGTTCAGTCCGTCAATGCTACGACCGTGGCCTATATCAATCACCAAGGAGGCACCAGAAGTCTGGATGCCCAAAAAGAGGTAAATCACACCCTGGCCTGGGCAGAAAGGCATATTCCTCACCTATCTGCGGTCTTCATTCCAGGGGTAGAAAATTGGCAGGTGGATTTTTTTAAGCCACCAGCAACTGAGTCTAGGAGAATAGTCTCTACACCCCAACATGTTTCAAATCATATGTCAGAAATGGGGAACCCCAGATGTGGACCTGTTGGCTTCCAGGTTCAATGCAAAGCTGAACAGCTTTGTGTCAAGAACAAGAGATCCCTGTGCTCAAGAGTCAGATGCCCTGACAATCTCATGGGATCAGTATCCCTTGATTTATGCATTCCCTCCAGTTCCACTTCTCCCACGATTCCTTCAGAGAGTCAAGAAAGAAGGAAAGTCAGTGATCTTTGTTGCCCCTGCTTGGCCAAGGATACCCTGGTATGCAGAATCCCTAAAGATGGCAGTAGGAAGACCTTGGGTTCTCCTACTACACCCAGACCTACTGTCGCAGGGTCCAATATTCCATCCTGCCTTACAAAGTCTAAATTTGATGGTTTGGCTGTTGAGACCCACATTCTGAGGAAACGTGGGCTCTCAGGGCCAGTCCTATTCACTCTGGTTAATGCTAGGAAGCCGGGCTCCAGGCTCATCTACTACAGAATCTGGAAGGCATATGTTTCCTGGTGTGAACCAAGAAAGTGGCATCCTAGGAAGTTTGCCATTAATAGGATTCTTGCCTTTCTTCATTTTGGCTTAAATATGAAGTTGGCCTTGAGCACTATCAAGGGCCAAATCTCGACCTTGTCTGTATTTTTTCAAAAACCGCTTACCTCTCATTCCCTAGTCAGGGCCTTTGTTCAGGGTGCACTGTGTTTGAATCCGCCAGTTAAGTCTTCCGTGTGCCCATGGGATTTGAATTTGGTATTATCTGTTTTACAGAAGCTACCTTTTGAACCTTTACACCAGGTTTCTCTAAGTCTGTTGACACAGAAACTGCTTTTTCTTGTAGCCATATCATCAGCAAAGAGGGTATCGGAATAGGCGGCTCTTTCGTGTAAAGAACCGTATATGATTATTCATGAAGACAGGGTGGTGCTGCGTCCTCACCCAACATTCTTACCTACGGTGGTTTCAGGTTTTCATCTAAATCAAGATATAGTCCTACCGTCTTATTTTTTACAGATCAGCAGTCTGCGAAGGAAGAGAGTCTACACTCTCTAGATGTTGTAGAGTGGTTAAGGTTTATCTGGTTTAGAAAAGAAGATCCCTCCTTTTCAGGTAAAAGCACACTTGACTAGAGCAGTTGGTGCTTCATGAGCAGTGCATCACCAGGCCTCCATGCCTCAGATCTGTAAGGCTGCCACTTGGTCTTCGGTCCATACATTTACTAAATTCTACCAGGTAGATGTGAGAGGTTACGAGGATGACGCCTTTGGCCTTAGTGTGCTGCAGGCAGCAGTATAGATCCTCTAGCTCAATGGCGGTCTTATTCTGATCTGTGTCTCCCTCCCCTCAATTTTAGCATTGCTATGGGACATGCCATTAAGTAATTAAGGCTCTGTGTCCCGTGATGTATGATCAACAAAATAGGATTTTTAATACAGCTTACCTGTAAAATCCTTTTCTTGGGAATATATCATGGGACATATATCACGGGATCTTCGGAGTTAAACGTTGAACACATTGCTTTGCTACAAAACTGAGGTACTCTCCATTTGGGAGGGGTTATATAGGGGAGGAACTCAATTTTAATTGGGGTTGCCAGTGTCCAATCACCTGTGGTGACTACATAACCCATTAAGTAATTAAGGCTCTGTGTCCCGTGATGTATTCCCAAGAAAATGATTTTACAGGTAAGCTGTATTAAAAAAAATCTTATTATTTGTGGTCTAACACAACGCAGGTTGGAAGCAGCCTGCCCTGGAAAAAATGGGAAGGTTGAACAATGCTAAGAAAGATATGGCAATATGCTATTAGTTTAAGAACATTTTAGTTAGAATAAATGTTGCAGACAAGAAGAAAATGTTATTGCAGTATTCAAAGAGAGTGTTAAAAAGAATTACTGCTAAAAAAAAAAACAGTGGGCATTTATGTTGGTTTGTCACCTGATTTTTACTACACATGCATTTGTAAATATATTCTGCAGTATATATTATTAAAAATGGTCATAAATAGCAACAAAATAGCAATTATTTTTCAATTTTCTGGCTATGATAAACTATATATTTTGAGATTAAGAAATACTGAATCTGTTTGTTTACTGTGGGTGTCTGCACAGCATAACTGTTTTTTTCCTGCATCATTTTATTATATAATTACATTACATGCTCAGTGCACACGTTATATATGGGGGGGGGGGGTCTGGGAGCTGCATCTTTTGGCTTATAATACCTATTGGAGGCTATAATACAATTATTTCTGTACCACAGCCGACAACTCCTGTTTCTGTACTTTGGTGGGTGCCCTTGTCCAACCCACAAATGTCATACTTTTCCTCCTCCCCAATATTACATGTATTAAAATCTAGAAGGAATTGTCCAGTTCTCTCATAATGGCCCCAGCAAGTGTGCAGACCGCCCGCCAAGCAAAGATTAGTGGAGCTTGTATGTCCACACATGTAAGGGCTGGGCTAACACAGGGTACAGATTTGGTAGCTACTTTCCTCAAGCCCTACAATGAATTTTTGAGTTACTAATAACTGAATGGGATGAGATGATGGTAGAGGAGGGGGTGTTTCAATGTGGATTAAACTATTGTAAATTAGCTATAATGAGCACAGGGGGAATCTTATTAAAATTATGACACACAAACTTTGTTTTTTCATCTTGGGAGATAGCTTATAACTCATAATATGTGTACATTTTACCTTAACCACTTCAGCCCCAGACCATTTGGCTGTCCAAAGACCAGAGCACTTTTTGCGATTCAGCACTGCGACGCTTTAACTCAATTGCGTGGTCGTGCGACGTGGCTCCCAAACTAAATTTACGTCCTTTTTTTCCCCACAAATAGAGCTTTATTTTGGTGGTATTTGAACACCTCTGTGGTTTTTATTTTTTGCACTATAAACAAAAAAAGAGCGACAATTTTCAGGGAGCTGTGATCAGTCTCCTGTCACTAGGAAGAATGGGGAAGTGCTTGTTTACATTAGCATCTCCCCGTTCTTCCTCTCTGTGAGAAGATTGCGGGTCCGTGGGACCCGCGATCACACTCACGAAGCTCACGGCGCTGCACACGCTCCCACAATGCTGCATCTTAAAGGCGATGTACAGGTACGTTAATCTGCCTGTACGTGCCATTCTGCCGACGTATATTGGCATGAGCCGGTCCTTAACCGGTTAAATGTAGGGACTAAAATTGTGTTTTTGCACAAATATGATTTTAAAAGTTTACATACAGAAAAAAAAATCTGTAAAAAAGGTATGAAGGAGCGAATAAAAACTACTTAGGGTGGTCAATCTTTTATTTTAACGAATCCAAAGTTCCTCAGGTGAGCAGTGCAACACTCCAGGCTGCCGCACTGATTCTTGTCCAGAGGCTGTAATCTTATTCCACAGATGTCACTTCCAGACCGATACTCCTGACACAATCCCATGTTTTGTGCCAAGAATTTACACACATTTTCCACACTGGTAGTCCATCCAAGCGCCTTACCTAGTCAGGTTAAATTTTGTTTTTGGCTTTGCTGTACTCAGTGGGGAAACAATCCATTTTCTAGGTCTGGCCAGGTTTCCCTAAGCTTGGTGGGTGATTGCTCATGCCTGCCCCTAGAAGAAGCTGCCAGAAATAGGGTAGGAGGGTCAGCCATTGGGTTATGAATATTTGTCTGACCTCAGCCAATCCTTTGGAGGGGGTGCCAAGAAGGTGGCTGGGTGGAGATGAATGTTTGGGAGGCTTGTTCAGCAGCGTCCTTCTCCTAGCTGCTTCTCCTGGGAGGCAGCAAGGGAAACTGAAGAGCTGTTGCTAGGCCTCTGCATGTGCTTGGCTAGAGGGAGCTGGGCTAGGGAAGGACCACTTTATCACTGACAATGTTGCATGGAAGCCGATTGGTGAAAGTTGTCCTTGGTTCTTTTCCTAGGACTCCAGGTGTGCATGTACTATGGGAGTTGAATGCCAGAGGTTGCTGTAAGAATCAGTACTGATTCTACAGTGTCTCAGAATAGCTGGCTATCCCCTCTACATTCAGCAAAAGCTGCTGCTAAAGGATTTGTGCTTGAGAATCTGTCATCCTCTACTTGCTGGTATTCTTGGAGTGTCCTGCACTCTCATCTCTCTTTCCTGTTCAATAACTGCAATAAATATACAAAAATACATCCCCTAGCCTGGGTTTGTTGGTGTGCTTAGAACAGGTGTCTTGGCTTGGTAGCCTCTGACAGGTAAGGAAGACCTGAGTCATTCTCAGTGGACTCTTTGGGGTAAGTGTTGCACAATCAACTAGAAGCAGTTTTCTATATCATTAGAAAGCAGTTACTCCTAATATAATAATTATTTAAATATACATACTTCTACAAGCATTTCATATAAAGAAAGACATTTCACTGTAGACTGATGGATAACATAAATAAAATGTTACATTACATGTAACATAGGTTTATAGGGCCAGATCCACAAAAGAGATACGCCGACTTAACTCGATTTTTCTAAATTTACACGGCGTGTATCTTTGCGCCCGATCCTCAAAACGAGAAGCGCCTGAAATTCGGGCTTTTCCGTCCTACCTAAAAATATTACGCCGGCGCATTCTCGTGCGCAAATTACGCTAGGCACGCCGCTTTATTTGATAGGCAAAGATGCAAATGAGGGAGATAGGGCGATCCACAGAATTAAGTGTGTGCGCCATAGATTACGCCCTGTGCGCACCTGTTAGTTTTTTGGTGGGATTTTACACATTATAAAAGCAGCCCTAATTTTACACATGCCGTCTGAATGTCTGCTGAAGCAACACCATTCAGGAAGAGCTCAGCACACACACGTTCAGGACTGAAATCTCTCTGCCAAAATGCCAGGACCAGCAATGATACTAGCTGCATTAGTTGATATAGAGACACAAAGAAGGAGGAGGCCACAGAGGAGGAGGATGAGGGCACAGGAGAGGGTCTACCGCCCACGGCAAGATTTGTTTGGCATGCCTGCTTGTGAAGTTTACCGCACCTACAGATTTACCCGTGAGGCCATCCTGGAATTAACAACAATACTTCAGGATGATCTTACCAGCCCAACCCAACGCTCCCATGCCCTGCAGCCACTCACCAAAGTACTGGCCACTTTGCATTTTCTGGCCACTGGCTCATTCCAACGCACAAGTGGAGGCGTGGCTGGGATGGCACAATCCTCCATCAGCAGGTGTGTGCACCAAGTGGTCCCTGCAATCCTGCTGCGCATGGGAAATCAGTTTCAGAAACCCACCCAGGAGGATCAGCGTTTAAAGTCAATGACCGACTTTTACAACATTGCCAGATTTCCACGCACCATCGGGGCCATTGATTGTACCCATGTGGCACTACAACCACCCCATGATACTGAGCACATGTTCCGGAATCGTAAAGGCTGGCATTCCATTAATGTGCAAGTCATCGTCGATGCCCATGGCCTCATCTGGCACGTCTGTGCTAAATTTCCTGGATCCTGCCATGATAGTTACATTTACCGGCAGACACAGATCTCAAGAGATTTTGACCAGAACATGTATGGAGACAGCTGGCTGATTGGTGAGTGACATGTGTGTCAGGTATGTCCCCCCCATGATGCTGACATCACAAGGGGCACATGCATGACTAATATCCTCCTGTCTTTTCCCTTACAGGTGACTCAGGATATGCCTTGGGACCTCATCTAATGACCCCATTCAGGAACCCCCAAACCCCAGGAGAGCAACGCTACAACCAGGCGCACATACGAACCCGGGGAGTGGTTGAACGGACCTTTGGGCTTCTGAAGTCCCGCTTCAGATGCCTGGATAAGTCTGGGGGTACCCTGCTGTATTCCCCTGACTTTGTGTGTCAAATAATTGGGGCATGTTGCATACTCCATAACTTTGCCCTCAGAAGGGGACTGCATATTGACTTATGTAATGACCTGACCCCTGACCCAGGCAATACTATCCCAACCAACTCTACCCGGTCTGCTGAGGGCACAACAGCTAGGAGACGCCTTGCAGAAGGCATTTTTTCACAGTAAATGTACATGATTAATGTCACAATAAGTATGTATTTTTTCACTGTAAATGCACATGATTAATGTCACAATAAGTATGTATTTTTTCACTGTAAATGCACATCAATAAAGTCACAATGATAATGCATGAATGCACACCACTGTGGTTCCTTGCACAGACACATCACATGCACATCGAATTGGATTAGATCCAAGTCCCCCCCCCCCCTTGGGACTTGGGAGCAGTAACGCCACGCCACGGCTCCAATTATGTCACTGTGCATTCATACACCATTCAGAAACCTGGGATTGCACTTCTCCCTGGTCCTGGGGATCCCTTCTCCACCAAAACTGAGGGTGACAACCTTAATTTCTTAGGAATGCCACCCCCCCACATTCACACATCATTCACACACATAAACCAAATCATAAGTACAGAAGACCAAATAAAAAAAAAAAAAAATGCATAAAAAAAAAAAAACAAGTATCCCAGCAAATTTATTAGCGGCGGCGATTGCTACGCCTTGGCTGGGCAGGGGCACGGGCAGGGGCACGGGCAGGGGCACGGGCACGGGCACGGCCACGGCCACGGCCACGCCGTCGCGGAGGATGTCCATTGGGGGGGTGTTGAGCTGGGGAAGGAGGAGCCTCCTGGGGGGGTTGAGCTGGGGAAGGAGGAGCCTCCTGGGGGGGTTGAGCTGGGGAAGGAGGAGCCTCCTGGGGAGGTTGAGCTGGGGAAGGAGGAGCCGCCCCTGCTGGCCTGCCCTCCATGGCCCCTGCAATGCGAGTGAGACAGGCAGTGAGGGCAGCCGCATTGGCCTGGCCAGACCTTGTATTGTCCTGCACAGCCTGGGTCAGGGCACTCAGCTCATGGGCCACGCGCGTTGTGGCGGTCTGTATGTCATTCAAACATGTTATGACCGCCGTTGAGTTGGTGGCCACATCACCGAGTGCCTCCATCATTTCACCCTGGCTGTGCTCCATCTGCGTCAGTTTTTCCAGAATTTTTCCAAGAATGCGGGTCTGCCGGGCATTGTCCTTCACCACACTGGCCGACAGACGCTCGCCCACAGCCACGGTCTCCTGGGTTGTCCCCCTGGCTGCCGCTGAGTCTTGCGGGCCTGGAGGAGGGGAGAGAGTGACCCTGGTGACTGGAGGCCTGTTGGGGGAGAAGTGGGAGGGGCTACCCCTGATGGTGGCCTGACTGGTGCCAGCCTCAGGGGTAGTCTCAGGGGAAGACTCAAAGGTCATCATATCAGTGGCCAGGAGGACTTCCCGGGCCAATCTGCATATTTTCCTCCTCCTCCCCCTCATCATCCTCCTCCCACTCAACCTCAACCTCCTCCCCCTCAACCTCCTCATGAGTGGAGGTTTGGCCAATCCCCTCCCCTGGGGAATCCTGCCCTTCTTGGGACTCATCATCTGCCTGTCTTGGGGGTGGTGCTGCAGCCTGGCCCGATGGGCCTGCAACCTCCTGGCCTCCAACCTCCTGGCCTCCAACCTCCTGGCCTCCAACCTCCTGGCCTCCAACCTCCTGGCGTGGAACCTCCTGGCCTCCAACCTCCTGGCGTGTAACCTCCTGGCCATCTGTGGAGGACACAAAACAATCACATGTTTGAGGAACCACACACTTGGCACATCTTCCCTTCCCCCACCCACACATGCTAATCAACAGAGAATAAACCAAAAAACCTACCTGTCCTCCTAGGAACATCTGACGTATAGCCAGGCAGGCCCACCACCTGCTGTGGGTGGAAACACTGGGCCACTGCCCATTCCTCCTCCGTCAGTCTGACTGGGCAGGGTCCCCCTCCTCCAGTGCCCCTGGTATGGGCGTCGATCCTTGCCATCTTAGTCCGGACGACGCTTCTCAGATCGTTTATTTTTTTCTGTATGCCAGCGGGGGTCCTAGTCTCCCCCCCCCCCGCCGCATTGATCTGGTCCGTGATCTTTTTAAGAAGCTGCCTCCTCCTGGCCGGGGTGGTGTTCTGGCTCTCAGGGCCATGCAGAAATCGCCCATATTTCACAATGCCCCGAGCAAGAATTTGCTTCTCTCCCAGGGTGAAATTAAGCTTCCTGCGTTTAGGGGGCATCTCATACACCACCCAGCAACAACAAACACACCCGACAAACAATCGACAATACACACCCAAAAACCTGACAAAAATCTATACCACAAAAAACTAAACAAAATCTAAACACACAAGGACACAGCTAATAGTAATTCAAAAACAAACACGCACCAACAAACAAACAAAAAACAAACACCAAAAAACAAACACCAAAAAACAAACACCAAAAAACAATCAGCAAAAACAATAACAAACAAATTAAATAAATACACTTCTCAAACACAAACAACAACTAGACTCTCCAACTCCTCAAACACTTTTCTCACAAACACAACTTACCAACACACAAACAAACAGAGCAGAAGCAAATTGCTCATGGAAGGGGAACAATGGGATATACTTTAGCAAGGGAAGTGTGTGTGTGTGGTGCTTTTTAGACACAGGGCGATCCTCAAACTAAGTACACTTGGCCTTTTACCTATCTCACTGATTGCGCCGAGATCAGTTCTGCACATGCCCAGTGAGGTCCCGATTCGTGCGCGCATGCGCAGTACGGCCGGTGCCTCATTTGCATGGGGTCACGGCTCATTACAATGAAGCACGCCCACTTCCTTCCCACTTGCAAAAACCCCGCCTTACGCCTCTGAATTTAAGTTACGCTGGCGCACATTTAGACGCAAATGCGCTGTGGATACGGCACTTACGACACCAACTTAGGGCAACGTAACTTAAATCACATAAGTTAGGACAAACTAAATTTGCACCGCTGGCTGAGGATCTGGCCCATATAGTTTATGGAGTTTAGGCATAGTTGCATCACTTGTATTGCTGCATTCACAGACAGAAATCGCCTATTTAAATGTGACAGAAACATTTCTGACAAGTTGGTTTCACATGAAGGAGGGCTGCATAGCATAAGGAGAATACCCAACGTTTGGTGGAAACCATTTAAAAAAATTCATCAGAAGTATTGGGGTAATTGATTCTTAAAAGGACTCAACCAAACTGCAAGGTACACTTATTATGTAGTGTCTTCATGTCACTAAAAACCCTGTTGGTTAAGTAAAAAAATATCATTACCTTCCATCCATGGTACCACCACAGTGTCATCATAGTCCTTTTAACTAGATCCCGAGTACACTGAGGATCTCTTATTCATGATTCACGAGGAAACACTCTAGCACAGTTCCAGAAGGACCCTGGCGTCAAATTATTCTGTGTGGAAGTCAGGTGTAAGGTAGGTATGTTCTTCATGTTTTCTCCACAGATGTTTTACCGTGGAAGGGGTGGAATGTGCCAATATTTAATAAGCAGACATTTAATTTGGTTGCAAGGTCCAATTTGAATGCAAATTCTTTTTACCAATGCAGAATACCTTAGTCTGGATTTATTATGGACTTTACATTTTGGAATGTTGACTCCCCTTCTCCATTAGTACAAACTAGAGACCATTATAGAGGGTGTATCTGTTTTGGCACTACAACTACATTTTTTTATTTTAATCCAGTCTTTTATAAGTACAGACCCAGATGTCTATCTGTTTTTAAGCTATTACATTTTATTTAGAAAACTCAAACAATCTGTTGTTTACATTCACAATTTAGTCAATTATGTTCATGTAGCTATAATGGTGAAATAATCACAGCATCCTTAGAAAATACGAAGCCTCTGCACTTGAACTTTAACAAGAGGTTATATATAAACATGTATTTGCAGAATCTGGTTACATGAAAATGTCTTCAACTAAGAGCAGGGTCATTTTAATAGCTTGCGTACTTGTTCATATAAAAAATAAAATAAATGGTAAATAAGATGCTGCAGAGGGACAAAAGTGAAAGTTCATCTGTGAGGATGTCTTAATAGTTTTAACAATCTCAAGAACTACAGTTTGTGAACCTGTATATAGCTATATAAAAATATATATCATTTTGAAAGAAAAATAAAACAGTACCTTGGAAAATATTTAAAGAGGCCATTCATTCCGAATAGAAATTACACATCTGCATATGACACGGTTCTACGGAGATCTATCCTCGCTTTTCAAAAAGCATCTAAACAGCAGCAAATGTAAGGTTCCACTAAAGGCTCCAAGATGTAAATTTAAAGTGGATCTCTTCACACAGTGCTTTAAAGGTACAATAAAAAAATACTAAATCAGTAACCCCTCAATGGCCATTGAATAATGTAACATTTCCTTACTGGAATTATTTGTTTATCAAAACAGCATTGGGCACTACATAATAAAGGGTGCAGGATGCAGCATTTTTTCTGGTCAACGTCTTTCCATAAATTAACAACTCATTGTAAAATCCAACATACCAACCAAGAACCCCCCAGCTCACTTCTAGGAAATGCTTGAGTTGCAAAGTTGACAATTCCAGACCTGGCAGTAATCCTTATTGAGATCTAAAATGACATTTTTAAAACACCAAATAATTTATCAGGAAAATGTATTAATCTTAAAAACCAGAAACTTGTTCTTCAGAAAAGATCCGTCGGAAATCCCTTGGGGAAAGCAGAGAACCTGCTTGTTAACTTTTCCCCCATACACACAAGAGGTTTTTCCGTC
This sequence comes from Rana temporaria, assembly GCF_905171775.1. NCBI lineage: Eukaryota > Metazoa > Chordata > Amphibia > Anura > Ranidae > Rana > Rana temporaria. The sequence continues at coordinate 133,957,842 of NC_053489.1, forward strand.
GGGAGAACTCAGATGAGAGCTCTGGTTGGGAATCCCGACTATGTGTATGCTCCATCACAGTTTTTCCCATAGGAAAACTGCCAAAAACTACTGGGAAAACGTCCGCCGGGAACCCCGGTGGGAAAAAAGAGCAGGTTCTCTTTTTTTTGTCCGGCAGTTTTTGGGCAGCATTCCTGTCAGAAAAACTGCGAGGAGCATACACACGGCCGGGATTCCCGGCTAAAAGCTCTCGTCGCAGTTTTCCCGTCGGGAAACCTGGCCGTGTGTGCGAGGCATTACACTATTCTGCTCATTAACTGGTTGTGTCAATGTAAACAAGAACCTTCTGCATGTAACAACTTGAATAAATGATTACTATGCAAACTACTTTACAACCATATACTGTATATATAAAAAGGAACATCAAGTTGTCTTTTATTTTCTGATTCTGCTGTTTCTTCAGTAGCAGGTACACAATGAGTGATCCTTCATAAATATCTGCAACAGAAACTCATTAGTAAGTTTTATCTACAAACATTTTTATTTCCTTGTGAGACATGACTTACAGTATGAGCAAGCTAGAGGTGGTGCATAGATTATGCAGGTACACGGGCGTCTGACACAGTTAAAAATGGCTTGAGGGAATTAAGATCCAAGGTAGAAACAATTCATTTTAAATTATTCCAGCCTGATCTTTAATGGCATTCCAAAAATCAATACTATTGGTGTGCATAGAGATCATTTATGTGCCAGTTGGCTATATATTTAACGAATTCCACTGCAATTTAAATATAGGCCATCATTAAAAAAAATAAAAACATAGCACCAAAAGGACATGTATTACTTTTAAATGCCAGCGTATCCCCTCTTACCTACTATACTGTACCTACCTATTGGGCACTTTTTTCTGTGACCATACAGGTCAAAAGAAGGGTTTAGAACGTTTCAGTGGGCATCAAGTGTTCAACATTGTCAGGTCAATGTTTTGTTTTGATGCTTTCATGAGTATCTGCAGCTGCTAATTCTATCATGAGGTAAGTTTTTTTGGGGGTTCTTTTGGCCCATCTCATATAACCTGTTGGTTTATAATAACTGTGTAGGTCTGCTACAAAGAAGTAGTTATTTCCATGCACAGCACTGATGAAGGTCAATAAGCCTGAAACAGATGTATGCAGTTTTGCAATAGAACTATATTAAACTATACTATACCAGTATAGCCCTTTATACAGTAGAGTTCTATACTGTACTATATACAAGCAGTTCTGGGTGTACAGTTCACCATAGGGACATGAAAGAATGATGTCCAAGGCTCCACCCATAATCCTGAAATAAGGAATAATCCTCTTGTTTTTGGCATCTGGCGTGCTCTGAGATCGCTGTGTCCTCCAATTTAAAGATCAAGGTAAAGGGTCAATCACAGGGGCCCTTTACTACGTGCCGAGCTTTGTCCAATCACAGCTGATCCCATGTAAAAAAATGGCAGTTATCAGCATTTTCTTTCCTCAGCGATGTCACTGTGAGAAAAGGAAAACTGATAACCGGCAATCCTGTGACAACACATATTTACAATGATAATCAAGGCACTTATCAGTGCAGCCCCATCAGTGCCAACAAGTGTCCCTCAGTGCAGTTTATTAGTGTCCATCGGTGCAGCATATCAGCGCTGCCTATTAGTACCCATCAGTGCAACTTATCAGTGCAGTCTGTCAGTACCGCCTCATCAGTGTCCGTTTATTGCAAAATTGATTGCAAAATTTGATAGCAGAAACAAAAAAAAAGTTTTTTTCTAAATTTTCAGTCCTTTTTTGTCTGTTTAGCAAACAAAAAACACCAAGAGAAAGCCCTGTCTCAAAAAATGATACATATGACCACGCAATTGTCATTAAAAGTGTGCAAGCACTGAAAGCTGAAAATTGGCCTGGTCAATAAGGGGGTGAAAGTGGCTACATGGTTAAAGTGATTGTAAAGTCTAATTATTATTTTTTATTAAAAAAATAAACAGGTTTATACTTACCTACTCTGTGCACTTGTATTGCACAGAGCAGCCCGAAACCGCCTCACTGGATTTGACTGAAAGCAACAGGAGCCAATGGCTCCCCTGGCTCTGTGGGACCAGGAAAAAAGAGCAGTGCTGCTGCAGTACAGATGGGCACAGCACTAAATCGATATATATGACTCAGCTACAGGTAATTATTTGGGGTAGGAGGGGGGAGCAGACAGTTAGTGAATTTTTAGTTTTTTTACCTTAAAGTGGTTCTAAAGGCAGAAGGTTTTTTATCTTAATATATTCTTTACATTAAGATAAAAAACCTTCAGTGTGCAGCAGCCCCCCTCAGCCCCCTAATACTCACCTGAACCCCAACTCGATCCAACGATGTTGCATGAGAGCCTCGACTGTCTGGGAATCTCCCTCCTGATTGGCTGAGACACAGCAGTTGGTACCTTTGGCTCCTGCTGCTGTCAAAGTCAGTAAGCCAATGAGGAGAGAGGGGTCAGGGCCAAGCCGCAGCTCTGTGTCTGAATAGATACACAGAGCAGCTGCCTGGCTCGGTTGCCCCATAGCAAGCTGCTTGCAGTGGAGGCACTCAGCAGGAGGGTGGGGCCAGGAGTGCCAGCGAGGTACCCGAGAAAAGGAGGATCTGGGCTGCTCTGTGCAAAACCACTGCACATAGCAGTTGAGTATAACAGGTTTGTTATTTTTTAACAAAAAATAAATAAACTGGTCTTTAATATCACTTTAATGCTGGTAATGCATCAAGGCAGTAAATCTTGTAACTATAGAGCCACTTTAAATGCCTCCTTACCATAATTCTCTGGGTTATACTCTCTAATTTGTACCCCAACTCTGCAGCATAGAAGCCATGGAACAAGGCTTTAGCAAATAGAATCAAACATAGGGGAGGAACCTCCCAAGCTATCTTCCTAGCACAGAGTTTCAACTTCCATTAACGAGATAAGGCTTCCAGTAGTAGTGCCTGCTATGTATATGTGAACAGGGCCTATTCACCCTGCACATGAGGGTACCATTCGCCGGGAACATGCTCATCAATGCTTTGGTCTGCAGGTACTGCAGTCATGTGAAGAATCTAACATTAAGGCAATTCCCTGACTTGGAAATGAGCTTCCACGCTGTGTGCAGTAGAATACATAGTTTGAAAAGTGCATATGCATGCTCATTTTAATTTCTGTGTTTACCCGACCAGGCCATGGATTTCTATGACCCGGGTTTGCTACTGGGTACTGACCACTGGGGAGGGATCCAGACAATGATTCCCTCGCTACCGGATGAAATGTCACCTTACCAGGTACCGAGCCTTACGACGGTTCCTTTGTGTATTGAACCTGTGCTTGGTTACTCTTTGTAACTATAGTCTTCTTCCTGGTCTTGCCAAGTTAACCCTTTGGTAATGGTGTTACTTCGTACCCCTTTGTGCTTTACAGACCCTGGTTCTTTACATACACCAGAACCAACATGCACCCCTTTGAATAGCTTCAGACCAAACTCAGAACAGTTAAAGGGGTCGTAAAGGTTCGTGTTTTTTCACCTTAATGCATCCTTTGCATTAGGGTGAAAAAACACCTGGCTGTCAAGGGGCCCCCCAGCCCCCGTTTTTTACTTACCTGAGTCAGTTCACCTGCTTGGCTCGCCCCTGGTGTCCTCTTCTCCATGAAGTCCTGGCGTTGATTGGATAGATTGATAGCAGCGCAGCCATTGGCTCCCGCTGCTCTCAATCGAATCCAGTGACGCGGCCACCAAGTGGGCAGGACCGAGTCATATACTTGGCGTCTATGGATGCCAAGTGTATGACACGGGAGTGCGACCGCAAGGTAACCCCTCGGGAGAACGCTTCCCAAAAGGGGTTAGCTATTGTGGGAAGGGGCCGAGAGAGCTGCTGTGGGACCCTCTGTGCAAAACAAACTGCACAGTGGAGGTAAGTGTGACATGTTTGTTAGTTTAAAAAAAGGAACCTTTAGTACCACTTTAATGTAACTTTACTGGAGAGTTGTCAACATTACAGTCCAATTGAATTCCCATTCCCAATCCTAACTACAGTTGTGTGGCTGCCCAGGCAAACCTCCATGAGATGATAGTTCATACTGGTACTCTTCATGATTTCAATGTCCTTTGGAAACCCATTGCTTTCAGTGGACTGTGAGGCACAGCAGTCCTACAGTATGTCTGTTCCGAGTCACTGTCTTTTTCCCATACAGCAGTTAATTCTGTGTGCAGAGCCTTTCCTTCTTTTATTTACAGCACTGGGGAGAGGGCAGAGCTAAAAAAAAAGACTGGCAGAGACAGGTTTAACCATTTTCCCAGCCTGGGCAGTCTGTTTAACTTATAAAATAGAAAAAGTGCAGCGCAAAACTCAAATATATAAATGATACTGGTATACTCAAACACCAATACCATAAAGATTTTACTTTATGGTATTGGTGTTTGAGTATACCAGTATCATTTATATATTTGAGTTTTGCGCTGCACTTTTTCTATTTTATTTTTTACTTGCTTAGGATTTTTGCGAATTTCCCTTAGTGTTCAGCTGGCATTACCAGTGATCTGAACCCTGGGGGTCTGTATCACATAAATACACTTTAATATCATCATTTTTTTATCTATATATTTGCGCTGATTGCACCCTGTTTTTTTATATGTCTGTTTAACTTGTTAATAGAAAAAAATACCCATGTAGGCAACCTGCTGACATATATTAAAGGACAGAAAGAGAGGTCAGGTAGGCATTACTGATATGGCCATATTCGGTAGTAGTACAATGAGCAGACAGGATATAGAAAGGATAACACACAGACTCTGAAGTATTTTGGCAGACTCAATTTGCTATATAGAAAATATTTAATACATGGGTGTTTGAAGAGTATTTTACACTTTAACAAATCAACTTTAAGTACCCGACTGTCCAATGCTAAAAAAAAAAAAAAAACAGATATGGATATGACATCAAAACTCATTCAATACTTTATGATAATGTAGCATATGAATTTATTACGTTAGTATTTTGCTATAGATCCTCTTGTTTGTTCTAATGCATTATTTAAAAAAAAGTGCTATCACTATCTGCAACTGTCAAGAACACACTTTGAATATATATGTATGTGCCAACTGTTACCTTCTGCTAACAATCATAGACTAATCACTGTAATTATTATTCCCTCTTTTGTACTATCTATGAATACAGATATGGCTCTATGTGGAATCTGGTTAAGTCATGTTACTGACATTGGGAATTACTTATGAAAGGGGCTGCAAAAATGGAACAGGCCTCTTGATTGAGATCTACACTCTTGCTGTCAGTACTAATTACCTTTTCCTTGCATTGATTTAAATGTACTGCTGTGATCTCGCACGCACATTGAAGCTTTATAATGTTATGACTCTTTCTAAAAAAGAACACCAGAAAAGAGTGTATTTTTGCCATTTTATTATTATTATTATTATACAGGATTTCTATAGCGCAGACAGACAACCTGAGGGTAGACAGTACAAATACAATACACTTTAATACAGTAGGAATCAGAGGGCCCAGCTCGTTAGAGCTTACAATCTAAAAAACCTCAACAGCATTTGCTCTACTTCTTTTTTTTTAAGTTTTGATTTTTCATCATGAAGCATCGTGCAATTAATGATAGATTTCAAGTGTACATTAAGAATAGGTTATTGAAGCATGGGAGTTACAGGGTGTCTAACAATTATTATTCGCAAACTTGGGTGATTCATTAAAATTATAGAAAAAAAAAATGAAGCGCCAAATTACGCCAGATCAAAATCTTGTTAAATTTTTCTACTGTATAACAGGCAGCAACTTCACTTTTGAAATATTTCATAAAAGTATATATAGGAGTCGAAAGAGGAAGGTTCTTTGATAGAGATGGGGCCGAACATCTCCCTATTTGGTTCACAGCAGAACTCCCGCACATGGGAAAAATTCAGATCCTATTCTATAGGAGCCAAAAAATCTAAAGGGCCCATTTTGAAGGCTTATATGCAAGTAATTGACCATAAAAGGAGTACTGCCCTGGGAGACATGTATCAATGCAAAAAAAATCGTAAAAACAATTGTTTTTTAGGAACATAGGGCCAGATTCACAGAAGAAATACGACGGCGTATCTCTGAAACGCCGTTGTATCTCTCAGAGTATCTATGCGACTGATTCATAGAATCAGTTACGCATAGATAGCCCTTAGATCCGACAGGTGTAATTGTCTTACACCGTCGGATCTTAGGATGCAATACCTCGGCCGCCGCTGGGTGGAGTTCGCGTCGTATTCCAGCGTCGGGTATGCAAATTAGCAGTTACGGCGATCCACAAAGGTTTTTCCCGTCGTTACATCGGCGCAAGTCTTAGTTTCCCGTCGCAAAGTTAGGGGTGCTATTAACATGGTGTAAAATTACTCCACCATGTTAAAGTATGCCTGTCGTTCCCGCGTCGCTTTTGAATAAAAAAATTTCCGGTGTAATTACGTTCCGCACATCACGATTCACAAACACGTCGGGCCGCCGTAAGTTCGTGCAAAGCATGTCGGGAAAATTGCGAACGGAGCATGCGCAGTAAGTCCGGCGCGGGAGCGCGCCTAATTTAAATGGTACCCGCCCCATTTGAATTGGGCGGGCTTTCGCCGGACGTGTTTACGATACACCGCCGCAAGTTTACAGGTAAGTGCTTTGTGGATCGGGCACTTACACTGAAAACTTGCGGCGGTGTAACGTAAACGGGTTACGTTACACGGCCGCAATTCTACGTGAATCTGGCCCAGTGATTTTAATGATGTTTACAATAAAAATCCTATAAAAATAGTGCCTGGGGGTGCCCTTAGTCTTCCTGTAAAGTGGTGAATCGGTAACATGTACAGAACATGCTGCAGCAAAAAATTATATTGCTAAAGAAAATAAAAGTAAAATCCCATTTAAATTGACTTGCGGTTGCAATTGCAGGCATCCGGCTATTGAAAAAGATCAAGAAAAAAACCAAGACAATTTTGTTTTTAAAACTGTGTGGGGAGCTCTTCCCCCCTCCTGAACCATGCCAGGCCACATTCCCTCAACATGGGGGGGGGCAAAGGCCTCATCCCCACAGCCGTGGCCAGTGGTTGTGGTCTGCGGGCAGGTGGCTTATTGGAATCTGGAAGCCCCCAGATCCCGCCAACCATGTGAATGAGTATCGGGTACATAGTACCCCTACCCAGTCACCAAAAAAGTGTCAAAAAGTTAAAAAAACACACACACAGTTTTTTATAATGCCTTTATTAAAAAATAAAATCTTCAATCATGCTATCAACTGCACCGAAAAAAAAAATCCCGCTGGCATGAAGACTGGATGCCTACTGCAGGCTCCGACATTTGACAGCTTTTAAGTAGTTAAGGGGCGGGGCCACCTAGTGTTGTCACCTGGTGACACCGCCCCCTTCCGATGTAAGGACTGGTGCATGCTGGGTCTGCAACGGTTATTACTTTTTGACACTTTTTTGATGAATGGGTAGCATTACTATGTACCCCATACTCATTCACATAGGGGAGGGCAAGATCTGGGGGGACTTGCAGATTTTAAAAAGCCTCTCCGCCTGTAGACCCCCACAACCACTGGCCACGGTTGTGAGAATGGTGCCCCAAAGCACCAACCCCCTCATGTTGAGGGCATGTGCCCTGGTATGGTTCAGGCGCTCGCTCACCCCCCTTTCCTGGCCTGCCAGGCTGCATGCCCAGATAAGGGTATGGGACCGATGTGAATGTAAAAAATATATATATATGTAATTTGACAGTGCTATTTAAGTACCTGTAATAAATAAACATGGCCTTGAAAAAAGTATCTACAATGTTGCCCTATAGAAAACAATGGCTTTGAGGATATAATATTTTATATTCTAATATGTACCTGTATGTGTTTGTGGAGATCACATATAAAAAAAAGCAGGAAACCTGGATTCTTAATCATACTGGTATCTCAAGCCTTTAATAGAAAATCATGGGGAGTATTTTACGGGCAATCATTCAAAGCATATTGTTTAATTAAAAAAAGGAAAACTTACAATTTGCATTTGCTTTGCTCAAGCAAGCTTATAGCTTTATCTAGCCAGGCAAAAAGCACAATTTTATTTCTTTTTGCCGATTCAGTAGATATTCCATTACCCAACTAGACTTAACCTCTACAGTTCCTCTGTCTCATTCAAGAGACATTGTGCAATTTTTTACTACCATGTGAAGATTACTACAGAAGGCTCTGTTACCCATGGGGCTTAGTACAGATTGGCTCAGTGGCGCAATGTGTTGGTAAAAAATTGCTACATGTTGCAGTTACATTTGGTAAAGATCAGAATTAGCATCCACATGGGACACTGGCGCTCAAGCCAGCTTCTTTCTTAAAGGGAAGAACATTTTGCATTTGTCATTTCTGACATTAAACTCACAATGAAGACAATGAAAGTTGTCTTGCTCTTCAGAGATTAATTCCGTACCACACATTCAGTGACAAAGAGCCATTAAAATACTAGACAACATTCTTACATACTGTATACCTCTAAAGCTAAATTATTTTCTAGTCTATTTCCCTGCTTTAATGCCGCATACACACGATCGGTCAAACCGATGAGAACGGTCTGATGGACCGTTTTCATCGGACCAAACCGATCCGTGTGGGCCCCACCAGTTATTTATCCATAAGTTAAAAAAAAGCAATCTTGTTTTAAATTTAACCGATGGATACCTAACTGATAGAAAAAAAACGATCGTTAGTAGGCACAACCATCGGTTAAAATTCCACGCATGCTCAGAATCAAGTCGACGCATGCTTGGAAGCATTGAACTTCGTTTTTTTCAGCACGTCGTTGTGTTTTACGTCACCGCGTTCTGACACGATCGTTTTTTTAACCGATGGTGTGTAGGCACAACTGACCATCAGTCAGCTTCATCGGTTAACCGATGAAAACGGTCCATCAGACCGTTCTCATCGGATGGACCGATCGTGTGTACGCGGCCTACGTTTCCTTTTTGTTTGTTTTTTTAAAGTATTAAAGTATTTTGTATTCTTTAAAATGACAACATGAATTAAAGCAGAGATGTGTACATTCAAGTATCATGTATTAATGTTCACATAACATGTCATACAGTAGTAGAGCAAAGCAGAATATAGTAGACAGTGCTCTGTGAAATGTTCAAAGCTTGGGATATTTTATTATAACCTAACCCTGCTTTAAACTTCTCCACAACTTTATCCCTGACCTGTCTGGTGTTTTTCTTGGCTTTCATGATGCTGTTTGTTCACTAAGGTTCTCTAACAAACCTCTGAGGGCATCACAGAACAGCCATATTTATACTGAGATTAAATTACACACAGGTGGACTCTATTTACAAATTAGGTGACCCATAGGTGTGTGCAGTCTATTGCATTAGGGTGTGCACCCCAAATCTCAAACACACACTACTGATCACTCACAATGTTCATTCAGAAAGGGAAGGGGATGGTCAATTACATATTTACTGGCTCCTTCCTCCACTCATCCTAAAACATCCTTGAAGCAACAGCTGGCGGGAGAGGAGGGAAGCTGGTAGCACTGCAGAGGGAAAGAGGGAGCAAGGGAAGTAGGGGGAATCTGTGATGTAAAGTGTGATTAGGGTGTGCCTGGGCACACCTGGCACACCCTGTAAACGCGCCTATGAGGTGACCTCTGAAGTCTCCACTAGATTTTAGTTGGGGGTATCAGAATAGGGGGCTGAATACAAATGCACATTTTTCACATATTTATTTGTAAAAAATTTGGAAAGCCATTTATCATTTTCCTTCCACTTCACAATTATGTGTCATTTTGTGTTGGTTTATCACATAAAATCCCAATTAAATGCATTTACATTTTTTGGTTGTAACATGGAAAATGTCAAGGGGTATGAATACTTTTTCAAGGCAATGTATATATTATGGGTAGTAAACAATGGAAAACAAACATTTTAGAGCAGTATGTGCTTTTGCTTGCTTTTAACTGGCCCTTGGGACACTATTCTTCACATTGACACCAATGACAGGGCATACAGTAAATCCTCCCACTGACACAAGGCAATGATTCCCCCACTGACGCCATTGATGGGGTATTATTTCTCCCACTGACACAAACCATTGGGGCTTTATTTCTCCCACTCACACTAATGATGGGACACGTCCCCCCCCCACTGGGATGATCATGCTGACAAGCTTGTTTCAAAGTCCAAAACTCTTTATTCTTGTATGAAAAGCAACATTTCATGACCACCCAGGGACCCAGTCCTCAGGCATCACATGTGCCGGCAACATATTTAATGCATTTTGTACTCGCACTAGCCGCAGTCTGGTCCTATTAAAGTCTAAAAAAAGGGGAGCTGCGGTGGCTCAACGTGATTAGCACTGCGCTGACAAGCCATTCACCTCTGCAGCTAGGGGTTCGGATCCCGGTCTCAGCTACATGTGAATTGAGTTTGGTGGTCTCAGCCCGGCTCCCGGTGGGTGTGCTATGCGAGGTAAGCCTGCGCTTAGTACGCCCACCCCCCTCCCACAAAAACCACCACACTTGCACGCACTCGAAATTGGGTTAACATGCACGCACTTTGACCACGCTGTCTCTATAAAGAGAGGCGAAGGACTAACGGGGCTGGTTGAGCGGGCTAGATCCTCTCACTCCCTTATAGGGAGTCCCTCTGCCCCGTTGGGCTTCAAAGCGGGGGAAAGGTAGGGCGGGCTGTGTGGGAGGACCCCCTCACACACCCGCCATTGCCACCCGGGGCATGAAAAAAGGTGGCAGATTGCCTCTGGGGGAGGCCTGCCTACTCCCAACTCCTGCAGTCCGGCTCCTCTCTCGAGTACACGCACAAAATACACTTAAAAAAAAAAAAAGTCTAAAAGACAATCCACAGTCACCTCCAGTCAGAATACCAGCAAATTATGAAAACCATGTGTAGTATAGCTTGGAATTTCTTTTGCTATGTGTATAAAAGAAGAGGTGCTATTGGGCAATTATGCACAATAGTCAGATTGTGATTTGTGACATGGCCACATAGGTTGGGGTCTAGGATGGTTATGTTCTTTGGATTTCCCAATCCTCTTTAGCCCTTTGGCAGTAAAACAATTACAAATAATGTTTTAAATGTATTACTGTATTTTATAAAAACATGAACTAACCTCACTACAGAAAATGTATTTGTTATGAGTAACTACATTGTAGAAATCATGTGCGTGCATTGCTGATTAAGCCTGAATGATTTACAACTTTCAAGGCCTGTGTGTTCCATCCTTGGAATACACGTGCATCTTGTACATGAAAGTGTTCATGAACATTCATGGCAAATGTTTGACCTTTATAAGGTTAAGGATCTGTTAGTTATATAACATTTATTATACATACTCAACTCCAGGCAAAAAAAGTTAACAAATACTAAGAAATGAGATAAAACAGGACAGGAACATGAAAAACGAGTGATGTATTTGATGTGATAAGCAGCTGGTGTCATTGGTTAAATAATCTTAATGGCCTGTATAAATGTATATGCATTGCAGATTACACAATGTACGCCAGATTTTTGGCTGGTTTCTCTCTCAGAATATGGAATGGTGTAAATTTTTTGATCATAACTTAATGATGAATAGTAACTGCTAAGAAAGGCCATAATTTACTGTCTTTGTTCATTTAGTCCCAACAGCAGTCCATACCATTTACTTTGATACACATGCTTCATACATTTTGCCGGCACTCGGACATCATCTGGAGAACATCACCATGTAGTAATGATTTTGCCAATAGTAAGTTTAACACTGATTATTTTAATGCAGAAATTGTCATCAGTCCACATGCTTCCTAAAGTGTCTCTAGGCTTTTGCAGACAAAGTGCAGTGCCTATAGCAGTGTAGAATTATCAAAAATTTTACAAATATAAATACATATGATACAAACATACAACTCATTAGTAATATGGTTCAATAATAAAAATTCCTTAAATGGGGTTGTAAAGGTTCATTTTGTATTTTCTAAATAGGTTCCTTTAAGCTAGTGCATTGTTGGTTCACTTACCTTTTCCTTTGATTTCCCTTCTAAATGTTTTGTTTTCTATGTTTTTTTTCTCACTTCCTGTTCCTCCTCAGTAAGCTGTTCTGGCTGACTAACCCCCATGGATGACGGGGGCAAGTGAACTGAGGAGAAATAGGAAATGAGAAATTCAGACAAAGAAAACCATTTAGGCCCGGATTCACAAAGGAGATACGATGGCGTATCTCCAAATACGCCGTCGTATCTCTGAGTCTGGGCGGTCGTATCTATGCGCCTGAATCTTAGAATCAGTTACGCATAGATTTCTATTAGATCCGACCGGCGTAAGTCTGTTACGCCGTTGGATCTTAACTGCATATTTACGCTGGCCGCTAGGGGCGTGTACGCTGATTTACGCTTAGAAATATGTAAATCATCTAGATACGCGAATTAACGAAGGTACGCCCGGCCGACGCAGTACAGATACGCCGTTTACATTAGGCTTTTCCCGGCGTAAAGTTACCCCTGCTATATGAGGCGTATATGCGGCGTACCAATGTTAAGTATGGCCGTCGTTCCCGCAACTAAATTTGAAAATTTTACGTCGTTTGCGTAAGTCGTCTGTGAATGGGGCTGGATGTAATTTACGTTCAAGTCGAAACCAATACGTCCTTGCGGCGTATTTGGAGCAATGCACACTGGGATATGTCCACGGACGGCGCATGCGCCGTTCGCAAAAAACGTCAATCACGTCGGATCACATAACATTAACATAAAAAATGCCCCCCTGTCCCACATTTGAATTAGGCGGGCTTACGCCGGCCTATTTACGCTACGTCGCCGCAACTTACAGAGCAAGTGCTTTGAGAATACAGCACTTGCCCGTCTAAGTTGCGGAGGCGTAACGTAAATAGGATATGTTACGCCCGCACAAAGATACGCGGCTGTACGTGAATCCGGCCCTTAGACGGGAAATCGAAGGAAAAGGTAAGTGAACCAACAATGCACTAGCTTAAAGGAACCTATTTAGAAAATAAAAAAACTAACCTTTACAACCCTTTTAAAGTGCAAATAATGCTTAAATATCACATAATCAAATTTCTCAATTAAAATGTAATGAATTCATTCTTCTGTGCATAAATAAGTGTAAAATCAAAGTGCATCAATTCTCCACCAAAGGTCAGTAAATTGACAGATAACTTTGTGATCCCCCCCGTGCAGATACCATCACCAACACTTCTTTCTCACCAAATGAAATGGCTGCATAGATAATAGTAGCTACTGGACTTTATTACATCCCAGATAACACTCCACACTGGTCACGGTCCCTTTAAGAAGGCACCCCAATGACTGTAGAAACGACTATCTACAGTATGTTACATTGTTATTCGCAATAAGCAGGCAAACTGTGTGGAGTAAATCCTCTCAAACCGTTGCCAAACAAATCTTTCATGATGTAGTATGTATTAAAATCAATGGGTAAAAGACATATGAAGCGTATAAAACATAAAAACAACAGGCAGCAATTACAAAGATGAATCATATCAGGTCAATCATAAAAATTCCCTAAAGTGTAAATAATCCTAAAAGTGCAATAGCAATGCACAATAGCATGAAACGTTTGAGTGCTGACGTCACGCCACCGCATAGACTTTTCATGCTATTGCGTATTGCTATTGCACTTTAAGCATTATTTGCACTTTATGGAATTTTTATGATGGAAACATATTACCGATGAGTTGTATATTATTATCATATTTATTTATTTTGGTTTAATTTTTAATAACGCTAGACTGCTATACTTTAGGCGCTGCAGTTTATTTAATTACACCAGAAAGGTCTTTGCATATTGACCTTGTTGCTAGCTGGCTTCTTCCTTTCCACCAAGCGCTGACTCACATATTCTATTTTGCAGAAAAGGGTTTGTTGGCACATATGAACTTCCTTGATCTGTAACCCCTCCTACCCAGAGATTGGGACTAATGACTAATGCAAACAGATTTTCCAGTAATTGATCTATAACAAAATGACTGTTTGCTCACAATACTCAAATGTAGCCACAAGACTCTTTCAGAATTCCCTGGGCTCCTTGACACAGACAGGGAAGAAATGTTCTTCAGCTTCACTTCCTGAGCAGCTCAGAAAGGCTAGGAGAAATGAGGCAGATGTAGCTGGGCAGATGATCTACAGCCAGGTGAGAGGCCCTCCACTGTCTGACATGTGAAGGTAGGCTTCTCTTACACCTCTGGCTCAGGAACCCTTGAAAAGTGATAGGAGCACCTGGGCATAGAGGGCCAGATCCTCAAAAGAGATACGCAGGCGGATCTGCTGTTCCGCCTGCGTATCCCTGTTTCTATCTTTGGAACTGATCCACAGAATCAGTTTCCAAGAGATAGACAGAAGATCCGACATGTGTAAGGGACTTACACTGCCGGATCTTAGGATGCAGTACCGCATCCGCCGCTGGGGGCATTTTGCGTCGAAATGCCGCCTCGGGTATGCAAATTAGCACTTACGGAGATCCACAAAGCTTTTCAGCTTCATTTTTTCTCCATAAGTTTTAGTTTGCAATCGTAAAATTAGGGCTGCTTTTACAAAGTGTAAACTGTTTACACCTTGTAAAAGCAGACCCTTCTGTCCAGCGACGCGTTTTTTTTTTGTTTGAAATTTTTTTTTTTCGCCGTATCTATTTTTTTTTCCCGACGCAACTTTATTGACCCGTCGCGATCCACAAAGCTCGGTGTAACGTAATTTCGCGCTATGCACGTCGGGAAAATGATGTCACGATCATGCGCAGTACGGCCGGCGTGGGAGCGCGCCTAATTTAAATGGGAATCGCCCCCATTTGAAGAGGAACGCCTTGCGCCGGCGGAATTTAAGTTACACAGCCGAAAATTTCTAGGTAAGTGCTTTGTGGATCGGGCACTTAGGTAGAACTTTTAAGGCAGTGTAACTTCAATGGGAATTTTTAGGTTACGCCGGTTCTTTGTGGATCTGGCCCAGAGTGGGCACTAGTGCCTGACTGGTCTTTCGTTGCAGGATGCTGAATATTAGTGCATGCATTGCTGAAGAGCAGACTGTGCGTTGCTGAAGAACAATGTGTTGCTGAAGAGCAGGCTTTACTAGCAGGGAGACCAGAACAGGAAATAGGCACAGGTCAGCAGGTTTAGATGCAGGTAATCAGGGTCAGACAGTCAGGGTTGGCAACTGAGAGGCAGATCAGATACAAGTGGCAGGCAGAAGAGTAGTCAAAGCCAGACCAGGGTCTGTAACAGCTGGCAGATGGGTGGATAAGCAGAAAGAGCCAACAGAGACAAAATCCAAAAACAAGCCAGGAGTCAGAACAGGGAGCATTCCGGCAGAGTCAGGAGGCGATCAAGTCGGTAACAGGAAGTCAACACAGAAACAGGTAGCGGATATTCAGGAAACGTAATAGATCAAATGGCAAATACTCATAGCCATAGTGTAGCTTAAATAGCCTGCCTAGCGTTTGTGCACACTAGCGCACCTGTTCGCTTTCGCACATCTGCAAATGGATCATTCTTCTGCACAGAGTAATGCGCCTTTCCCAACAAGCACGCAGCTTCTCCAGTAAGTGTGGGAAACCCCTTCAAAATTGTTGCCAGAGTACACCAGTTCTAGTGCTTTCTCCTTGGACCTTGGATTACTCCAGCTTGTTGATAACATGTGTTATCCAAGCTACCTTTGATTTCAATGTGAGGGACGATGCCTATTAGAATAACCTCAAGCACCTTTGCTCTGTGCTGGTTTGCTAAAGTAGTGATTATCAGCTTGTATATTTATATCAGTCTCTCCAGTCAAGGAGCTTGCAATCTAATCCTATCACATGCATACATATACATAGGGGGCCAGATCCACAAAAAGCTGACGTAACTTAAAAAATCCAATTTAAGTTACACTGCCTTAAAGTTTCTACCTAAGTGCCTGATCCACAAAGCACTTATCTAGAAATTTCAGGCTGTGTAACTAAAATTCCGCCGGCGCAAGGCGTTCCTATTCAAATGGGGCGAGTCCCATTTAAATGAGGCGCGCTCCCGCGCCGGCCGTACTGCGCATGCGCGAAGTTACGTTACGCCGAGTTTTGAGGATCGCGACGGCTTAAAGTTGCGTCGGGGAAAAAAAAAATGACAGCGGCATGCATTCCTGAGGGAGAACTCCATGCCAATTTTCAAAGAAAAAACCGGCATGGGTTCCCCCCCCAGGAGCATACCAGGCCCTTAGGTCTGGCATGGGTTGTAAGGAGACCCCCCCCACGCCGAAAAATTGACGTAGGGGGTCCCCCTACAATCCATACCAGACCCGTATCCAAAGCACGCTACCCGGCCGGCCAGGAAGGGAGTGGGGACGAGCGAGCGCCCCCCCCCTCCTGAGCCGTGCCAGGCCGCGTGCCCTCAACATGGGGGGGTTGGGTGCTCTGGGGCAGGGGGGCGCACTGCGGGCCCCCCCACCCCAGAGCACCCTGTCCCCATGTTGATGAGGACAGGACCTCTTCCCGACAACCCTTGCCATTGGTTGTCGGGGTCTGCGGTCGGAGGCTTATCGGAATCTGGGAGTCCCCTTTAATAAGGGGGCCCCCAGATACCGGCCCCCCACCCTAAGTGAATGGATATGGGGTACATCGTACCCCTATCCATTCACCTGGAGGCAAAAAGTAAAAGTTAATAAACACACAACACAAGGCTTTTTAAAATATTTTATTATTCTGCTCCGGACGCCCCCCCTGTCTTCGTTATTAGCTCTTTTACCAGGGGGGGCTTCTTCTTCCACTCTCCGGGGGTCTTCCGCTCTCCGGGGGTCTTCTCCGCTCTCCGGGGGGGGTTTCTTCTTCCGCTCTCCGGGGGGGGCTTCTCCGGACTCCGGGGGGCTTCTTCCATCTTCTCCCCTCTTCCGCTGTTGACTCGGCGAACCCCGGTTCTTCTGCAGCTCTCCGGTGCCTTCTTCTTCAGCGCCTTCTTCTGTGGCGTCAGGGTCTTCTCTTCCTTTCTTCCGATGTTGCCTCGTCGCCTGTTGTCGCTGTAATGATGGAAGCGCGCCTTGCATCCCATTTATATAGGCATCACCGTCCCATCATGCTCCGGTAGGTACCCACGTGGTAAAGGGGACTCCCAGATTCCGATAAGCCTCCGCCCGCAGACCCCGACAACCAATGGCAAGGGTTGTCGGGAAGAGGTCCTGTCCTCATCAACATGGGGACAGGGTGCTCTGGGGTGGGGGGGCCCGCAGTGCGCCCCCCTGCCCCAGAGCACCCAACCCCCCCATGTTGAGGGCACGCGGCCTGGCACGGCTCAGGAGGGGGGGGGGGGCGCTCGCTCGTCCCCACTCCCTTCCTGGCCGGCCGGGTAGCGTGCTTTGGATACGGGTCTGGTATGGATTGTAGGGGGACCCCTACGTCGATTTTTCGGCGTAGGGGGGGTCCCCTTACAACCCATACCAGACCTAAGGGCCTGGTATGCTCCTGGGGGGGAACCCATGCCGGTTTTGTTTTTACAAATTGACGTGGAGTTCTCCCTCGGGAAAGCATACCAAATGCCGTCGCTGGAATGGGCCTTTACAAGGTGTGACTAACTTTACACTTTGTAGAACGAGCCCTAATTTTACACTTGCAAAATAACACTTACGGCGCAAAAAGGAAGCTAGAAAGCTTTGTGGATCGCCTTAAGTGCTAATTTGCATACTAGCAACGGTATTTCGACTCGAAATGCCCCCAGCGGCGGATGCGGTACTGCATCCTAAGATTCGGCAGTGTAATTCAATTACACATGCCGGATCTTCTGTCTAACTTTGGAAAAAGCCTTTTGAGGATCGTTTCCAAAGTTACACACAGACTGAACAGCAGTTAAGTCGGAGTATCTCTTTTGAGGATAACCCCCACTATGGCCAATCTATCAGCATATCTTTAGAATGTGGGAGGAAACATGCCACCTCCATGCAGGCAGTGTCTTGGCTGGGATTCAAACCAATGATCCTAGTGCTTCAAGGCCAAAGTGCTTGGGTGGAGTCTAGCAATCACTGTGGGAAGAATGTATACTGTGCTGGTAGAGATCTGGGACAAACCAGCTTCTTCATTTATCCTTTGCATTTTAGATTAATGATATTACCTTGTTTTGATGTGTGTTTAGCTCTATTTTTGTGATATAGTAAATATTTTCTACAGAGAGCATGATGTGTTTCCTTTTATCTTCTTGAGCCTATCAGACTGGAAAATGCCTAACTGTTTGGATCAATTAACCGCTTGTCGACCGCACTTATATGTCGACAGAATGGCACGGCTGGGCAAATGGGCGTATAGCCCCTTAACAGAAGCACTCCCTAGGTCACACTTAACCCCTTCAGCGCCAAAAGACATCAATTTTGTTTGGGAACCACGTCGCACGACCGCGCAATTGTCAGTTACTAACTGCTATAAGAGTACTCCAGTGAGCAGGGGCGGACTGACCATTCGGGCCCCATAATCTCATATTGCCCAGGGGCCCCATGAGTTGTCAGTCCGCCCCTGCCAGTGAGGCAATGCTTCCTTATTCGGCCTTGGATCCCTCCAGCTGTTTACCTGTGTTACCAGGGCAACTCTGGACCTGACTGTGATGCTGTCAGTCAGGATTATCACAATTAGCTGTTTGTTTTCTGAGCTGTTTTACTGAAGAAATCATTCTCAGCTTGGCTCTATTTTGTTACAGTCTTATGTGCTATGCAGCCACATTACCCGAATTGAGTCACAGAAACATTGCTGAAAAGTCTATCTTTGTGCAGCTTTAATTTTTCTGCAGTGTATGCATGATTTTTTTTATTTTATTTTTTCCATCTTGAACTTGCTTAGTAATATTTAGGTTGATTCAGGTACGGCCGCGCAGTTTTAAGACGGCATAGCCTAGCGTGTTTACACTACGCCGCCTTAAGTAAGAGAGGCAAGTACATGATTCTTAAAGCACTTACCTCCTTACTTAGGGCGGCGTAATGTAATCGCGGCGGGCGTAAGGGCGCCTAATTCAAATTGGTTGGAGAGGGGCGTGTTGTATGGAAATGAGGCTTGACCTCACGTTTTTTGAAGTTTTTTGCTACTGCGCATGCGCCGGGCGCCTACATTTCCCAGTGCGCATTGCGGGTAAGTAAGCCGTACGGGCCTATTGATTTTGACATGGACGTAAACGACGTAACTCCCGATTCGCGGACGACTTACTCAAATGACGTCAAAAATTCGAACCTCGCGGCGGGAACGGCGGCCATACTTTAACATTGTTATTCCACCTCATAGGTGGAATAACTTTAGGCCGCCTAAGGCCTTACGGAAACAACGTAATTCGACTGCGGCGGCCTGGCGTACGTTCGGGAATCGGCGTACAAGCTCATTTACATAATCTACGCCGGCCGCAATGGAAGCGCCACCTAGCGGTCATCTGAAAAATTGCAATCTAAGATAGGACGGCGCAAGCCGGCCTATCTTAGATATGTTTAAGCGTATCTCTGTTTGAGCATACGCTTAAACATACGGTGGCGTAGATTCGGGTTAGGTCGGCTTATCTACTGATAAGCCTGCCTAACTCTTTCTGAATCTACCTAACAGTTTCTACATTTGCACCTATTTAAGAAAGTAAAGTTACATGTACTTCTGATCGGATCATTTGCCCGAATACCCATTTTGTCAAAGCACTGTCATTTTTTAAGTGGTTTTTGGTTTGCTCGGTCAGTTACAGGCACATATTGAAGGAATACAACTCACTTGAAAATTTCTACCTTTTCACTGACATTCTGCAAAGAAGACTGAAGGATCTGATAGGAAACCACTTAAAGTATTACAGTGCATTCTCTGTAAATTACACATTTGCAGTGTGCTTGCAGCCTTTGAAAAAATGCCAGTACAATGTGTTACCTGCACTAAAGATAAGTCCTATTTCCAGCTGTACATCCTGATCCTGTTTTGATGTAACATGATTTATGCTGACATCTCCCTAATAGGGTATCAGAAGATAAAAGTGATCTTCAATGAGTCTTAATTAAGGTGCAGCTTTTTCTGGGAACAATGATGGCCTACTTATAACATTAGCAACGTGTTCCAGGCTGGTAAAGTTTAGGACAGAAATCAATATACGTAAGTATCAGTTTTGTGCCATAAGTAACAGCAAAGTTAATGTTGACTTACTAAGCCCATAGAAACGTGGAAATGGTTTTGAGGCTAATGTTTATGTTTAGCACAAAACAATTTTTTCTTTGGTTTAGATAGCTTTGGAAAGCAAAGAAACATCTATCAAGTGTTTATTGTTGTCTTTGTCCTCTTTGGGGGATGTATCCTAATTGTTATGGTCACCATTGTCACCAAGACAGATGGTGATGGAAAATACAAAATTTGGCAAGTTGTCACCAGAACAAGGGGTGAGGGTCAGAGGGCCAAATCCTCAAAAGGGATACACAGGCGGAACTGCTGTTCAGCCTGCGTATCCCTGTGCCTATCTTTGGAACTGATCCTCAGAAGCAGTTTTCCAAAGATAGGCAGAAGATCTGACATCTGTAAGACACTTACACTGTCAGATCTTAGGATGCAGTACCGCATCCGCCGCTGGGGCCATTTCTCATTGAAATGCCGCTTTGCGTATGCAAATGAGGACTTACGGAGATCCACAAAGCTTTTCAGCTTTGTGTTTTCTGCGTAAGTTTACGTTTGCATACGTAAAATTAGTTCTGCTTTTACAAAGTGTAAATTAGTAACACCTTGTAAAAACAGATCTTTTTTTCGATCGGCGCATTTTTATTTTTTTTTTCCCGGCGCGTAACTTTTTTTTTACCCGACGCAACTTTATTGTCCCGTCGCAATCCACAAACGTCATTTAAATTGTCATCGCCCCCTGCAGAAGAGGACCGCCTTGCGCCGGAGACATTTAAGTTACACGGCCTGAAATTTCTAGGTAAGTGCTTTGTGGATCGGGCACTTAGGTAGAAATTTTAAGTCAGTGTAACTTAAATGGGAAAAGATAAGTTAGGCAGGATTTTTGAGGATTTGGCCCAATATTCTAATCAGTACACCTGTTCCAGTGACAGCTTTTTACAAGGGGAATTCCACTCAGTTTGTAGATATTTGAACCTCCTGTTGCATCCCTAGCTATGCATGAGAGAATTGTAGAGGCTGAATCCTGTAAACTAGAGATAAGCTAGTATAGCTTACTGCAATGTGCACATCATCACAACTCTATGGCCCATATTCTCTCTAAAAATCCGCGGGCTGCGCTTAAGGCACTTACACTCCGCTGTCCCAACTTACAGGAGCAAGTGTTGTATTCCCCAAACACTTGCTCCATAAGTTGGGACGGCGGAGTGTAAATGCCCCGGCGTAGCCTGGCGGATCTCCAAGGGGGCGGCTTGTATTCAAATTAAGCACGCCCCCGATTCTAATAAACTGCGCATGCGCCGGGCTTCAAAAAGCCCAGTGTGCATGCTCCAGTTCTCGGCGGAAAACGTCAATGACGCCGACGTGTGCGTCATTGACGTAAAGTCGTATTCAAGAACGACTTACGGAAACGACGTACCCGACGAAAAAACACGACGCGGACCCGACGCCATCCGTAACATGGCCTACGTGGGACTTGCGGAAATTTACTCCTCATATAGCAGGACTAAATTTCCGCTTATGCAAACGACGTTAGCGACGGTTACGAGACGCGAACTTGTTCGGGAATCGGCGTAGAAGGATCATTTGCATACGCAAATGAGTCCTTCACGTAAATGCCATCTAGCGGCGGCCAGCGTCATTACATTTAAGATCCGCCAGTGTAAGTGACTTACAGATGGCGGATCTTAAGTGTATCTATGCGAAAATGATTCTAAGAATCAGTCGCATAGATACACGGGCCAAAAAAGGGAGATACGATGGAGTATCCTGAGATACTCCATCGTAACTTCTATGAGAATATGGCCCTATGAGTGTATACTTGAGTATATCCACAAACATATAGGCCCGGATTCAGGAAACACTTACGCTGACGTATCTTGCGATACGCAGTGTAAGTGCACAGATGCGCCGTCGTATCTAAGCGCCTGACTCTTAACACAAGATACGCCTGAAATGTGGCTTCATTCGCCGTCGGAGCCTGGGCACATATTTACGCTGGCCTGCAAGGGGCGCTTCCATTGATTTACGCGTCGAATATGCAAATGACCGAGATACGCTGATTCACGAACGTACTTGTGCCCGTCGCAGTAGTATACGCCGTTTACGTAAGGCGTACGTCCGGCGTAAAGTTATTCCACCTATAGGAGGTGCATCCCATGCAAAGGTATGGACGACGGAACAGCTGTCGTATTTTATGTCATTTACGTAGTACTACGTGAACAGGGCTGGGCGTAGGTGATTCAACGTATCTTAGGCGTTCGATCCGACGTGATTCTGAGCATGCGCACTGGGAAGCGTCCACGGGACAGCGCATGCGCCGTTCGTTCGGCCCTTCATTTGCATGGGGTCACGGTTAATTTAAAATGTATCACGCCCACTACCTTCCAACTTTCAATTAGGTGGACTTACGCCGGCCAATTTACGTTACGCTGGCGCAACGTAGGGAGCGAGTGCTTTGTGAATACTTCTCTTGCCTCTCAGAGTTACGGCGGCGTAGCGCATATGAGATGCGCTACGCCAGCACAAAGATGCGCCGATCTACCTTAATCTGGCCCATAATCTGCTGCTGGTAGTTTCCCTGCTTGTTAAGGGAATTGGTATTGCCATTATATTTTAGTATTTAAAACTAAGTCTGTACTGAGAGTAAAAATGGCAAACACAGCACTTGCACTTATTTTCAGAATGTCTGAGTTAGTCATTTCTTATGGTGTTGCAAATGCAACGTTGTGGCGAACAAAGAAAATCATACTGCATGAAAAATACATTTATGCTTATATTTCCACAATTATGTTTACATATCCAAACATCTATTAACTCCCTGAGGACTTTAATTATATCCCCTTTCCTGTCCAGGTAATTTTTCAGTTTTCAGCATTGTGGTAGTTTGACTGACATTTACTCAGTCATGCAACACTGTACCCAGATGAATTATATATCTTCTTTTTTTTTGCGACAGATAGAGCTTTTTTGATGGTATCCAATAATCCCTAGGATTTTCATGATTTACTATATGGCGGAAAAATGACCAAACATCTGAAAAAATGTTTCTCTTACTCTGTTAAAGCGGAAGTTCACACAAAAAGTGAACCTCCGCTTTTCAGAACCCTCCCCCCCACCGGTGTCACATTTGGCACCTTTCAGGGGGCGGGGGGTGCAGATACCTGTATAATACAGGTATTTGCACCTACTCCCGAACATAGATATCCACAGAATCTGCAGATACCCTGTTTCTCTGAAAATAAGCCCTACCCCAAAAATAAGACCTAGCGTGAGTTTCTGGGATGGCTGCAATATAAGCCCTACCCCAAAAATAAGCCCTAGTTAAAGTCCTTGTAAAAACATGTAATCCGTTCTGTAAAAAGATTATATAATGTGCAGTGTGTCTCCCTTTTGTAACTTTATTGTGGAAAATACCTTATTTACAGCACTGCTTGGTGCTCAAGTGACCCGCCGAAGCTCTTCTCCTCTCCTCCCGGCTGATGTCAGCTGTTTTTTTTTTCAATAAAACTTTATTAAGCCCCTACCCACTGCAGTACTCAGAGTGGGGCTGACGTCATTGGGGATCTTAGCCCCTCCCTCTGCAGTATTTGGAGAAGGAAAGAAGAGCTCCAACGGGTCACGTGAGCGGCAAGCGGCACTGTAAATAAGGTATTTACCACAATAATGTTACACAAGGAGACACACTGCACATGATATTATCTTTTTACAGAACGGATTACATAATTTTATGAGGTCTTTGAACAAAGGTTTATTTTTGGGATTACAGAATTTCACAATGCTGACTCCAGAGCTGACAGGGGGAGAAACTTTAAATAAATAAGACATCCCTGAAAATAAGCCCTAGTGTGTTTTTTGTAGCCAGAATTAATATAAGATCGGTCTTATTTTCGGGGAAACACTGTAATCTATGCCACTTCCTGTCCCCAACTGCTGTCTTCTGGGAGATAGAAGACAGGAGGGACCATTTTGATTGCGCAGTGCGACTCACACATGTGCAGTAGGGAACCGGGAAGTAAAGCCGCAAGGCTTCATTTCCTGATTCCCTTAGCAAAGATGGCGACGGCAGCATCCGAGGACCGAGACATGCATTGGCCTCGGGTGCTGACATTGCGGGCATGCTGGACAGGTAAGTGTCCATATTTTAAAGGTCAGCAGTTGCAGTATTTGTAGCATGCTGGTTTTAAAAAAAAAAATTGGGCGGACCTCCGCTTTAAAGAAAACACAAAAACACTCTGATAGGGCCCTTTCACACGGCCGGACCGTATGTCCGCTTTTTCATCCAGCCGTGTACAGATGATAAAGGGACATACATTGGTCCCTATGAGATCGCGGGTATCAGCGGATTAACATCCGCTGACACCCGATCTCACCCGGTTCCGCATTCCTCCGATTCTGCAGACGGAGGAAAACCCTATTTTTCCATCCGTCTGTGGATCGGATCGGGTGAACACGGACAGACGGTCCATGTTCATCCGATCCCGCCATAGAGGAGAGCGGAGAAAAGACAGGGCAGCCTGAACAGTTTGTGGGGACCGCCATGTCATCCGCCGGCTCAGCGAGGATCAACGGAGCGATCCCCGCTGAGCAAGCGGAGGTTCACGTGCTGGATCATCACTGATCCGCCCTGTGTGAAAGGGCCCATAGAGAGAAAAAAAGTTTCTCTTACTCTGTTAAAGAAAAAAAAAAAAGAAAAATGCCAGCACAGTAGAAAAACCCAAAACTCAAAAGTGATCTAATTGTTTGCCATGCATTTGGGAAGATGAAGAAAAGTACAGGTATTGAGGGGACACAAATATGGAGCATGAAAAAGGTGCATTGGATACAGTGGGGCTGATTTACTGGAGATTTGTGGATGTGGTGAAGCTCTGCTAATTTCCATCATCCAATGATGTGCAAGTAAAAATCTATTTTTTCTTTTTTTGTTTTTTTTCCCTTGCAACTGATTCTTTACAAAGTGAAGCTTCATGACTCCAACCACCTAGGCGATCAGAAGAGTAAGTTCTGGAGCGGGCTCCAGGATGAGGACTTGACGCACGTGCACGTGAAGGTGGGAGGTGCCGGAGTGCTCCATGGCGTGTGGTAGCGGGAGCGGAGAGCCGACGAAATCAGCCTCGGACCGGTGGATGCCAGTGTGAGAGGCTGACACCCCCGGAGTCCGAGTCGGAGACTCAGCCCTGCCCTGTCTGGCCCAACGAAGGAACCTCCATACAGACGGGACCTAGAGGGATACCACGTGACCTGGATGAAGCCACGTGATTGCCCAGCACCGCGCCGGGAGCAGCTGGGGAACGGAGGACGCGGCGCCACGAACGAGGATGATCCAGGAAGGACAACGGAGTCTCAGCAGCATTGGCAGCGGCAGCAATAGGCCGTCAAGGAGGTCCTGAGGCGCTCAGTGGAGCCGAGCAGGGTCGGGTGCCATCCCGCATCCCCCCCCTCCTCCCCGAAGCCCCCCTCCACTCCCCCCGGTTTTGTGTTCTTGTGCTGGGACTCTCTGCTGGTGCCGCAGCTCAGGAGATAAAAGGGAAAATTTCTAATAAGTGTTATAAGTGTTATAACTAGTGTGCAACGAGCTAATGCTGTACATGTTTGAGTAAAGACTCTGCTATAGTCTTATAACACGGAGATAGCAGGACTATTATCATTATCATTAATGCGGTGGTCATTAGCGGTTACCAAAGCATGAGGTAGAATGTTTACGGGTGATTCACTAATATGTGCTAAGCTGACAAGTGTACCTAAAGATATGGGACTTAAGCTGCCTTGATTCCAGGGAAGAGACTTGTGGCAGAAATCCTATATGTTGCGGAGCTGGCTTGATTTTTTTTTTTTTTTGTATCTCACCAGTAAGGTGCCCATACTTAATTACCTGTGACTTGAGTGGCAGTCAGACCAGGGAAGTTATACTGGTTCGAGTCCTATTTTTTACATACGTATAAAAAGATTGTATATATACATTAATTTATGAAGGAGCAGGACTCCCCTTATATGTAAAAGGATCGCATTGATCAACTAACGCGGACATACAGAGAAACTAGCTCGGCAACGTGACTGTGGGCTGAGGTACCAGTGCGTCAAGAGACGCTGAATTGAGCTATATCACCAGTTGCCTTTAGAAGATACCAACATCTTGTCAGATTAAGTCACTGGGAAACCCTTATGTGCAAGGTGGCCGTATAAATTATAACACACAGAATTATATGCAGCGTACAACCGAGTGAAGACAATTAACCACTTCCATACCAGGTACTTACGCAGCTTCCCGCCCAAGCCAATTTTCAGCTTTCAGCACTGTCGCACTTTGAATGGCAATTGCGCGGTCATGCTACACTGTACCCAAACAAAATTGGCGTCCTTTTTTCCCCACAAATAGAGCTTTATTTTGGTGGTATTTGATCACCTCTGCGATTTTTTTTTTGCGCAACAACTAAAAAAAGGCTGAAAATTTGGAAAAAAAAATTACATTTTTATTTTTTTCTGTTAATTTTTTTGTAAATAAGTTTTCTCTTTCAATTACGGGCACTGATATGGCGGCACTAATGGGCACCGATGAGATGGCACTGATGGACATCGATGAGGTAGTACTGACGGGCACAGATGAGGTGGCACTGATTGGCGGCGCTGGTATGCGACACTGATGGGCACTCATAGGCGGCACTGATGGGCACACATAGGCGGCACTGATGGGCACACATAGGCGGCACTGATGGGCACACATAGGCGGCACTGATGGGCACACATAGGCGGCACTGATTGGGCACTCATGGGCGGCACTGGGCACTCATAGGCGGCACAGATGGGCACTCATGGGCGGCACTGATGGATACTTATGGGTGGCACAGATGGGCACTGATAAGTGGGCACTGGGCATGGATGGGCACTGTGGGGTGGCACTGATGGACACTGGGGTGGCACTGATGGACACTGGGGTGGCGCTGATGGACACTGGGGTGGCAGCACTGATTTTTGCCAGGTTGCCAGTCAGTGCCCATTTGTGGGCACTGACTGGCATCTTTTTTTTAATGCTTTTTTTTTTATATTTTTTTTAGACTTTTTTTTTTTTTTGCTGTCTTTTTTTTTTTTTTTTCCCACCCTGGTGCTCCAGGGTGGGCATCCCTGGTGGTCCAGTGTGGCGATCCGAGGGGGGGCTGCACTGATAAACAATCAGCGCGAACCCCCCCTGTCAGGAGAGCCGCCGATCGGCTCTCCTCTACTCGCGTCTGTCAGACGCGAGTGAGGAAGAGCCATCGACGGCTCTTCCTGTTTACATCGTGATCAGCCGTGGTTGGACACGGCTGATCACCGAGATCGGAGATGCAGGGTGTCAGACTGACACCCCGCATCACCAATCGCCGCGATGCGCGCCCCCACGGGCGCGCGCGGCATGAAATCCTGCAGGACGTTCTAGAACGTCCTGTCAGGATTTCATAACCACTTCCCGGACGTAAATCGGCTATAGGCCGGGCGGGAAGTGGTTAAAGTCTCAACAGATTAAGGAGTTGCAAAACTTTCACTCAAAGCACAGACACACATATAAAACCTCACTGGATGCTTGGGAAGTCCAACCCTGAGAAAGGCTACCCTGGGTAAGGAGGACCCAGAGAAAATACCGCAGCTCAAACTCTAAAATCATACGGTGGACAGCCCTTACATAGGAAGATAAAGCTACAGTTGGCTTGACCATTGTAGTAATCGAGCTGGGTATCGGACGGGGAGTAGACAGGATTCAATAGGGAGGCGGAGTGGAGGTACCCCCACTCCGGGTCCTTTTGTTTTTTTTTTCCTTTTCTCCCCTTTTCCCTGTGCTCTTCACTGGGGACCCCTCCCCTGTATTCTCTCTCCTCTTTGGTGCTCCCGGCCGTCTCCTCCGTTTTTCTTATCTCCTCTTTCCCCTCTGCGCATCATTTTTCCCCTTGAAGGGAGAGGAGAGAATAGTAAGAGGGGAATAGATATTCCCACATAGAGGAGCTCAGGCAAGGCTGAGAAAAAATAAATCGTAGACTGTAAAAAATCCTTATTCAAACTGGGGAAGAGAATCAGACCCTCCAATAAAATGAATAGATCGACGAGAGGTGTCACCTTAAAACCCACTAAGAATAACTCGGGGAATAGCTCCATACAGCAATATATGACTCAAGAGGGGAGCCTTAAAAGTCCGGGTCTCGCAAAAAAGACTGAAAAGAAGAAGAACGAATTAAAAAAGGGAGCAAATAGTGCGGAGAGTTCTAAAAATGAAACAACAATAGAAAGCGAGCAAGACCACAATAACTCTGAAGAGCTTACCCTAGACTTACAGGACACACAGCCCCCTACAAAGGCAGAAATGAACGCAATGCTATTAAGGATGGAAAATGTCATAAGGACAGAGATCAATAAGGTGAGAGTAGACCTCGGAGGACTCAGGGAAAGAGTTGTAGAGACAGAAAGGAGATTAGAGGAACAGGATCAAGAAATAAACTCCCTGAAAGGGCAGGTTAAGGCCCTGACCGAGAGCCAGAGAGTAGCGGCTTATAGGATAGAGGACCAGGAGAATCGCAACAGGCGACAGAACCTTAGAGTCAGAGCGATAGTAGAGGAAAAGGATGAAGATCTCATGGATATCATGAATACAATTTTTTGCCCCTTACTTGAGAGACCAGCAGAATCGAAGCCCCTCAAAATCGAAAGAGTGCACCGAGTGGGGAATCCTCAGCAGATAGATAGATACGGACCGAGGGATGTTGTCGTCCGATTCAGGAATTACGTTGATAAAGCAGAAATCTGGGGAAGGCTTAGGGGGAAACCCCCCCCGAGATATAGAGAGACTGACTTACAAATATTTTCCGATCTATCTAAAGAAACACTGGCAAGGAGAAGACACCTGAAACCACTCTTAGAGCTGATGCGGGCACAAAATATAAAGTACCAATGGGGTTTCCCGGCATGCCTTATAGGCATTAAGGGAGGTAAAACGGCACGACTAAGATTTCCGGAAGAACTGAATGAATTCTGCTCTAAAATGCAGCTAGCAAAACCCGATTTATCGGCCTGGGTAGATTAGTTGGGTTCTGAATTGCCTGGATCTCCAAGATGATGGATCGGGGGGGGGGGGGGGGGGGTAGGGGAGCCAATGGAGTGCCCGAGCACCACCACAATAGAGGAGCTGAGGGTGAAGGCGAGGATTCGCCCTTCCGAGGCTCGTAGGCCAAGAATAGGCCAGGGGGGGAGAGGGAGGGAGGGGGGAGCGGGTGGGAATTGGAAGAGCTGGGGGGGGTGGGGGGGAGGCAGGGGGACCATCTGATCGACTCCACAAGAAACTTTCTTAAATGCTTTAAAAAAAAAAAAAAGTTATATGACAGATATTAAGTTTCTCTCATACAACGTAAAAGGACTAAATTCTCATATTAAGAGACATAAAATTCTCTGTGAATTAACACAGTATAAAACAGATATTGCCTATCTACAAGAGACCCATATTACCTTGGAGTCCAATATAAAGTTGTACTCACCAGAATACCCGGTATGGTATTACGGGAATACAATCTCATCGCGATCCCGTGGGGTCGCTATTGGATTCGCTAGTAGAGTCCGATTCACATTGGTGGATAGACAAACAGACCCTGAGGGGAGATTCCTGTTCTTGAAAATAAAACTAGGAGGAGAGGTTTATACCCTGGCTAATGTGTATGCCCCCAATGTGAACTCGGTTAAATATATTAGTAAAATTATGAGAAAATTAAAAGAATTTGAAGAGGGCCATGTAGTATTGATGGGAGATTTCAATTTCTGCATGTGCCCAAGCCTCGACAGTACGTCCTGTGTGCAGGGGACAAATCGTGAGCATCTAAAGATACTGATAAAACAAATGACACAAAATCAAATGGTGGATGTATGGCGGATCCTCAATCCTAAGGCCCGCGATTACACATTTTTCTCACCTGTACATGGGACGTACTCAAGGATCGACTATGTCCTCATCGACCATAGACTTCTGGAGAGTGTGATAGAAGTAAGGTGCGAGATCATGACGTTATCTGACCACGCTCCTATAACCATGAAAATAAAAACTTCTATACAAAAAGATACACCACCAGAATGGAGACTGGACGAGAGTCTGTTGGGGGATGAGGAGGTAGTCGAGAGGGTACAGAAAGAACTGGAACGCTATTTTCAGGAGAACGATAAGGAGGGTATCTCAAGAGCATCCCTCTGGGATGCCCATAAAGCCTATATAAGAGGAATTTTTATTGCAGAAGGGGCAAGGAAAAATAAAATAAGAACGAGTAAATTAAAAACACTAAGGGAGGAGATATATAGGCTGGAACAGGAACATAAATCACAGGGGCAAAAGAGGGAAATACTTCATAAGTTAAGTATAAGAAGAGACGAATATAGAGCTCTGGCGGAACAAGAAACTAAGAAATATATAGACAGGACAGAAAGAGAAAGATATGTCTGGGGAAACAAACCTAGTAAAAACCTGGCCAGAATGGTAAGAAAAAAGAAAACCAGGAATTTTATTGAAAAAATCAGGAATAGGAACGGTGACTTAGTCCACGCGACAAATAAAATAGCAGAAGTCTTTCGGAGCTACTATGAAGAACTATATGGTGTCCAACAAAAGATCAGGTGCCCACGCGAAAAAATGGATAAGATTAGGGAAATATTACAGCTAGCTAATCTCCCGAAATTAGAAGAGGGGGAGGTAGAAGGAATGGAAGAATCTATAACGGAGCAGGAAATAAGCGAGGTCTTAAAAAACACTCCTAAGGGGAAAAGTCCCGGGCCAGATGGCTTTACATCTGCCTACCTACAAAAGTTCAGTACCATCTTAATCCCCAGACTTTGTCAATACTTTAATGGCCTAGGAATAGACTACGAGATGAGTAGAGAGGCATTAACAGCAACGATCACAGTGATTAAAAAAGAGGGAAAGGATAATACGATTTGCTCAGGTTATCGACCGATCTCACTCCTGAACGTAGATACTAAACTGTATGCAAAAATTTTGGCTGAACGAATGAAGGGAGTGATGACAGCCATTGTCCACCCAGACCAGGTAGGCTTTATTCCTGGGAGGGAGGGAAAAGACAATGGTGTGAGGGCGCTCCTCCTCCTCGAGCAGATTAAAGAAAGTGGGACCCCCGGTCTATTCCTGTCGGTTGACGCTGAGAAAGCCTTCGACAGGGTAGACTGGGGATTCCTGATACAAACACTAGAATCTATAGGAATAGGCCCAGGGATGATAAGGAGGATTAAAACCCTATATTACCATCCTTGCGCAAGGATCAAAATTAACGGTTCTCTTTCCGCACCCTTTGAGATGAAAAATGGGACTAGGCAGGGATGTCCCCTGTCCCCCCTCCTCTTTGTCCTATCATTGGAACCCCTTCTGGCAATGGTCCGACAAAACCCAGAAATTTATGGAGTAGAAGTAGGTGAAGATGAGCACAAACTGTCAGCCTTCGCAGATGACATATTATTTTTTATAAGCAGCCCAAGAGTCACTCTCCCGAAGGTAATAGATACCCTAAAACAATATGGCGAGGTCTCAAATTTCAAAATGAATACAACAAAAACGGAGATCCTGAATATTAATATTCATAAAGAAGAAGAACTATTTTTGCGGAAGAAATACAATTTCTCGTGGCAAAGAGAGATAAAGTATTTGGGTATAAAAATGGCAAATACTCTTAAGAAAATATATAGAATAAACTTTATCCCCCTTCTTGACGAAATTAAAAGAGAAATTAAAACCATATATAATAGACCAATTTCGTGGTTTGGGAGGATAAATGTGGTAAAAATGGTTCTTATCCCCAAAATCTTATATAAATTTCAAATGGTCCCAATTTATCTGCCACCGTCCTATATGAAAATAATTAACTCCCTTTTAATGAAATACATTTGGAACAATAAAAAACACAGAGTCTCTGCACAAATTCTAAAACGGACCAAGAAAAAAGGCGGTCTGGCTGTACCTGATATCAGATTGTACTATAACGCTTCGGTCCTCACACGGGTTATAGAATGGGTTAAAGAGTCCCAGGATAAAAGGTGGATAAGTATTGAATGCACTTTAGCGAGGGCACAGTTAGGGAGATTAATTTGGAACCCCCCACATTGTAGAACCCTACACACGTCAACACATGCAATTACACATAATGCTTTAAGGATATGGGATAGATTACACAAACAATTAAAAACGAAATTTAATTCACCTCTTATAGACTTGAAAGAAAACGAATATTTTGCACCCGGGACTAAAGAGGTAGGTGGTAAGTGGATTAAAAATAGAACACAGTTAAAAGATATAATATCAAAGGGCAAAATTATGACCCTTCACGAAATTAGGATTGAAATTGGGGCGCTCAACAAGTGGAGATACCTTCAGTTGGTGTCATTCGTTAAGCGCCTCCCACACCCTTTGAGGTCACGAGAGGAGTACACTACACTGGAACATATGTGCAGTACCGAAAGCTCAAAAGGAAATATTTCCAAAGTATATAAATATTTGCAGAAAATAGATGAGTCGGATACGCTAAACTACATACAAAAATGGGAGAGAGACCTAAGGCCCCGTACTCACGACCAAACATGTCTGCTGAAACTGGTCCGCAGACCAGTTTCAGCAGACATGTTTGGCCGTGTGTTGGCCCGAGCGGACCATTTTGGGACGGATCAGACAGGTTTCCAGCGGACAACTGTTTCCCGGACTTGTTTTAAAACAGTCCGCTGGAAACCTGTCCGCCCGGACATGTACGGTCGTCTGTACAGACCTACCGTACATGTCCTGCCGCCCGCATCCCTCGCATGCGTCGAATGACTTCGACGCATGCGTGGAAGCATTTTTAAGGCGGCCCGCCCACGTCGCCGCGTCATTGTCGCGGCGACACCGCGTCATCGACGCGGCGACACCGCGGACACGCCCCGCGTAATGTTTACGCGCGGGCTTCTGTTCGATGGTGTGTATAGCCATCGAACAGAAGTCCCCGGGCAGTCCCCGGCCAGACATGTCCGATGGAAACGGTCTGCAGACCGTTTTCATCGGACATGTCCTGCCGTGAGTACTCGGCCTAAGAGTTCCAAGGGGGAAGACGACCATAGGAAGAATTCTTAACTTGACCCACACTTCGGCGGTTGATGTAAGAACCGCCGAGATGAACTTCAAATGTCTGACAGGATGGTACGCTACCCCAGATAAAATTGTTAAATTCAGAGTAGGAGAGTCAGAGGAATGTTGGAGAGGATGTGTGGCAAGAGGAACGATGGCCCACCTGTGGTGGGACTGCATAAAAATCAAAATGTTTTGGGGAAAAGTCTTGGCCCTAATAAAAGAGATAACTAAAAAAGAAGTGGAAGACAACCCTTGGGTAGTCCTCTTTCATGGGGGAGATACACCAGTGAACGAATATAGGGGATCGCTGATTCCGCATTTGTTGAATTCTGCGAAACGATTGATACCCCTAAAATGGAGAAACCCGGAATGCCCGCAAATATGGGAGTGGATCGACTCCGTAGAGGGTACATATAGGAGGGAGAAAGTAAAATATGGCGCGGAAAAGAACAAGGCAGGGAACAAGGACATTTGGGAAACATGGACTGAATTTAAAAAGTCTTGGAGGTACGCAGAAAATATGAGAGTGGAATAAGAATGCAGTAGTATAGGAAATAAAAATACTAGGTGGAGTCGGGAGAGGGTCTGGGGGGGGGGGACGGGCAGTTGGGGGGGGAGGTGGAGGGAGGGGATAAGGGAGGGGTTTTGCGCCACGGTACCACGCTGTGATAACTTGTTGGACCTTGTATTCATGAGGAATGTTCTAGCCCGTTTTAATTGTTAAAGGGTTGAAAGAAGTTATGTGTGGAGGAGAAAAAAAAAATATATATATATACAAAAGCAGAATAACAAATATAGAAACAAGTTAAAATTACCACAAATGATGCTATACCTGAAGTAGAGACGGAATTATGAATAAAATCATGAGCAGGTCTCTTGCTGTGGTTATGTCTGACGTGGCGAAAAAAAAACAAAAAACAAAGTGAAGCTTCATCACATTCATTAGGTTTTGGGGAAAATAAATGAGTGCAACTGCATTAGTAAAGTGTACAGTCTATTTTGCCATAGTAAATCGACCCATTAAATGAATAGGTAATACGCAGATGGATCAGGAGGTAAAGGGGTTATTACCTCTTGAGGTGTAGAAGTTTTTCTTTTGTAAAAGTTTGGCTATCCTCCTGATTTTGCTCTTACCTTCCTTTTTCAGGGTTGATCCTTTCTTTTGCAAAGTCCAATGGAGCCAACCTTGATTAGGTGCTCCTGGACAGAACTAGAGTTGAATGTGCACTGTGCATCAATACAAACACACAGCCCCATGGCAAGTCACTTGTCTGTTCCTTTTGTTCACCCTCCTCCAAGCTGATTGTTGACCCCTATAACCTGTTACTGGGTGTGTTCTCCCGAAAAGTAAATGTAAATGTTTGCACGCTTATATGCGGCAAACAACCTGGTGGGAAATGTTTCCTTGAATGAAAAAAATTGCATTCAAGTACAAAAGTCTATGAATGGGCACAAGCACACACATTTTAAAAGCTCCTGCCTCATTCATATACATTTACATCTAAAAATACATAGTCAATGAGCAGCATTTTTATTTTTGACCTTCAAATCCACAGTGTAAAGAGCCTAGAGGTCAGATGAATAACCATACACAAATGCAGCAGCCAGTCTCCTTTAAAATCAGTCTAGAATAGATTTTCCTTCCAATTTGCCATGTCATTCAAACATTAGTAAAATATTGATGCCTGCAATAACCATATATGCATATGTCTCAATGTGCCCAAGGTGTTTTATGGACATGTCTGCTCCATGCCAATCGTCTGCATTTGTTAGGCTGGAGAATGTATTTGTATGCAAATTCCGACAAGTACTTTTGTGAACACTTACACTGAATAGTAAAAAGGCAGCATATTAACAAATGCACATCGCAAGAGCTGCCTGTGCAGAATTCTCTAAACAGATTTCAACGCATTCCTTCAATACATAAGCAGAATATTGCTTAGAGTAGTCATGACAGAATGAATGTCAAATATGTTCCTGTTTCTTGGGTATACTAATTAAAATGCAAGTGGCTCTGGTGATACACAGTTTATTTTCTCTTTGTGCTAATGCTCTACAATTGATGCATGTTTATGCAGCTCGTATCCTCCTTTAACCGACACAGTTATTTGCCAAGGCTGAAGTACATTGTGTTGATGATGTTTATCACAAGTGTATATTGATTAGCTGGTGGAGAAGGGCTAACAGCCAGCAGCATAGAGCAACCTTTGGGTAGTTGATGCCAAATGTTACGCTAACTAAAGCCTCCAGAATAAAATGTTGCCTGTTTTGTTTCTATTTGCTCCTGTTTAGAAGATTGAACGTTCTGTGGCTGTAGGGGCTGGCTTAAAAAAACAGGACAGAAATCTAAACAAAAGTTAAACTGCTGTGGGTTGTAAGATAAGCTAATAAATCTGACTGTCACACATTGATACCTATACTACCCTATTTCTTTAATAAATACCATGTGCTGGTTAAGTATATTAAAATACAAGAGCAGTTATTATGTCATTTAAAAATGTTCCTACTTAGCACTACATTTTAGACATGTGCACACTGAAATATTTTGTTTCTTAATTTCGTTTTCGCCCGAAAAATACATTTATTTAGTTACTCCCAAAAATCATTTTTATTTATTTTGTTTTTCGTTAACAAAAATGCATTCGTCCGAAAATCCAAATTAAGGTCGATTCTGTCATTGAAGGCTTATAGTGTCTGTCGAATGTTCTAAGAAAAAAAAAAAAAGATTCGACAGAATCTTTAAAAAAAAAATTAAAAATTTGACTCTTCACGTCTCTCTATGTTGAATCTGTGATTAAAGGCTTATGGTGTCTGTCGAATGTTCTAAGAAAAAAAAATTGACTCTTCATGTCTCTCTATGTCGAATCTTCATGTCTCCCTATGTCAAATCTTTTCTCTCAATGTCGAATCTTTTCTCTCTATGTCAAATCTTTTCTTAATATATCAACTCTTCTTCATGTCTCTATAATGTTGAATCTTTTCTCTCTATGTCGAATCTTTTCTCTTTATGTAGAATAATATACAAAAACGAAAATAAAGCATTTCGGATCTTTCGGTTTTTGTTTTCTGTGCTTTCGTTATCGTTTGTTAAAACGATAACGAAAATACCTGAAATACGTACGAAAATGCATTCGGACGAAAACGAATGCACATGTCTACTGCATGTTGGTCTTTGCTTTTCCAAGTTGGATCTTGGGTGGTTGGTTGACGGTTAAACCATTTGTTGCATAAAGGAAGCGTGATGTCTTATGCTGTCTTATGCCACTGATACTCCTAGCAATAGATGCAAATTCAAGCAGCTGTTTACCAAAAATTGATCATTAAAAAATGAAGGTGCTCTATTACTAATAGTTTCCCTGTTTGTGGTCGGCTGTCTTAAATCTGTTGGGTTGATTTTGGGATCTAGTGCTAGAGAAATAAAATTGCCTGAAAACTGCTATATATTAGGTTTGCATAAAAACCCCCGTACACAAGCCAGAATTGCTGCAGTCTCTCGGGAGACTCATGGAGGAGAGTGCCATCGCACATACTGAACCAGGTATGCCCCTTCCTATCACCCCCCCCTTTCTTTTACCTCGAGGCTGCTTTTTGTAACTAATAGGTTACATATTTCTCTTTATCATACTAGGCTTATCATTGCCTTAATCCTTGGCTACCAGCCGGCATCCAGCTCTGGTTTCTCATGTCTACTACCAGGAAATGTTACATGTATTGAGGATTGTTAGAGGGTAGTGGTCGCTCTCTGCCTTCTCCCTTCTCCTCAAGCCCTGTCCTCCTTCATTGAAGGTAGGATGTCCCCCTTTATTATTTTTGTTATTATCCAATACCAGCTCGATATTCTATTCATTGCACTATCTTCTATCTTTTACCTTTCAGACTGTTATTATTTAGTTTATGCGGGTCATTTCCCTACACTTTTTACAACGTCCAGCAGCCCGGACACAGTCTATTTCTTATCTTATTTTATTGACAGAAAATTTATATATTGATCCCCCTACCAACCAACACTATCTGTAAGTACCTATACCAGCTATTTTTATTCTAGTATCCTCTCCTTCCCAAAATTACTCTATATTCTATATATATACATACCTATCCTCGCTCCCACTGTATCATTGAGGAAATGCTCTGGGGTTGCGTTCACCTATCAGGACTTTATGCTCCCTTCCCTTCCCTGTTTTCACCCCCCATGTCCTCCTTCTTCTCCCCCCCTCCCCCCCTCTTTTTTCCCTCATTCTCCCCTCACTTTCTACCTTCCCTCCCCCTTTTTCCCCTTCCCCCCCCCCCCCCCCCTTTCTCTCAATCTTCCTTATCCTCCTTTTTCTTTCCTACTTTCATTTGCCCGTATATATATTTATATGTATATCTATTTATTTTATTGCTTCACCAGCGCTATTATCCAAATTGATATACTGTTCTTACTTTTCTTTTTTGTGTGTTATTGTTTAATGTTGTTCTATAGTTAAAACTACATTGCTGACTCCGTGAGGAAGCGCTGCTAAAGCGCGAAACCGGTCGAGTCCACCTACGCAGCAAGCCAAACCACCGCAGACATTTCTCTGCCTGCATTTCCACAACGTGACAGGACCACTAATTACATTCATGCACCTTATTCCAAATACTTTTGGAAGTGTTCAATTTTATTGTTGATATTTTGTTATAATTTATGTATATATTCCTGTCAATGTTCATGGATAGGCTTGCCTAGATTAGCCTGTTAGATGGTTTTTTGTGCTGGAAACGGCAATACTCTTTCTTCTGTATTTTTCTACACATTATGATATTTTATATCTAAATAAACAAATCTACTTTTTAGAAAAAATTCTTTTCTTGTATATATATTCTGACCAACCAAATCGTGCCTAAAAAGTCCAAAAACTAGCCCCTAGTTCCCTCCTTTATCATAGGTTTGCATAAAGGTGACTGTTCTGATTGCACAGTGACCTGCCAGAAGAAAGCACAGCACAGGCCCAAGTGTTAAGCCTCAGGCCTCGTACACACGACAGAGTTTCTCGGCAGAATTCACCGAGAAACTCGGTCAAAACCCGGATTCTGCCGAGAAACTCTGTCGTCTGTACAGTTTTGGCTCGATGGAGCCGCCGAGGAACTCGACGAGAAAATAGAGAACATGTCCTCGTTGTTCTATGGGAGAAGGCGGCCCGCCGAGCTCCTCGGCGGCTTCATCCCAAAACTCGACGAGGAACTCGACGTGCCAAGCACGTCGAGTTCCTCTGTCGTGTGTACGGGGCCTTATACACACGATCCAACTTTATAGCCAACATTTTATGACGGATGCGTTGTGTAGGATAATCCGACCATGTGTATGCTCCATCAGACAATTGTTGGCTGAATTATTGACCTCACTACAGCATAGGGGTAAGACTTTCCTTCCATAAGGCAAGTTTATAGATCTATCTTTGGTGGCATACACTATAGGTGCCAAGAGACATGCCAGATCTACATCATTGAATGACATTATTGATGTTGTATTTACATTGTGGGTCATTGTTTAAGAAAACTTTAAATAGCAAATTATGTCCCATGATGAAAAGTTAACACCAATCATGTTGTCCAGCAATGTAGATCCAGTGTGAATCAGATTAAAATCGACCTGCCCTGCCAACATATTTGGTCAATGATGTCACTCAGCATCCCCAACAAATGTTTTCAATTACAAACAGATCAAAGTAATCCGGGAACAGTTATTTTGCTACAATAGCGCTATTTAAATGACAGATCCTTGCCTGGCTGCTGTTTGTAAACAAATTAACTAGGAATCCCTCATTTAGCAGCTGTAGCACTACTGCTTCTAAATGACAGACACCTTGCTGGTTTATATACAAACAGCAGTCATCCAGGGATCTGTCATATTGCTGTGGTAGTGCTACCACAGCAAAATAACGGTTCCCCTGTAGCTTCATTCTGTTTGTAAACAGTTAAAGTTATAATGCCCATATGTGGTCAATGACATCGATCGGTATCCCCACCAGTAAGTGTGTTCATAAAAAGAATGAATCCAGTGAGGAACTGCCATTTTCAATGGTAATAGCATAGGGGGGCCCAGATTTCTGGGGGCTCTTTATTCTAAATGGGACTTCCAGATTCCACACCTACAGACTCCCACATCCATTTTGAGGGAAAGTATGTGGGGATGATGCCATTGTCTTCATTGACATGGGGATAAGGTGCCTTGCTATGCAATGGGGGTAGCCATCCTCCTCACAAGTTACCATCACAATCTTGATGGATGTGGCCTGGTAAATTTGGGGGGGCATGGGCTCACTACCTCTCCTTTTTTTCTGGCCACCCTGGGCTGCATGCCTGAATAGGGCTCTGGTACGAATTTTGAGAGGAGCCCACATTTGTTTTTAAAAGGGACAGTACGCATTGTTTATAAAAAATGTGTGCTGCCCTTTTAATAATACAAAAAAAAGAACACTTGTGGGATTCCCCCTTGAAGCCTATTTCAGACCTTTATCCAGGCATGTAGCCTGGGTGGAAAGTAAAATGGGGACAATGGGAGTGCACTCCTTTCCCCTAAACCATACCAGGCCTCATGCTCTCAACATTGGATAGATACCTTGAAAGGCATTGTTACCCCATATTTATGTGGACAAGGGCCTCATCCCAACATATGATGCCCCAAGAGGATGTGGGAGTCTGTGGAGGGAGGGACTTTTTGGAACCAAGAAGCTCCTTTAGTACAAAGGCACCCCCAGATATCTGCCCCTCCTCATGTGGATGAGTAAGGGGTACCCCAAAGTAATCTTGTTGCTCATTCACAAAGCAAAAATAGAAAAAAAAATGTGAAAAGAAAAACAGACACTAGGCAAAAAGTATTTAATTAAAGAAAATCCCCCAAAATGCAAATCCAACATCATTCACGTCACTCATAGATTCAGTGTCACGATAAGCAAAGCCTGATGATACTGCCACACCCCTACTTCTGTCTCAAATTACAGGTCTACACTGTTGTTTACATTGCAGCAACAACTGTGACCTGTCATGACCATATTTGGTCAATAACATCACCCCGGATCCCCAAGGCTGCTTTGTTTATGAACAGAAAAAAGTCAGTAGAGGGGTGTTTTTTTAATGGAGTGCATTGTACAGTGCCCTTTCAGCCGCATGGAAATACACTCTCTCTGCCTAATGGTATTTTAACCAGCATAACAGTGCTTAGCTACCCATGCCCTTTTTAAAAAAAAAAATGCTTGGAAATTGGCCTTAAAAAACGCAAGAAAAAAAAAATCTAAATTCAGCTTTTATAAACGTCAATGGGGTTCAGTACAATGTTTGAGTTTTAACGTTTTTTTAATGGTTTCTCTGAAGCACTTGTGAATCAAACTATGGGCAGTTCACTCAACATTACTCCTGACCCTTAGCTTTACTATTTTGCTTTTGATACTAGAGAAACAGTGATTATTATTCTTATTATTGTTATTATACAGGATTTATATAGCGCCAACAGTTTATGCAGCACTTTACAATATAAAGTGGGACAGTACAATTACAATACAGAAGGGGTAGGAGGGCCCTGCTCATGGAGCTTACAATCTAAAGGGAGGGAAAGGTGGTACAAAAGGTAATAGCTGCAGGGGATGAGCTGATGGAGGGCACTCGAGTACAGGTCTTAGGTAAAGGTGGGGTTGGATTCCCTGAATAAGTGAGTTTTCAATGATCGGAAGGGGCAGAAAGGGTAATAACTTACTGGACATGCTGGGGCAAGGAGCACCAGAGGATGAGCAAGGCTCTGGAGAAGTCCTGGAGGTAAGCATGGGAGGAGGTAACAAGGGAGCTAGAAAGCAGGAGGTCCTGGGAGGAGCAGAGAAGACGATTTGGGCGATACCTGCAGATGAGGTTGGCAATGTAGCTGGGGGACGATGTTGTGGATGGCCTTGTTGGATTTTTCCTGAGATTGCAAAATAGCCTGCAAATATTTTGAACACATATGAATTTTTGATGCATGCACTATACTAATGAATAATATTTTCTTGCACTACGCACTTTTTGTTCACTGTGTCAGCACACCATTTTTTCTTTTGCACTTTTTTTAACAACATTTGCACTTTAATTGTTTTGATTGAAACAAATCATTTTTGTGATGAATTATAAAATAGATTAATTATTTTATGCAATGGATTGAATGTATTTCACACGTGTACAGTAAGGGATTAGGTTAATAGCAGTGGGTTCACTATCACCAGATTGTGGAAATATAGATTTGCGCTGCTTGCTTCTTTTTTCTTGCCAAAAATGGAGACTTGCATAACTCAGGCTATAGACTTGTGGGGCTCGTGCTGTAGACTTGCGCAACTCTTGCTGTAGACTTGTGCGGCTCTTGCTAAAGACTTGCAGGGCTCTTGTTGTAGACATACCACTGCAACTTTGCTCTTGCTAGAGACTTGCCACGCAAATTTGCTACAAATTGGAAAAGTGTCAACTAGAACTTGTGCTTCAAGTGCTCTGCAAGTGTACAACTTGCCAGTAAAGATTTACAGCAAGACTTACAATTCAATACTGCCACAAATGTGTGGCAACTCATCCTTGCTATCCGGGAAGGTGTATTAGCCTAACCTCAGCATTCATAATAGACTGAAGCAAGGATAGCCTGTGTAAAGGTAGGCCAGTGAGGAGGGAAGTGCAGTAGTCAAGATGGGAAAAAAAAACAAGGAGTGAACAGGTTGTTTTGTGGTGTCATTAGTTGGAAAGAGGAGAATTCTGGAAATGTTGCGGAGGTTAAGGCGGCAAGATTTAGCCAGTGATTGAATGGGGGGCTGAAGGAGAGGTCAGAGTCTAGGATTACACCTAGCACCCTGGCATATGTGGAGTGACCAATGGTTGTGCTGTTGATTTCAACAGTAAAGTCATGGGGAGGGGATCAGGGAGCTCAGTTTTTGAAAGATTGAGTTGGAGGAAGCGGTGTGACAACCATACTGAGTAAGTTTGTGATACGTGAGGAGAGTGAGGGGAGGGTTTGAGGAGTGGAGAGATAGATCTGGGTGTCATCAGCATGGAGGTGACATTGGAAGCCATGTAAGGTTATCAACTGGCCCAAGGAAAAGGTATAGAGAGAGAATAGGAGGGGCCTAAAGACAGAGTCTTGGGGTACCCCAACAGAAGATCAAGAGGAGCGGAGGAGATTTTGTTGTATGTGACAATGAAAGTGCGCTGAGATCCAGGAACGAGCAGAGTCACTGAGGCCAAGGGTGTAAAGTTTATTGAGGAGGAGTGGGTGGTCAACTGTGTCAAAGGCAGCAGAAAGGTCTAAAGTCTTGTACACACAATCCAATTGTTGGCAGGGGATTGTCTGTCTACAGACCGTTGTCCTAAAATCTGACCTTTAGTACGCTCCTTTTGACAATTGTTGTCCAACTTTCTGCCAACAAATGTTGAATGACATGCTAGTAAATTTTCGGCAGACAATGGTTGGTTGTCAGATTTTCTGATGGTCAGTACACAAGTCCATCACACAAAAGTTGAATGTACAAGCACGCATGCCCTGAATCAATGCTCACCAAACACTAAATTAGTAGAAGGGGCCCAAAGGGTGGCCCCCAAGAGCTGAAATTCCTTGTAGTATGTTTGTGTTTGTTGCATGAAAATTGTGTACCGTTAGTATGCAAAACAAGATCCAGGCACACGCCCTTAAGACAAAAATCTGAGGCTCGGTTGGCCAACAATTGGATATTGTGTACGAGGCTTCAGGCCGGGTTCACACTGGTATGACAAATGCTCTGACATTGGGAGCTCATGTCGTATGACGTGTGAAAATCAATGTTTCCCTATGAGAGCCGTCTTAATTGGTCCGACACATGTTGATCCGACTGAAAATGCTCCCTGTACTACTTTGGTCCGACTTTGATCCTACTTCAGCCCATTGAATATTATTGAAGTCGGATAAAAGTAGGATCTTTGTCCTAACCATCCAACTTTTGACATCTGACATGGTGATTACAGCAGCAGTAAAAATAATTTATCTTGCTCTGGGATAGTTTTGATGGATGTAGGACCAATGTAGGACTGATGTAGGACTCATGTTGCAGAGCAAAGTAGGAGGAAAGTCGGATGACTGTCATGTCGTATCAGTGTGAACCCAGCCTAAGAGTAAGAGTATGGAGTACTGCCCATTGGTTTAAGCAGTTAGTAGGTCATTGGTGAGCTTTAGTACAGCAGTTTCAGTGGCATGTTGTGGGCAGAAGCCGGGCTGTAGGGGACCGAGAAGGTTGCAGGGAAATGGGTCCTAAGTTATTCAAACAGGTAGGGTCCAGTGAGGCTTTTTTAATCATGGGGGTAACCAGTGCACATTTGAGAAGCTAGGGAAAGGTTCCGTAAGAGAGGAAAATGTTTAAGATGTGGGTTATAGAGTTTAGGGTAAAGCAGGAAGGTGGTTGCAGTAATTGTGAGGGGACAGGGTCCAGGGGACAGGTGGTAAGGTGGGCTGTGGAAAGGAGTTTGGCAACTTCCTCAGTGGTGACAGGGTTGAAGGAAGAAAGAGTGTTGAGTGTGGTCTTGAGTGTGATCTCCAACAAAATCTGAACATTATATTGATAAAGATACAAAATAAGCAAATACATTTTAGTAATTCAAAAGAACTTACTGCAGTTGTCATCACCATTGCCCTTATAAAGAAATAGGGGGAATAATTATATTGTGACAGGACGTCAGGTAAATCTGTGGGTGTTGTTACAGACGGGACATACATTTCTGCCTTGTTTAGACAATACACCAATTGTTATTAGGCGTCGGCTGCAACAGTAGCCAGAAAAGGTCTAAGGGCGTTGGAAAACTTCAGCTGTTCAGAATGAGGCAATTAAGGCCTCTATAAGTAATCCAGAGGATTACCACTGATTTGCTACATCCTGAGGCTTTCTGAGTGAAAAAGAGCAGTAGCTGAAAGTCTTACGAGGAGGCGAGGAGGAAATTTGATTTTTATCACACAGAAAAATCAAAGACTATTGTTTTTCTGCTGTATGACCAGTAGTGTCTGCCCAGCGCTAGGCTGTGCCAGACTCCATAGATAGGTTCCTGTGTGGTGAAGATAGACGCCCCAAGTGGCCAGGGTTTATTTTATGTTTGATTTTGTTTATGCTGTTTGGATGCTTGCACTTATTTCCAGCAAGATGGAAGAATAAACCAAAATCTTTGTTTTCAACCGTCTTCGACTGCCTGTCTGTATAAATTCAGTGTGTAGTGAACCCATCTAAGGGGTCACACACCCCGCTACCGAGCTAACCCCTTACAATATATTAAAATATGTGGAATATATTTAGCACAGTATGTATTGACATTTGTAAAACCTAAAACCTGGCAATTTCTACATATTGCTAAATTTGTTAACTAAGCACCAACTTTAATTTGAACTCTATCCCAGATGTTGGATAGGTATAGCATTTTCAAATTCTGTGATTTTAAAAGTGGTTCAGTTTAAGGCACAATGTTCTGTGGGTAGATACTGAGTTAGCATTTTCTCTAAAATAATGTGACAATGAGATTCTCCATTTTCTTGTACACTTCTACAAATGAAACCACAGCTAATCATTTGCTAATGAGAGCCATACAATGGGTATTTGTTTTTTAAGTTAACAGCAGAACTGTCTTTAAAATTAAAATACTTTTTGGTGTTGTCCCATTGTTGGAAAAGTGGAATCAAATGCTACATTTGTTTTATATTATTCTGTATCCTGTTAGAACTAAATTACT
This sequence comes from Rana temporaria, assembly GCF_905171775.1. Classification (NCBI taxonomy): domain Eukaryota; kingdom Metazoa; phylum Chordata; class Amphibia; order Anura; family Ranidae; genus Rana; species Rana temporaria. The sequence goes on from NC_053489.1 coordinate 134,002,731, forward strand.
AACAAAAAGCTGCTGTCACCAGTGAAAGAGGTCACACTCTGCTCTGTTCTAACTTGGGTCTATAGAGAGTGTGTGAGGGAAACAACATGTGTACAATACACAAGGTTTGCAGGAACATATGCAAAAGGAATAAAATACCCAGAGGTCTAGATACAAAAATAAATCACACAAGATTTCCAAAATATGACATTTAAATTAAAGACAAACAGTCATCTCACTGATGTGGACACAGACAGTTTCAAAAGCACATTTATTTCATAGATCTGTAAGCTTTTTATTACTCTTATGCCGCGTACACACGATCGGTTTGTCTGATGAAAACGGTCCGATGTGCGGGCCCCATCGTTTTTTTCCCATCAGTGAAAAAACTTAGAACCTGTTTTAAAATTATCTGATGGTTAAAAAAACGATAGAAAAAAAACGATCGTCTGTGGGCAAGTCCATCGGTTAAAAATGCACGCATGCTCAGAATCAAGTCGACGCATACTCGGAAGCATTGAACTTCATTTTTCTCAGCACGTCGTAGTCTTTTACGTCACCACGTTCTGACACAAACAGTTTTTTAACTGATGGTGTGTAGGCAAGACTGATGAAAGTCAGCTTCATCGGATATCTGATGAAAAAATCCATCGGTCTGTTTTCATCGGATGAACCAATCATGTGTACAGGGCATTCGTTTCTTCCTGCCCCATCCTCGTTTCTTGTATGTTACTGGGAAAGGAAGTGAGGGGATATCTCACCAATAGGGGCGCAAACAGCAAAAAGGGACAGAAATTATGACTGCTGAAAACTCAAAAAACATATCACAGAGTTCAATTAAGCCTAATGGTGGTCCATTTATTTTCCTTATTCATATATCTATCTCTGAGTTAACATTACTTTACATATGGTATTTCTGCTGGATCTGAAGGTAACAAAGTGTCAGTAAAGATTCTCATGCTAGATCTGCAAGTTTTTCCAATTTCCTCATAAACATGGGACATCTTTCATACATTTTGACTACAGAGTGCCCAACATAAAAACTGTAAATACATTTAGTTTTTTTAATAAAAAAAAAGGCAGAAATATATAAAGTGATTGCTCTATGAAGGAGAGATACTTTATATATATATAAAAAAAAAAGAACTGCATTATATTGGTACAAATCGAGTGAGCAGTGAACTATAGAAGAGAATTCACAGTTCTACAGAATTTTGATTCTGAAACAATTTTTTTTTTCACTCAGATACTTATTTTCCTTTACAAGTAATATATTTTTAGCGCTTCTCTAAAGTTAAGGCTGACAAATGCTTAGTACACTCCCAAATGGTTCTGAACTTTTTAAATAAACATGGTTGAAAATGTAATAAATATTTTGTAGGTGTAAAAGAATAGGAGAAAGACAGTGAACAGGCTTAGTTGTGATGAATTATTACAATCACTACTCAAAAGTACGCTAAAAAGGACTTTACAGTATGCAAAAATATCTTTGGTAAGAAGTTGAAAATGTTAAAATTGCAAAGTGAAATCTTAAAAGCAATTCCAATAACATTTTCTACGAAGACTTGAAGATGGATAAAAATCCATCAGTCTAATGGGTCACTAAAAACTCTTGTGTGATGAACACATTTCCTCTACTACTGATGGTGTCGTGATTGTCATTTAAAGATAAAACATCTTTTTGTACACACGACGCAGAAAAGTACATGGTGGTTTGCAATGTTAAGATCCCTGGTGGAAATAATATAAAATGAGATGAGGCTTTAAGACCTGTGAGAAAAATCAATCTGATGGAAAATTGACAAACTTGTTTAACATGTCGGCACAGGATCCGAGAGCTGACCCGTAGAGACCTCCACTTAGACACAACGTGAAGTTACTGGCAGTTCTCTTAATCTGCTCAGTTACACAACAGGATCTCAAAGGGAACTTTACCAAACATCACTTTAAATTATCTTTGCTCCTTCATGTTTCAAAAGTCTACAACCTTTTTTGCCAGGGCTTTTGGCAGACGTCTGGAAATGTGAATTACAAAACAAGTTTTCTTAAGGACAAAAAGCGAAATAAATAATTGCAATGACTTTGAGCCACTGACACATATTGCTCATGTAATTTATTTGAATTTGTCATTTAATTAACTAAAATGAAAGACGTGTAGTTAATTTGTTGCTCCTACAAACATGACTAAGTGGTCACTGATGAGTCTGCAAACTTCAAAAAAGATGGACTCACGGTGTATATAAAATCATGTGATTTTTCGGGGTGCCTAGAAGGACAAGTCTGCCTATTTATAATCAGGGAAAGAGTACAGTTGTGGCCAAAAGTTTTGAGAATGACACAAATATTCGTTTTCACAAAGTTTGCTGCTAAACTGCTTTTAGATCTTTGTTTCAGTTATTTCTGTGATGTGGTGAAATATAATTACACGCACTTCATGCGTTTCAAAGGCTTTTTTCGACAATTACATGACATTTATGCAAAGAGTCAGTATTTGCAGTGTTGGCCCTTCTTTTTCAGGACCTCTGCAATTCGACTGGGCATGCTCTCAATCAACTTCTGGGCCAATTCCTGACTGATAGCAACCCATTCTTTCATAATCACTTCTTGGAGTTTGTCAGAATTAGTGGGTTTTTGTTTGTCCACCCGCCTCTTGAGGATTGACCACAAGTTCTCAATGGGATTAAGATCTGGGGAGTTTCCAGGCCATGGACCCAAAATGTAAACGTTTTGGTCCCCGAGCCACTTAGTTATCACTTTTGCCTTATGGCACGGTGCTCCATCGTGCTGGAAAATGCATTGTTCTTCACCAAACTGTTGTTGGATTGTTGGAAGAAGTTGCTGTTGGAGGGTGTTTTGGTACCATTCTTTATTCATGGCTGTGTTTTTGGGCAAAATTGTGAGTGAGCCCACTTCCTTGGATGAGAAGCAACCCCACACATGAATGATCTCAGGATGCTTTACTGTTGGCATGACACAGGACTGATGGTAGCGCTCACCTTTTCTTCTCCAGACAAGCCTTTTTCTTGATGCCCCAAACAATCGGAAAAAGGGTTTCATCGGAGAATATGACTTTGCCCCAGTCCTCAGCAGTCCATTCAGCATATTTTCTGCAGAAGATCAATCTGTCCCTGATGCCTTTTTGGAGAGAAGTGGCTTCTTTGCTGCCCTTCTTCCAAAAGTCTTCGCCTCACTGTGTGTGCAGATGCGCTCACACCTGCCTGCTGCCATTCCTGAGCAAGCTCTGCACTGGTGGCACTCCGATCCCGCAGCTGAATCCTCTTTAGGAGATGGTCCTGGCGCTTGCTGGACTTTCTTGGGCACTCTGAAGCCTTCTTCACAAATGCAGTGGAATTTTTTTATGGGATTAATTTCATTTTCATGGCAAAGAGGAACTTTGCAATTAATTGCAATTCGTCTGATCACTCTTCATAACATTCTGGAGTATATGCAATTTCCCATCTCAAAAACTGAGGCAGCAGACTTTATGAAAATTAGTATTTGTGTCATTCTCAAAACTTTTGGCCATGGCTGTACACAGTATGTCTCATACACTTCCTTGTGATTTGTCCACACTAATCTTTCAAGGCATCCCACAAACAGACATATCCCCATTTCACAACTGTCATTTTAAAGTGCTCTCTTTTCTAAACTTTAGTTCTATTCAACAATTCCCATACAGCAGGTAACAATTTGAATGCAGTGTAGTGCTCAGCCCTGAAATTGATTTAGCTCAGGTTCTTTCCCCAGTTTGCTCTAGTGGCAGCCAAGTACACAGCAACAGTCTCTCTTTCTGACTCAAGGAACAGTCTAGGGTTATTCTTTTGAGATTTATTTTCTGAGTAAACTTGGATGGGATGCAGGAAGCTGTGGGATACACTGTGCAATAATAAGAGGACACACTCCACATAGTCAAAGCTTCTTAGTACAGTTACTCCAGTAGCAGCTTAGGGGAATGAGCACCACTGAGACACCACGAGAAATGTCCATATTCAAGCAAGCTTTTGGCACTGATGCACAAGGGATAGTAGTAGCAAACAGTCATTAGGGTCCTACACTCAGGTCTGTACTCACAATTGTTGTAATATTAATATATATGTGTATATCGTATTATTATATTGTAGGTCCAAAATTTATCAGGCCAGATTTCAGTAACCTGTAATTACATGTTACCCTGGATACTTGTATCCCTCCTTCCAATATCTGATGGACATTTCTCCTGTGAGCTCTCCAGACCTGATCCTCAGTCGTATCCTTTGATCAGCTCCAGCTATTATCAGAACAGTAGTCCCCACAGCTCTAGCTTAAAATTCCTGTAAGCTCCTGTAAGAACATCAGCTGCACTGCACAGAAGGGCAGCAGCCCTTCAGGCTGGGAGCTTCTCCTCCTGAACAAGAACAGGGCTGCCACAGGCCCCAGTCTATTCATGCACTCCTCAGCCACCTACTGGACAGCCTCCCACAATGATTGCCTGAGACAACATAAATATTCAGGCTGCTTATTTGCTATTCCCAACCCACTACATTCTACAATCCTCCGGAAGACAGGGGGAAACAATCAAACCTGCAGTCAGTGATGCCTAGAATAGCCTACAGCAGTGTTTCTCAACTCCAGTCCTCGGGGCGCACCAACAGGTCATGTTTTCAGGCTTTCCATTATTGTGCACAGGTGATTTTATCAGTTTCACTGCCTTAGTAATTACCACAGCAGTTTGATCTGAGGGAAATCCTGAAAACATGACCTGTTGGTGCGCCCCGAGGACTGGAGTTGAGAAACACTGGCCTACAGCAATCACAAACTGCTTCATTAATTACAAGGGAGCCAAAAATAACTAAATGTATTTAACCTGTTTCAATATTTTTATTGAAGTATTTTCACAAAAGAGAATACAAAAGTTAAAACAAAGAATGCAGATCTTTCACAATGTAGAATAAATACAGAATGATTAATAGTCCAAAAATAAATGCATTCTTCAAAAATGATAAACTTCACAGTCAGTATAAATTGCACTGTCCATGTGGGGGTAAGCACAGGACCTGTTCAAGAATCTAATGCTGCGTACACATGACCGGTTTTTCTGTCGGAATAAACTCAGACGGGTTTTTCTGATGGAATTCCGCTCAAGCTGTCTTCCATACACACGGACACACCAAATTCCGACCGTCAAAAACGCTGTTAGGTACAACACTACGACAAGCCTAGAAAAATTAAGTTCAATACTTCCGAGGATGCGTCAAATTGTTTCCGAGCATCCATGTTTTTTCCGTCGGAATTCTATACAGACGATAGGAATTTCCATCTAAAAGAAAGAGAAAAAGTTCAATGGGGCATACACACGGTCAGAATATCCAATGAAAAGATTCCGTGCATTAGTGATACATTAAACAGTGGTGAACATCCAAGGCTTACGATAGCCCAGAGGACAGAGCTACTACATATTGGTCCTCCACACCTAAGGTTAGCCCGTGGACCACAATGGCTTTGAAATACGGCTAGTATAAACTGTATATATTCATAGAGGGGGACCTATACCTCCAGGAAAAAGGAAGCCGGACCCCTCATCACACAGAAACATGCATCTTGCTGACTAATATGTGTTAAGCCCTTGCATAACCTCTGAAGAGGCCCAGGCTTTCAAGTTTACAAAGTGGAAGGAGTTAGGAATTTTGGTGTTAATATTTACTAAATGCACAGGGCAATGATAGAGAGATGAGTGCATGCAACCCATTTATCAAAGATGCAATGTGTTGCACTGGAAAGGTTTGCGTAGCAATGTTGTATTGACCCGTAATTTAGCTTGCTAAAGTGGAAATCAAATTGAGTTTTTAGCTACAGTAGGTGTTTGTGATATTGTGTTTTTAGCACGACAGCATCGCGCTAAATCTCGGCGACATGGTGCCGAGATCTCGCCGACACTGGAATAGTGACAGCACATCCCAGCAAGCGCGTCATAGAAGCGACGGGAGATCCGACTTGGATTCCCGCCAATTCTACACGTGTGCGGCGTTTGTTATGAATCCTGAGGGGGAAGTCCCCGCCGGATTTTAAATAAAAATCCGGCATGGGTTCCCCCTCAGGAGCATACCGGGCCCTTAGGTCTGTTATGGGTTGTAAGGAGAGCCCCCCTACGCCGAAAAAAAACGGCGTAGGGGGTCCCCCTACAATCCATACCAGACCCGTATCCAAAGCACGCTACCCGGCCAGCCAGGAAGGGAGTGGGGACGAGCGAGCGCCCGCCCCCTCCTGAGCCGTACCAGGCTGCATGCCCTCAACATGGGGGGGGGTTGGGTGCTCTGGGGCAGGGGGGCGCACTGCGGCCCCCCCACCTCAGAGCACCCTGTCCCCATGTTGATGAGGACAGGGCCCCTTCCCGACAACCCTGGCCGTTGGTTGTCGGGGTATGCGGGCGGGAGGCTTATCGGAATCTGGGAGACCCCTTTAATAAGGGGGCCCCCAGATACCGGCCCCCCACCCTAAGTGAATGAGTATGGGGTACATCGTACCCCTACCCATTCACCTGCAAGAAAAGTGGTAAAAACACAAATAAACCACACAGGGTATTAAAATATTTTATTAGTCTGCTCCGGAGGCCCCCCTGTCTTCTTTATTAGCTCTTTTACCAGGGGGAGCTTCTTTGACGTCTTCGGGTGGGTGGGGGCCGCCGTCTGGTTCTCTTCCACCGCCGGGGGGGTCGCTTTTAAAAAAGCCCCCACCCCCCGGCGGGTTTCCTCCGGCGTCTTCGGCCAGGGGGCTTCTTCTTCCGCTATCCCGACGGGTCTTCTCCGCTCTCCGGGGGTCTCCTTCTATGTTCGCCGCTCTCCGCTGTTGACTCGGTGCACCCCGGTTCTTTGTCTCGCTGTCCGGTGCCTTCTTCCGTGCTGTACGTCTTCTTCTCCTTCCGTGCTGTGAGTTCTTCTTCCGCGCTGTGACGTCATGTTCTTCACTTCTCTTCTTCTCCCGATGTTGACACGCCGGCTCTTCTCGCTGAAATGACGGATGCGCGCCTTGCATCGGACCTATATAGGCCTCACAGTCCCATCATGCTCTGTACCTACCCATGTGATACCTACCCCTGTGCGCCCCCCTGCCCCAGAGCACCCAACCCCCCCCCCGTGTTGAGGGCATGCAGCCTGGTACGGCTCAGGAGGGGGGGTGCTCGCTCGTCCCCACTCCCTTCCTGGCTGGCCGGGTAGCTTGCTTTGGATACGGGTCTGGTATGGATTGTAGGGGGACCCCCTACGCCGTTTTTTTCGGCGTAGGGGGGCTCTCCTTACAACCCATAACAGACCTAAGGGCCCGGTATGCTCCTGAGGGGGAACCCATGCCGGATTTTTATTTAAAATCCGGCGGGGACTTCCCCCTCAGGATTCATAACAAACGCCGCACACGTGTAGAATTGGCGGGAATCCAAGTCGGATCTCCCGTCGCTTCTATGACGGCTCTGTCTCCATCGCGGCAAGCCAGCTCGGCGCTGGCTCCCGCGATGGGGCTCGTAGGTGCTCAATCTCGCCGAGAAAGAGAGCGAGATTGACACAAAATCGGGTTCACCTACTGTACGCATTTTTGCATTACACACACACCTCTGCTAACAGAAAGAATCCCCTGATTCTTCCTGGTTTAGCATTATTGTTTTCTGGAGCACTTACCTGCTCTGTAAAGAAGTGATGGAGAAGATATCAGTCCTGGAGGACTACAAGTATGGGACAGCTCTCATCGGTCATAACAGGAGCAGGGGAAAAATGGCAAATACATTTGCCATTACAACTCTGCTTTATTCTGGAATGTGTGTAAATCACAAGACTGGCTGTACAGAATTTAAATTCCCTTGGCAGGTAACACAGTAAACATAAATTAATTTACACTGTGTATTATTTGCCTGACGTTTCAGTTTTTCATCAGGTTTGAGATATTTTAACCAAAGAAATATAGTTGTGTAGACACATTTTACACAATGAGAACATAATCTTAAAATGTTTCTTTGGAATGAAAAAAAAACTGCATAGAGCAGCATTTTCAGAGAGACTAACAGTAGCATGCCTAAAATCATGGTCACTGCTACTTTTCATCTGAAATTCAAACAGAAGATTCTAGAAAGTTTTGCTGCATCTTCCTTTAAAGAAAAAATATCTTGTATTATATTGTACAGGGTTTGTAAAACTCCATACAGTATTTTCCCTGGATGTGTATCTAAATTCCACCTGGTGATTTACAATACAGTTGTTTCAGGCTAGAGAGAGTCAGTCTGCAGTGATATTCCAAGGGGTTACTGGACAGGAAATCAATACAATTGTATCCCAAATAATGTTTCTAATTATCACTTCCTAGCAAACGATTTGACACACATCTGTAAATGATATTCAATGTGCTTTCATATAAATGAGAGTTTTACCTTTAATAGACTCAAACACAATCCTGTTACTTGGCTCATTTTCTCCAAGACCATATGTTGGACAACATGGTACACATTCATGTAATTATACAGAATTTGAATCGCAGGACACTACAAATGCAGTAAAAAGTTCCCTGAAATAGATGAGGTTATACTTGCCTTTCAAGTTAACCAGGTCTCCTACCATCCCTCTGTACCAGCACTGTGATTTCCGTTATGCTCTTTAGCATTTCAAACTTTTAAGCCCTGTACACACGATCAGTCCATCTGATGAAAACGGTCTGATGGACCATTTTCATCGGTTAACTGATGAAGCTGACTGATGGTCAGTCGTGCCTACACACCATCGGTTAAAAAAACGATCGTGTCAGAACGCGGTGACGTAAAACACAATGACGTGCTGAAAAAAATGAACTTCAATGCTTCCAAGCATGCGTCGACTTGATTCTGAGCATGCGTGGATTTTTAACCAATAGACGTGCCTACAAACAATGTTTTTTTTTTTTCTATCAGTTAGGTATCCATCGGTTAAATTTTAAAAAAGTTGACTTTTTTTAACCGATGGATAAATAACCGATGACGCCCACACACGATCGGTTTGGACTGATGAAAACGGTCCATCAGACCGTTCTCATCAGTTTAACCGATCGTGTGTACGCCGCCTTAGGAGTGTCAGATGACTATGTCCCCCTTTGCGTGGTGTTGCTTCAACAGACACTGAAACTATTGGGTTTATTTACTAAGACTGGAGAGAGCAAAATCAGGCTTACTTCTGCATAGCAAACAATCAGCTTCCAGGGTTTAGACTGAGGTTATAAGCTGATTGGTTTCTATGCAGAAGTGAGCCTGATTTTGCACTCTCCAGCTTTAGTAAAAAAAAACATATGTCTGTTCCCCCATACAGCTATAGCGTTACCCAGTAGGATAATCTTAGACAAAGAAATGGTTAACAGCAATGCAGCAATGTAGCACTGTTTGTGCAGAAAAGGGGTGCTTGACCTGTGGTGAAGGAGTTCAAGCCCAGCATCAACCACAGTGGGACTTACTGATAGAGACAGACAGATATGAGGCAGCCTACATCCACAGAAGATCTCTGGTTAGTTCTCCAAGATGTTTGGAACAACCCACATGCCGAGTTCCATAGAACACTGTGTACAAGTGTACCTAGAAGAAATTATGCTGTTTCGAAGACAAAGGGTGGTCACACAAAATATTGATTAGATTTGGATTTCTATTCGGTTCCTGTACTTTTCATTTTATCCATTGATAAAAATAATCTATTACTGCCTCTATTTCCTAAAACATTCCTAATTTACAGCATGTTTCACACCTGCATAAAACATTATATATATATATATATATATATATATATATATATATATATATATATATATATACACACACACACACACACACAGTATCTCACAAAACTGATTACACCCCTCACATTTTTGTAAATATTTTATTATATCTTTTCATATGACAACACTGAAGAAATTACATTTTTTTACAATGTAAGGTAGTGAGTCTACAGCTTGTATAACAGTGTAAATTTGCCCTCAAAATAACTCGACACAGTGAAAATTTCCAAATTGGGCCCAATTAGCCATTTTTCATCCCCAGTGACAAGTGACTTGTTAGTGTTACAAGGTCTCAGGTGTGAATGGGGAGCAGATGTGTTAAATTTGGTGTTATCACTCTTATACTGGTCACTGGAAGTTCAACATGGCACCTCATGGCAAAGAAAGGATCGGGAAAAAAGAATTGTTGCTCTACATAAAGATGGCCTAGGCTATAAGAAGATTTCCAAGACCCTGAAACTGAGCTGCACCACGGTGGCCAAGACCAGTGGCGGACTGACAACTCATGGGGCCCCCGGGCAATAGGAGATTGTGGGGCCCCCAGGCAATATATTATGGGGCCACAAAGTATACACACACACACACATACAGTATACATACACACAGAATACATTTGCACACACTGAAAAGGTCCTGGAGAGGCGGTACAGCTATAGTCTTGGGATTTTTAGACCAAAATTATGTCAGTAAGGGACATTTCAGTGACAGATGTAAAAAGAAACACATATTTTTACATACTGTCCCTGGTTTTACTGAGGCTGGCAACCCTGATTGGGCCCCCTAGTGGCATAGTGCCCGAGTGCCTAAATGGTCAGTCCGCCCCTGGCCAAGACCATACAGTGGTTTAACAGGACAGGTTGCACTCACAACAGGCCTTGCCATGGGCAACCAAAGAAGTTGAGTGCACATGCTCAGCGTCATATCCAGAGGTTTTCTTTGGGAAATAGACATATGAGTGATTCCTTCAGTGTTGTCATGAAAAGATATAATAAAATATTTATAAAAATGTGAGGGGTGTACTAACTTTTGTGAGATTTATACATATACATTTTGTACATAATATTAATTATAACTTTTTTTATTTTATACAGATTCAGGTTCCCCTGAAGTTTGAGAAAGTATTAGTGAGATCTACAGTACTAGAATTTTTCATAGCATCATTAGGAAGGTATGGAAGGAAGTAGTTTTTTGATTATGGGTCTGCTTTAATACATTGACCACCAGGATGCTCATTCCTGCTTCTGTTCCATATTACATGTAGACATGTCTTCAGTGTTGTCACATGAAAAGATATAATAAAATATTTACAAAAAGCTGAGGGGTATACTCACTTTTGTAACATACTTTATATACTATATTACCAAAAGTATTGGGATGCCTGCCCTTACATGCACATGACTCATAAGGTTTAGGAGTGTGTCTATGGGAATGTTTGACTATTCTACCAGAATCGCATTTGTGAGGTCAGGCACTGATGCAACAAGAAGACCTGGCTTGCAGTCTCCATTCTAATTCATCCCAAATGTGTTCTATTGGGTTTATATCAGCACACTATGTGCAGGCCAGACAAGTTCCTCCACCCAAAACTCGCTCATCCATGTCTTTATGGATCTTGCTTTGTGCACTGGTCCAAATATTTTGGTGGAGGGGGATTAAGATGCAGGGTTATTTTTCATGGGTTGGGCTTGGCCCCTTATGCCTCTTGTACACAAGACCATTTTTCCTGTCAGGAAAAAAAACAAAGTTTTTCCCGACGTGATTCCTCTCCAGCCTGCCCTGCATACAGACGATCATGCCAACTCCTACCCGACCAAAACGCGGTGATGTACAACACGTACGACGGGACTATAAAGGGGAATTTCCATTCAAATGGCGCCACCCTATGGGCTGCTTTTGCTGATCCTCGTGTTAGTAAAAGTTTGGTGAGAGACGATTTACGCTTTTCAGTTTTCGTGCTTTTCAGTCCGTTACAGCGTGACAAATGTGCTATCTCCACTACGAACGCTAGTTTTACCAGAACGAGCGCTCCCGTCTCATAACTTGCTTCTGAGCATGCACGCTTTTTTCCCCCTCGGAAAAGCATACACACGAGCGGTTTTCGCGACGGGAAAAAGGAAAGCTGGTTCTAATTTTTTTGCGGCCAGTTTTCTTGTCGGGAAAACTGCTATGGAGCATACACACGGCCGGTTTTCCCGACGGGAAAACCGGTCATGTGTACGAGGCATTAGTTCCAGTGAAGGGAACTCTTAAGGCATCAGCATACCAAGACATTTTGGACAATTTCATGCTCCCAACTTTGTTGGAACAGTTTGGGGATGGCCCCTCCCTGTTCCAACATGACTGCACACCAGAGCACATAGCAAGGTCCATAAAGACATGAATGCACGAATTTGGGGTGGAGGACAAACTCCATAAACACACTATATTATATATCAATATTGAACCCTATGGACTAAGTCTGGGAAGCTATTAAAGTTCATGTGCATGTAAAGGCAGGTGTTTCAATACTTTTGACAATATAGTGTATACATACTGTATATATACACATATACACACTCACACATACACACAGTATATACACATACTGAAGAGTCAATTGGTAAAAGAGTGAATCTTCTGTAGGCAATAGTTGGGGTCCACAATAAAGAGACAATTCATTATTTCAACTAAAGTAGGTTACAGATGTCTACCAGCAGTATCCATGTATAAAAGCAGAGTGACTGAGGTAGGGAAAAGCTGTCTGCTAGATGTCCATGTGATATAGTGGAATAAAGGCTGGACAACTGCCCTCTCACCAATTTTGACTGTAGATGAGGCTCTGTGGTAGTAATGGCAAAAATCACGCTTTGTGACTGTATTACGATAAGGCAGTGTAATGATACACAACATTCATAAACAATCATAAACAACATTCATTTAACAACCCCTTATCAGGGACACTCCAAACACAAATGTCTATATGGTTAGCAAATGATGACTGAAGAAAAGAGTCATAAGACCCAACCACTATGCATAATAGGTAAGCCGCTGTGCAAAGAGTGAAATGTATATTTGTTGTATGGATATTGCATTGGAGTTAGTATACACCAGCTGTCAGTGCCCTGTTTGGGAGATTTTTCCACAATGGAAGATTTTCCATCGCTTCCTGACCAGGTGAGGTAAATCTCTAAGGCCGCGTACACACGGTCGGTCAAAACCGATGGAAACGGACTGAAGGACCGTTTCATCGGTCCAAACCGATGATGTGTGGGCCCCATCGGTCAGTTATTCTTCGGTCCAAAATTTTAGAACTTGCTTTAAAATTGAACCGATGGACGCCTAACCGATAGGTCAAAACCGACGCTTAGTATGCATAAGCATCGGTTAGAAAACAGCGCATGCTCAGAATCAATTAGACGCATGCTTGGAAGCATTGAACTTAATTTTTCTCAGCACGTCGTGTTTTACGTCACCGTGTTGGACTTGATCGTTTTTTTAACTGATGGTGTGTAGGCACATCAGACCATCAGTCGGACCGTTCTCATCGGATGGACCGACCGTGTTTACGCGGCCTAACAGGAACACAGATAACATTTAAATCTCTAATGCCGCCTACACACGATCGGAAATTCCAACAAGAAAACCATGGATTTTTTTCCGACGGAATGTTGGCTCAAACTTGTGTTGCATACACACGGTCACACAAAATTCTGACCGTCAAGATTGCTGTGACGTACAAAACTACAACGACCCGAGAAAAATTAAGTTTAATGATTCCGAGCATGCGTCTAATTGGTCCCGAACAAGCGTGTTTTTTTGTGTGATGGAATTGCATACAGACTATCGGAATTTCCGACAAGAACTTTTCTTGTCGGAAAAATTGAGAACCAGCTCTCAAACTTTTGCTGTCGGAAATTTCCGACAGAAATAGTCTCATTGCGCATACACACAGTCGGAATTTTCGACCAAAAGCTCACATCAAACTTTTCTTGACGGAATTTCGGATCGTGGATTTAACCATTCACCAGGGTGATCAATGTACATTGCAAGGATTTTAGCAAATTTAGTAGTAGATACCTAGCTTTGTTTCTTTGGAGTTTGCGGTGTATGTTTCACCAGGTTCTTTGCAGACTGAATCTGAACAGGTGGTCTGATTCTTTGAAATCACTTGATGCACGCTCACTGTTCCAATGTAGAAAACTGCTGTGTCTGCATTACTTTCGACGTTTTTAACCCCTGCAGAGAATCTCACCAAAACCAAAATGTCTATAGCAGGGGGTGCCTAAAAACATCTTGTATCTTGGTGAGACAATCACACAAACAACTGTGTACAGAATGCCCCTAGGTTACCACATAGCATTGCATTTTACAGAAAATTACAGTAGATACAGTTTGAAAGGGAAAGGTGTTTTCAGTAACATTAAATACCAATATGACATGTGTAGCAATTGCATATGCATTTTTTTTTTTTATTACAATATTTTTCCCCCGTTAAAAGTGGTGTTATCCTTTACATATATCTCACTGGTCTTTCATTAATAACAGCATTGATAACCCTTCAGCTAGTCTCTCCAGGGCCAGATCCACAAAGAAGTTACGTTGGCGTATCTATTGATACGCCACGTAACTTCTAGGATGCTCCGGCGTATCTTTGTTTTGTATCCACAAAACAAGATACGCCTGAATGGGGGCTAGATCCGACCGACTTATGTCTGAGTATGCTGTCGGATCTTAGGTGCATATTTACGCTGGCCGCTAGGTGGCGCTTCCGTTGATTTCTGCGTAGAGTATGCAAATTAGCTAGATACGCCAATTCTCAGAATGTATGTCAGGCCAGCGCATTTTTTTACGCCGTTTACGTAAGGCTTTTTTCTGCTTAACGTTACCCCTGGGTCTATGAGGCGTACGCAATGTTAAGTATGGATGTCGGGCCAGCGTCGAATTTTTCGTCGTTTACGTAGTTTGCATAAAACGTTCGCGAATAGGGCTTTGCGTAAATTACGTTCACATGGAAAGCCTTGACTATTTGCGACGTGATTTCGAGCATGCGCACTGGGATACCCCCACGGACGGCGCATGCGCCGTTAAAAAAAAACGTCATTTACGTGGGGTCAAGTTGAATTAACATAAAACACGCCCACATCTTTGTCATTTGAATTCCGTGCCCTTACGCCGACACATTCACACTACGCCAGATAGTGTGGATAAGGAACCTCCGCACTAAGTTACGGCAGCGTAGTGTATCTGAGATTGCAAAAATCAGAGCTGTCAGCCCACACACATGACCCTCTGTGAACAGAGACATTCATTTACTTGCTTTATTCAGATCAATAAAGAAAGCACTTACGTTTGGCCAAAAAAAAGGTTGTCTTTTGTGAAAACTTCCCATTTGCAATGCCAGGGCACATAAATACTACCCAAAATCTATTTGGCATTACAATTTAAGCTGTTATTAGTTATATTTGTAGAACAAACTGATTAAATGTAACCACATATTTACAGCTCAAAAATCTGCCAGAGAATCCTACTATGTTTACAAGTATATTTTTAGTTTGGGAACATAGCACAAATGGCAATCAAAAAACATTGCATCTATTGATGTTCCTGGGTTAACTGCTTCTTTAGTAATTGTACTTTCCAGATACAAGTATTTGTAAGCAGATAATTATCTATTTGGTCAAAGAATTCAGAATAAATAGTGACTGAGCAATTATGAATAACACCTCAAAGCCTCAAATTACTGATTCAATTAAACAGCATAAAAAGGTAGTGAATCAATGTTTATATATAAATACAGTTGAACCTCAGATTACGAGCATAATCCGTTCCAGGAGTATGCTCGTAAACCAAAGTACTTGAATATCAAAGCGAGTTTTCCCATTAGTCAATGGAAACGGGATGCAATACCGAATGCGGCCAGACCTGGTGGGGCGCCAGAAAGCAACAAAAACGTCCGAAAAGGCCTGAGGACACTTCGGCTTGGCCCCTGCGCCCCGTACCTCAGGCCAAATGAGGTACTGCACGCCTATTTAGCTTGAATTCAGCTCGTCTTGCGAGTCAACACTTGCAAACCGAGTCAGAATTTTTTTTAAAAAGTTGCTCGCAAATCAAAACGCTCTCAAACCAAGTTTCTCTTAAACCAAGGTTCCACTGTATATACTGTGTCATGTAAATTGCATATTGAGCTTAGGAAATTTAGAATTTTATATACATAGTAAACTTTTTTTTTTTTTTTTGCAGACCGATTAGTTTGTAAAATCTATATTTCAGCAATCTGGCGGCCTCTGATGACTAGTTTGTAATCTGGAGTGACCTGTGAGAAGCTGGCAGGATTGTGGACAGCATTTATGTATCTAGGTTTCTCACCTACACATGGTGATAGGCTCCATAGTTTGTGCCTGCTATGAGGAAAAACCCTCTGGGTCCTTTAACCTGGAGAGTTTATAGAGCTTTGGGTGTAATAAAGTCTCCAGTTCTATGTCCACGTTTTACTTATTAGCTGTCCACAGGCCTTTTTTTATGTCACCCCACTTTGCTAGAGGCTCTCTCTTTCTGCTGACAGAACGCTTATATTGTGCATGTGATGCCTGCTTGTTTTAGGAGGTCCCATTATGTAGCACTTTGTTAGTCAGACATAAGTATGGTTAGTGACTCAGACAAGCACACGTATTGTTTGCTTTACGATGTACTGTAGACTTGATGAACAAAGTCCTCCTGCACTGAACTGTGTATGCTCACTGCCTTGCTGATTAAAAGTGCAAGAAAAACCTGCTTGGACTCTTCCAGGGTGTCCCTGTATTGTGTATGGTTTACTTTTGCTACTACCAATTGAGCCTATCCACCCCCTAAAAATCTGCCAA
This sequence comes from Rana temporaria, assembly GCF_905171775.1. Lineage (NCBI taxonomy): Eukaryota > Metazoa > Chordata > Amphibia > Anura > Ranidae > Rana > Rana temporaria. Next base: position 134,019,296 of record NC_053489.1, read on the forward strand.
TTCTGCGAGTATATTTAAAGTAATATACTTACCTGCTCTCGGCGCGTCACCATAGGAATCCATTTCCTATGATGGAACATGTGCTGGCTCGCTCCTAAGCTGGACTGTGTGCATTTATTGACACATAAAGCATGTCTCGTCCCACTCCCTTCTCACATGATTTAAATTTACAGCAGCAGGGGCTTCTACTGCTCTCTCTGTCCCAGATTACCAAAAAGACAGAGTAGGCACCAGCCTATAGGCCCCACACCATTTAGGGCCCCTCAACAATGGTTAAAAATATTTGTAGCAAGGTTCTGGGCTACTGCAGACATTGCCTTTTATTCTTCTCTCCATCTACTGAGATACTAATGTTATGCTGCACCACTCTCCTCTGGCCAGTGGAGGAGAGCTAAAGCAAAGCAAGCCCATAGACTTCTATGTAGAACGCTAAGAATCATTGGAGTTGTAGTTTGAGAATGCAGCCAAATATCAGGACTAATAGACTCCTTACTCTAAAGATCTAATAGTGACTGTGCAGGGGTGCGGAGAGATGATTTTTATTAAACTGTCTGAAAAGTTCTTCCTCTTGGCACCAAGGGAGTTAGAGAGTGAGCACCTCAGTCTGGATATTCACCTGCCAGTGGGAGACCATGGCAGCAGAGATCCAAGCCTGAGACTGGGGGTAAGGACACACGTAGGCAGCGTAGCATCACCCAGATCACATCACTTGCACTGCTGCCACAGGGGACTAGAGCACCCACTCACCCTCTGCTTCCCACTGCTGATCACTGGAGACTTTCAGGGAGAGACCAAGGAGGACACTTCTTCTACAGCAAGAGGTCACTGCAGCATCCTAGGGACTATTGAGAGGACTGTTCACCTATTGCTGATACTGTTAGCAGGGACTGAAGCACTGAGAGCAGGACACCAAGTATATTCAATCCAGACTGTACTCTATTCTGCACTTACTCCAAACTTAAATTGCACCTATACCAACCCTATACATCATTATACCAAACCTTTACTGAATCTGAACAACATCTACTTTGCATCTGTGCTGAGACTATACCGTACCTATAATGCATGCAGATTAACTGGGACTGTTGTTAGATGCACCAAAACTCTTAAAGGGCACCAACAATAGCAGAAACTAGATAGCAACAGAAGGACAACTCAAAGGACTGCCCTCCCGAAATAGTTTTTCTGCAAGCCCCCTTTGCTCCCCTGCCCCCTCTGCTAGCATCCTCCTTTCCTTTTGGGCAGTGCATACCCAGTCGGTCTAGGACTAGCATCGCTGCCATAAATGTGTTCTGGCAATATAGTTCCAGCACTCGGTAGACTAAACTTTTCTACAGGTCACTGTTGCACTTGAGGTCACCTTGCTGATCTGGATGCCAAATGTCATCTTATGTCTAGTACCTACTGTAAATCACTTTGTTTGCTAAATTGTGTTATTACCATTGTAAATCCATTTTATGCTTGCCTAGCTACCAAATATTGCTATTATATATATTTGTGACAATATAATAAGTTTGCCTTTATTACCTGGTTTCATTACTACTGGGTACTAAGCTAAGTTAAAGTTACTTTCAATAAATTCCTGTGAGATTGTATGTTTGTACACTCAACCTGGTGTGTCAGAGGGGTGGAGGTTCTTGAGGAGGTTCCTACGAGGGTAGCGCTACATGTTGATTTGCTTTCCTCAATTGTTTACAAAAGATGAAAACAAATGAATACTTTATATTAAAGCAGAGTTCCACCCAGTGGAACTTCCACTTTAAGCATTCCTTGCCCACTTACATGCCACATTTGGCATGTCATTTTTTTTGGGGGGGGGGGTGCCTAGTTTTGAGTGGGACTTCCTGTCCCACTTCCTATTTCTGACTACAGACTGCCTAGGTGACTTCTCCTCTCCCCCTAGGAGGCCCCTTCCTCTCTGCAATCTTTTTGGACACGTCACAGGTCCCAGAAGATTGTCTGTCCACTCTGAGAGCACAGGGTGACCCGCTAATGCGCAGAGCGACCTGTGCATGCGCAGTGTGTGCCCAGCCGCAAGCTGTCACGGCTGGGTGCCCACAGTTTCAATGGAGGCCCCATGGAGAGGATGGGGAGAGGTGCAAGGCTCCGTAAGGCCACATTGCTGGACCGTGGGACAGCAGCAACTGTTTTTGGAGCTGCTGACTTTTAATAAACAAAAAAAAGAGAAAATACTGTATTGGTACTATAACATACCCAAAAACAACTTAAAGTGGAGGTTCACCCTAAAAACAAGTATATACCATTCAATCCAGCATACTGCCGACATGTACAGTAAGCTGGGGTTTTTTTTTTCGGTTTACATACCGTAGTATAGTTATTTCCCCCCCCCCCCGGCTTCCTGGCAGTGAATCCTGCGGGAGTGGGCGTTCCTATTCAGAGACTAGTGATTGACGTATGACAAAAGCTTCACCTCCGGCGCATAATGCGCATCACTAGTTTCCAAAAGAAGCCGAACTGCGAGTCGGCGCCTGCGCACCGACGTTCGGCTTTTTTCGGAAACTGGTGATGCGCATTATGCGCCGGGGGTGAAGCTTTTGCCATACGTCAATCACTAGTCTCTGAATAGGAACGCCCACTCCCGCGGGATTCACTACCCGGAAGCCAGGGGGGGGGAAATATCTATACTACGGTATTTAAAACGAAAAAAAACAAGACAGCATACTGTACATGTCGGCAGTATGCTGGATTGAATGGTATATACTTGTTTTTAGGGTGAACTTCCGCTTTAAAGCACATAATCCATAGACATCAGGACAGGTTCACATTACAATCCGTTTCTTAACCACTTGATGACCAGCCGCCGCAGTTTTATTGCGGCAGAATGGCACGGCTGGGCGAAACTATGTTAACTTATCACGTAGCCTTTTGGCCATTAGGGGCGCATGCAGCGTGTACACGGAGCAGATGCAAGTGTCCGGCGGGCGCAATGACTTGACAGAGCGAGAACCGTGATCTGTGTGTGTAAACAAACAGATCACGGTTCTCTCAGGAGAGAGGAGACAGATCATGTGTTCATATAATGTATGAACACCGATCTCTCTCTTCTCCTAGTCACTCCCATCCCCCCTACAGTTAGAACACACCTAGTTAACCCAATGATTGCCCCCTAGTGTTAACCCCTTCCCTGCCAGTGATTTATACAGTAATTGGTGCATTTTTATAGCATTAATCAATGTATAATTGTCAATGGTCCCAAAAATCTGTCGGCCACAATGTCCCGAAAAAAAAACTGCAGATTGCCGCCATTACTAGTAAAAAAAAAAAAAATGTATAATAAAAATGCCATAAATATATTGCCTATTTTGTAGACGCTATAACTTTTGCACAAACCAATCAATATACGCTTATTGCGATTTTTTTTACCAACAATATGTAGAAGAATGCATATCAGCCTAAACTAAGGAAAAAAATTGGATATTTATTATAGCAAAAAGTAAAAGATATTGGGGGTTATTTACTAAAGGCAAATCCACTTTGCACTACAAGTACAAACTACAAGTACAAAGTGCACTTGAAATTGCACTGAAAATAAAAAACAGCATTTTAGCTTGCACACAATTGGACAACAAATATAATATTGGATAATAAAATCAGCAGAGCTTCCCCTGATTTCAGATCAACCCCTCAGATTTACAGTAACTGCACTTCCAAGTGCACTTTCAGTGCAATTTCAAGTGCACTTTGCACTTGTAATTTGCATTTGCAGTGCAAAGTGGATTTGCCTTTCGTAAATAACCCCCATTGTGTTTTTTTTATAAATTGTAGCTCTTTTTTTGTTTATAGCACAACAAATAAAAACCGCAGAGGTGATCAAATACAACCAAAAGAAAGCTCTATTTGTGGGGAAAAAAACATATGTAAATTTTGTTTGGGTACAGCGTCGCATGCCTGCGCAATTGTCAGTTAAAGCGATTCAGTGCCGTATCACAAAAAATGGCCTGGTCATTGAGCAGCCAAATCTTCTGGGGTTGAAGTGTTTAAAAGCTCATCTTCTTTCAGGTGTCAGTTTGCAAAAAATGTTGGTGTTGTCTTTGTACATGTAATGTACAGTAGTGATGGTCATCTCCATCTAGAGACCACCGAGTGGTGTGTGGGGGGAGGATACAAATACTAGGACATGTTTTACCTTAATGTAGAGAAAGAATAATGATAAGCTAATTCTTAGTTAAATAAAACATGTGATTGGAGAAATACAGATCTTGCCACCCTCCTCTATATGGATATAGGTATGGAAATCAAAGACCTATAGCATACAAGAAATATCTGCAAGACTTCACCCTATATAAATTCACCCTTTATGAATACATTTCCTGTCTCTGTGCTGCCAAACAGACCTATTTCTTTACACTCATCAAGTTCTCACCAAATGTTTTCAACCTTTAATTCCCACACCACCTCCTCCTACTAACTGACTCACTTACCAGGAAATTGCCAATCATGACAAGATCTCTACTGTCCAAATATCTCCCCCACCTAACATACCATGTCCACCAGCACATTTAGCACGTTCCTCCTTTCATTCTGTTATCACCGAAGAGGTTCCTATACTTCTAGTGGACTACCATCTCTATGCTGACGACGACACCCAAATCTTCATTTTCCAGCTGACCCCTTCTGTCTCCTCATGTCTTGCTACTTTAATAATTGACATACAATATCTGCATAATTGCCACATTACTTTCTGAAACACAGTCTTTCCAAAACTCCCTCCCGTCATGTCCCCTCCTCCAACTTCTCCATCAAAATCATCAGCACTGCAATCAATCAATCCTCTCCTAAGGCCAATATGTTGGGTGAAGTACTGAACTCTGACCTTTCGTTTCAGCCCCACATCCAATCACCGACCAAATGTTGCTGCCTTCATCTACACAACATTTCTCAATGGTTCCCCCTATTAAAAAATGACACCACAATTCATTCCCTTGTTTTCTCTTGTCCAGGCTATTGCACTTCCCTTTGTATTATCCAACCTCCGCACAACAATTTTTTATTTTTATTTTTTATGAATGCTGCTGCCAGACTCATCCACCTATTAATTAAAAATATTAACTACAACAGTTGTTGGGGTGAGAGTGTTGGGGTAACTAGTTTGTGCCCCCCCCCTCCGTGCTTTACTTTTCTTTATATTTTGCTCGGGAGAGTGTACAGAGTATGCGGCCTTTGAACCGTGGCATATACAGGATCCGGCAGAAGCGTGGGATGCGAAGGCCTGCTTAAACTATGTGGAAGATGGCCTCCAGAGACCAGGTATCCTGTTTGTACTGCTCATTCTGCTATACCCCAATAGACACCTTGCTTTTTTACCTGAAGGGAATAGAGCACAAACCTGGGGGATGGAAGGACTGTATGATGGGAGTAATGGGGGTCGTTTCTCATTGGGAGTGGGGGGGAGTTATATAGAGTCTGGCCGGAGATGCATCCCTGAGGGGTGGTGAAACAGTATGGAGTCGCCAGAGCCCGAGTACAGAATGGGACTGTGATCGAGAAAATGCACCGTGAATCCTCTAGTATTGAATTTTTGTAAAGCGCTGCCCAAACTGTTGCCGCTATATAAAACTTGTATAATAATAATACATCAATAAGGAAAATTAGAAAAAAAAATATCTGAAATCATTGTGTGCATATTTGTTTCAGGTGAGAGAAGGAGTGTAGGTGAATGTGTAGCGCTATGTATTAGTGTAATGTTAAAAAACACCACATAATATATACTCAACAGGGTATAATCATAAAGTAATAATGTTCAATCCACATTAAAATAATCAGTTCATGTAGAAATTCAATGTGATAAATTGTCCATCGTGAGTAAATAACATAATAAAGATGTCATGAGATTGAATGAACCATCCCAATGAAGATCTTCAGATGTAAGATGTAATTATGAATGTGCTTACCGTAACCGTTGGACCCGACTGTCATACAACAACAGATCAATCAAGCTTACGGTACCCAACCAGCTGTACAATGGGACTGTCAGCGATCCAAAAAGAAGTAGAATACACCTCCCTGGTGTCCATAAGACGTCAGCCGAAGGTAAGGTCAAGGAGCCCGGTATTCCTCAGCCAAAGATGTCTCCGATAAAGGTGTCTCAACCATGGAGTAGGTAGAGAAATCGCAAAGATCCAACACACATCTGAAAACAGCTCAGTTCAGACAGACAGCAACCCTTAATAGGGTAATAATGGGGACCAGCTGGAGACACTCAAAAAACTTTTCCTCCACAGAGCATGCAAACAAAGTAAAAAAATAGGGGCTCCGGTGCAGGTCAGCAAGAAAAGGTTTTAATGGTAAAAAACAGCATACAGGTTAAACAAGTGATCACAGTTTAAAGCATTGAAGTCAGAAGGTTTGGATAACAGTCAAGGAACTTGTGTTTTCAGAAGTAAGGCACAACAATGGCCACATCCATGTTTTTTTCATTGCAGGTGTCCCTCAAGGTACTCACACACCAAAGGACAGTTGACCAATCTGATCATATTCAGACAGACTGGGGGACAATTTCCTGCATAAGAGGCTCCTGACCTTAACTTGCCTCTATCAGGGGAACAATGATTGGTAAAAGCCATAAGCAGATTCAATTACCACTAGACATCCCAACAGGGGTTATAGAATCCACCCAACACCATCCACTGTCAATAACAAGGGAGGTGGACTTGATAAGGAACACCGAGAAACTAGTCCCTCCCTATCAAGTCCACCTTTCTTGTGATTGACAGCAGATAACAGCAGATAACATTGGGAAGATTCCATAACTGCTATCTGGCTGTGTTGCTGCTATGGAATCTGCCGCTGATGTCCACTGTCAATCCACAAGGAAGATCTGATTGTAAACTTGTCGCTCTGCATCGTTGGTTGCAAGGACACTTGTGGCCTTCATCCTAGCGCCCAATGACGCTACAAAAAAAAAAAATTATTAAAGTTTATTATTACATTAAAAAAAATCATTATTAAAGGGCAATTCCAGTTTTAAATAAAAACAAAATAAAAATTCCTTCTTGATGTATATGGCATTTTAATGCTTCTCTGTAGATAAACTACCTGTACTATTTTCAGTCTGCATGGTCCTTCAGGGGCAGCACTGTCCCCATTTATATGTGGGGGCAGTGACCTTTTTTTGTATTGTTGACATATTGGTCAGGCAACACACTGACACCTTTGCTGCCATTGTTCAATGTGCTGGGTGTTTAGTGTGTTCCTGCGCCTTCAGGCTTTATTTCCATGGACGTTTTTACAGCCACTTTTTTTAGACTTTTTTTACAGCTTAAAAACGCCTGTCCATGTTTTTTTTTCGAGCTGGAGCTCAAAAACGCTGCGGTAGCGTTTTTGCATGTTTGAGCTTGTTTTAACGTCTGGCGTTTTTACAGCTCTAACACTGGAGCTTCAGAACGCACTGGTCCTGTTTTTTTTTGCAGCTTCATGAATAGTGTTGCTTAAGAATATTCGTATTGCGAATATTCGTTACGAAAATTGCATATTCGAGTATTCGCGAATAACTCGAATATCGCGGTCAAAATTCGCTATTACGAATATTCGTATTTTTTCAAATTTATTTTTAAAACAGATCACATTCTAGTGATCTCCATCGACATCTAAAAGCATTGCTGGTATGATTAGAGACCCTGGGCCGAGTAGCTGAGGCGATCCTTTTACGAATATTCGCAAATACTTTCTCCGCCCTTCTTTTGCATCAGAGCCAATCAGAGTTCTCCTACCACAGTTGTCAGAGGTTAGCAACCTCCATAGCAACCAATAGGAACCTGCCTGCACGACCAGTATATAAGATCACTCCCAGCAGTATTTCAGTGCAGATTCACAAGGTGGCTAGAGAGAGTGGAGTGTTTCTGTGCGTTTTTCCAGTGTATTGCGATCTTAGAGCATTGTGCTTCCTATAGTGCTTTCAGTTCTGAGTTTCCTGCTTCTATAACCAACTGCTTTTTTCAAAGCAAAAGACCCAACAGCTTTTCTAAAAGCTCAGATTTGTGTTGTTTTGTCCAGGTTAGTGTAGCTTAGTGTTAGATAGATTTCTGTGTAGTTAGTGTAAGTGTACATTTCTTTAAGGTAGCTTAGTTTAGTGTGTGTTTAGTCTCTGTGTTTTGTGTATAACAAAAAAAAAAACAAAAAAAAATTAGCTTTAGTTTAGTCATATAAGTTTGTGTAAGTAGAGTTAGTGTTTAGTGCATATTACTTTAGTATTTGTAGTCCTCGTCCTTGTCTGCGTCCTTACGTCTAAAAAAAAAAAAAACCCAAAAAAGTTTTAGCTGTAGTATTTTAGTTCCTGTTTAGTAGCTGTCCGTGTCGTAGTCTACGTCTTTGTCCGTGTAAAAAAAAAAAAGTTTTAGGTGTAGTAGTTTTATTCTAGTTTAGTAGCTGTCTACGTCTTTGTCTGCGTCTTTGTCTGCGTGCCTGTCTTGCTAAAAAAACAAAAAACACTCCTTTCTCACATTCCCCCCCCCAATAAAGTTTACCCCCCCCCCACATCAGCAAGCTGTCCAGGCATGCTGGGAGTTGTAGTTTTGCAACAGCTGGAGACACACTGTTTGGGAAATACTAATATCTGATCTTATATCCTAACTTTTAAACTAGTCTAAAATGCAGTTAAAGATAATGAAATAACAGTGGTGAAATTACTTACACTAATCAGCAGTTTTTCCTCAATTGAAAGAAAAGTTACTCCCCACCATCTTCGCTTCACTGGGCAGCACAAAATAACGATCCGAAAATCGACTGGCAAAGATCCAGGAAATGATCTCCATTCTCGCGTGTTCTTAGCGCGCAATTTTTTTTGATAAAATATCACGAATATCCGATTTTAACGAATATTTCACGAATATTCGTCTATATATTCGTGATATATCGCAAAATCGAATATGGCGTATTCCGCTCAACACTATTCATGAACAGAAGATCAGCATTTCTCTCCCTGACACACACAGCTCCCGAACCTCGTTCTGTAACGAGTGATCGCGTGTTCCCTCGGCGGCGATCGCGCCCTAGTGGCCTGCGCGAGAGCCGACGTATACCTACGGGCTCTCGCGCAGGGGAGCCGACCTGCCGTCGTATAACTGCGGCGGCTGGTCGGCAAGCAGTTAAGGTACTCCATATTTACTCACTAAAACAAACCATTACAAATAAACTAAAACAGCTGGAAAAAGAGAGTGCAGAACACTGACAAATAAACAAATTGAAAGTCATGTTCCCCCAGCCACAGCGTATTGCCAAGTGGGCTCTAGTGATGATGAGGATGGAGAGAATGATGATAAGGAGGTCACTGGCAGGACTTGGGTCCCGGATAGAGCAGAGGAGGAAAATGAGGGGGAGACAGGATGTCCTCCAGAGGCAACCATCACGGAACAGTAAAGAGCAGCCACCCTATTCCATCAGATTGTGGAGCGGTTATCTCCTGGCCCACTTCCCACAGGCTCAGCTGTGTGGGCCTCCCCATGCTCAGCCCGTTGGCAAGAGAACCTAAAAGCCACACAAATGGGACACAATTTTTCTCCTCCTCACGTTTCATGTCTATACCCGCTATATCTCATGACCCCTCAGCAGCCTCAACTGACAGGGATTATGGTATAGCAAAGGGTGACACGGGTCCTTGCAACACATCTGCCAGCAGCACACCCCAGCTATAGAGTATAATAGGCAAATTTCTCTGCTCCAGGTGCTGCATCGAAAATAAAAAATACACTCCCTGCCATCCACATGCCCAATGTCTAAATTCTAGGTTGTCCACATTACTGGCTTTACAACTCCTGCCTTTTCATCTGGTGGATTCTACCCACTTCCGTGAATTTGCAGAATGTGCTGCACCACAATGGCAGGTCTGTATAATCACACGGAAGGCAATGTTTTGGCATTGTAACAAGGCAGTCAGCAGCAAGGTCCACCTTACAGCAGACTCATGGTACAGTAAGCGTGCTCAGGGATGATATATTTTGTTTACAGCACACTGGGTAACTCTGCTTGCACCTATAAAGGATGCAGGACGGGGCTTAGTGCTGGAGCTTGTTCTTCAGCCACATGGCCATACAGCTGGTGGTGATGACGCAAAATGTCAGCTCCACCCCCTCCTCCTCTGCTGAATTGTCCTATGAACAACCAGTATCTCCTAAACATTTAAGAAACGATTTAATGGGTCAGGCTAAAATATGCCATGCAGTGCTTCAGCTGGTTTGTCTAGGGGACAGGAGCCACACCAGAGCAGAGGTTATTTCAGCTATTCAGGGGCAGGCCCAGAGGTGGTTCATGCCATGGAACTTGATCCAGGAATGGTGTTGTGCGATAATGGTACCTTCTGTCCACCCATTCGACAGGAAATATTTGACACGTGCCATGCCTGGCACATGTCCTCAATTTGGTGGTGCATAATTTCTTAAATAGGTACCCAGGTTTGCAAGATCTGCTAAGGCAAGCCATTTCAGGTGGTAATACACAGCCAGTGTTTGGTTTGCTAAAATTCAGCAGGAATGCCACCTGCTCATAAACCACCTGATCTGTGACATGCCCACCAGGTGGAACTCAAATTTGGCAATGCTGCAGCGGCTGCACATGCAGCTGAGGGACATCAACAAGTACCTGTGTGAGTATGTCACAAGGACAGGTTCAGGGGAGCTCAGCTTTTTATTCTCATGCCAATGGCAGCTGATAAAGGATGCATGGACTGTACGGTTACCATTTGAGGAGGCGACAAGGATGGTGAGCTGTGACAATGCATGCATCAATGACACGATCCCTCTTGTGTTCCTGCTGGAGCATACTCTGTGTGACATCATGGACAGGGCACTCGAGGCAGAGCAGTGGAAAGAAGAGGACTTCCTTTCCTCTCAAGTCCTACTTTATACAGATACCATTCTTGCGACGCCACTTCTTCAAAGCCTGCGAAAAGACCTAAGAATTTGTGGCATCGAGGAGAAGGATCATTATTGGTTGGCAACCATGTTTGGCCACTGTTACAAGGGGAAGTCTCGGAACACATCCTACCCTCACAGGGGGAGCACAGGATGTAATATCTTGAGTACACCTTAAAGAGAAGTTTATGTAACACCTTTCCAGACTCTGGTAGGTTACAGTCTCATGGAAAAGGTAGTTTTGAGGCTTCTGTTGGTCAGAGGAGCGGTGGAGAAGGGGGCTGCCTAAGCAATGCATTTAACACATTTTTTTTTAGTCCTCCCAGGGCTGTCAGCTTCTACATCTCTTCCGCATCATATGGTGGGAGATTATCTAGGGGTGAAAACAGACATGGAGAGCTTTTCAGTTGACGATCCACTGGGTCATGAGAATAGACCACTGGCCAGAACTTGCCCATATTCAATTAAGCTGCTGGGCTGCCCTATGCTTTTGGTTGGAGATTTCAGAGCTGCTGGAGGTTTTGTGACAAAAAAAGAGTGTGTCTGTCCACAGACTCTGTTGACCAGCCGACATTTGTCAAATTGAATCAGTCCTGGATTAGCAGCAGCTATCAAGCCCCTGATGCCGATGTCGCTGATTAAATGTTTTTGGGATCTGGAATCTCTGCAAGACTGCCAAGGCTGCCTAGCCTTGTGGATGCTGATTTTATCTTGAAATAATTTTTTGGTATAGGTTTCTTGGCCACAATCAACACCCAAGGACCAATTGTTCCACACCTTTTTGACAGGTGCATATAATTTTCATTTTTTACAGAAGGGCCAGTTTTTGCTTTCATTAAATGTACCTCTATAGGGTTACGGTGCAAAGGCACCACCAACACCAAAAGCCCAATTTTTTTCGCCCCTGTTTGACAGGTGTATATACTTTCAATTTTTAACAGAAAGGCCAATTCTTACTTTCATCAACAGTACCTGTAGCCATTTCCTGCTCTCTCCAGTGATATGTTCTCGAAACATCCTGAAGGGAAATTTGTTCTTCTTTTCACTGGTCTGTAGATCAGTGGTAGCTTCAGCGGTAGAATGAGTTTGCCACTAAACCCAAAACGATTCCTTAACGGCCTTATTGGTAAGCAAGTAATGGTAAAACTGAAGTGGGATATGGGATACAAGGGATACCTGGTCTCTGTGGATGGCTACATGAACATGCAGCTCACCAATACAGAAGAGTAAATTGATGGGGCATTGTCTGGACATCTTGGAGAAGTTCTAATGAGGTGTAATATTACATTGTATATATGAGGAGTAAAAGAGGAGGAAGAAGATGGTAAGATAAGAGAATAAAGCAATTTTAGTTTTGTAAATTTATTTTTAAACTTCTCTTTTGAGGTGATAGAAGTAGTACATTATTTTTCTTAACAAAACATACAAAAACAAACATATTTTGTTTTTCAAGAGTACCTCTCTGGGGTTACGGTGGGAAGGTACCACCAACACCCATCTGTTACTGCAATCCAAAGCCTGCGAAAGAGATACCAGTCTCTAAAAAAAAATATTCTTGGCCTGAGTGTACTATAATTTGTCTGTCGCATGAGGCTTGTTCACTTTGGTGCAAAAATGTGTTATTTCCATCCAATGTCTGCCAAAAAGACACCAGAATGTATCCAAAAAAATCTTGAATCTTGTTCCGAGTGCACTAAATTGTGGCCTCATCATACAGACTGGCTCCCCAAGTCGTTGTTTACAAAATAAAGAAATCTTACGGGGAAGTGAGTTTTGCTGCAGCAGCTTCTATACACGGCACAGATGTGCCACTGTACAGGAAGACTAAGGGGACCACCCATGCACAATATTTAAAGGAGTTTTCCATTTTTTTTTGTTTCATTTTTAAGCATCATCAAAATCACTGCTCCTTTAAAACAATATTTTTTTAAGATTTGTTTGCATTGGTACATGTCTACCAGGGCAGTAGCCGTGCCCCCATAGTCTTTTTTATGGCCAATAACTTGCATATAAGCTGTCAAAATTACCACTTTTGATTTCAAGTGTGGGTCCTATAGACTTCAATAGGGTTTACGTCCAAACTTTGCGATGTTTGAGAGTTCTGGCATGAACCGATTCAGGGGGTGTTCGGCCTAATGCTATTCAACATTAAGTACAATCTTTTCCCAACGTCCCTGGTCCCTAACTATAGGCTTGTGTATGACCCCGGCATACCTTCTTAGGAAAGAGTCCATTGCTGACATCTTCTGGGAGGACTGCATGTCCCAGCAATCCCCAACGTGAGGAAAACTCCAGGACAGGTTTGTAGCAGCTTTACTGGAATCAGGAACAGAAGCACTCTCCCACACCTTGCTGGCTGTTAGTGTCTTTACTTCCCATGCAGCAGACCATGTGTTGGGGGACTACAGGTCTCAGCGGCTCCAGGCATGTCAGCAGACTCCTCAGGCTGGAAATATCTAGTAAGGACAGATGGAAGAGAAGATAGCTAAAGCAGGGAGGAGCAGAGCCCCTGCGGCCTGGGGGTGTGCTGGAGGATCAGGTTAAATAGCAGCTGTCAGCCTGTCCTTGCTCCTATGTGGCTGAAACCCATCTGGGCAAAGCTCCCTCCTGCTTTTATATGCACAGGAAAAAGGGCAGAGCCCAGCAGAAGCATGCCAAGTTAAAAGACCAGGAAAAAACTAACCCTTTCCCTCCCCCCTTGAGGGCTAGAAACTGGATGGCCTTATCAACAGCAGGTGTATCGCTTTAAGAAGGATCTTCGATCGGCTGCTCACAGGAACCCTGTCAGCACCTGCTTACGAACACAACTTTATTGCAAACTCATGATGTGTTTACCCCGATACAATGTGGAGTGATTTAAGTACCTTAAAAAATAATTTTCATTGTTGTACACAAAATGGTGCAGATAATAGTAGTGTGTGGAACTGAAGAGCTAATTCACACTATGTGTGGTGACAGACATTTTACTGCATTGTATAATGTCTGTTGCCGCAAGAATACACAGGAAACAATTGTTACCTGTGTTTTTCATTCACATTGCAACACAGCCTAGGTCTGCACTACAGCATACTGCGATCAAATTTTGTATTTTATTGCAGCGCACCATACAAAAAAAAAACAGCTGTGTGTTATGCTGAATCGTGCACCACACTGCCCCCTACTGCAGCTGGCAATGGACAGCTGTCAGAGCGGTAAAGCTCTTTGGCAGCTGTCTGTTGTATTGTGAGCCTGGCCTTATTGCTAATTACAAGTATTTTACTGCACCAACAGCAATTTGAAACAGGCTGCAAAATTGACTGGACCACGGAAAAAGTAGTGTTTGCGCTTGCAGTACCGACACAGCCCAGGTCTGCACTACAGCGTATACTGGGTATAGTGTTGCCGGCTTCTTAATACAGGTGCACTGTCAGATGGAGACTTTGCTGGGTTTGTTTACTAGCCCCAATCTGTAGTTTTTTCTGCCAGAGGGGAGTTAGTGGCCAGAAGCCCGATCTGACAGCACTCATGTTACTTGAGGCCGACAACTGTGTGTGCAGACACTGACAGGAAGGAGGAACTAGAGGAAGAGAGAACTCTGCCCTGCATCCTCCCGACTCTCTCCTCCACTCATGCACACTTCAGTACTTGGCTGTGGCAGCTGTGCTCTCTCCCTCTTCTCCCTCCTTCCAGTGCAGCTCCTGTATTCCTGTGATTACTGCTGATGGCTTCTGAATACAGCCCCAACACTGGAAGGAAGGGGAACGAGAACACAGCCTCCCTCCCAGCTCTCTACTTCTCTGCTCGCTGCTCCCAGCACTTGGCTGACAGGAATGGTGATGGCGATGTCACTACCACTGTCAGCAATATCATCAGAATGGCAGTGCCCTCATCCCTGCAGTATACAATTACGACCAGGGCAGCCAGCCATCTTGACCATAACTTGTCTCGGCCCAGATAATGGAACATTATTTTACTCCTACTGGGCTGCTTACTAAGTTTTTTGCTAGAGATGTCTTCTATGGAGCTGTTCCGTTATATGCAAATTTCTAATTTCTTATACTCATTATGGGGAAATAAGCTGGAACCCCCTTGAATCGCTGAATTTGAACAACGGTGCTCACAGGATTTGGATCAGAAGGGGGAAAACTATCATCTACATGCTACTTTCAGATGCCTTGGAGAAAATTCTATACATGATGGATTGGGAGAAGGACCTGTCCAGGGAATGGGATTTAGACATCGGATATAGGGAATTCTGGAATTCTCCAGTTAATTTAAAGGTTTTATGAATGTTGCTTTAATTGAAGCAAATCTGAAAGTTATCACGGGATGGTACCTGGTCCCCACTCATTTGACAAAAATATACCTGGCTTTTTCGCCACTCTGTTTCAGGGGATGTAAGCTTTTAGGCTCTATGTACCATTTTAGGCAGGAAATGCCCAAGGATCCATAGATTTTTGCTTTGCTGCATCAGCAGTTGCAATCCCTAAGGGCCAGATTCACAGAGCAGATACGACGGCGTATCTCCTGATACGCCGTCGTATCTGTTGTTCTATCTATGCGACTGATTCATAGAATCAGTTACGCATAGATAGCTATAAGATCAGACAGGTGTAATTGTTTTACACTGTCGGATCTTAAGATGCAATAACGCGGCCGCCGCTGGGGGGAGTTTGCGTCGTAAACCAGCGTCGGGTATGCAAATTAGGAGTTACGGCGATCCACAACGGTTTTTCGCGTTCACTACGTTGCCGCTAGTCTAGTTTCCCGTCGCAAAGTTAGTCATTTTTTTTGGTGCCTTAACTTTACACAGCAATCGTATTGCTGTATAAAGTATGGCCGTCGTTCCCGCGTCGAAATTTAAAAAATAACGTCGTTTGCGTAAGCCGTCCGGGCATACGGAATTACGCTACGCGCGTCGCCGTTCGAAAAAATGACGTCACTTCGCGCAAAGCACGGCAGGAGTTCGGAAACGGAGCATGCGCGGTAGGTCCGGCGCGGGTGCGCGCCTAATTTAAATGGCACACGCCCATTTGAATTGGCCCGCCTTGCGCCGGAGGCCGCCGGCGTAGGTTTTCATCGCAAGTGCTTGGTGAATCAGGCGCTTGCGATGAAAAATTGCGGCGGTGTAACGTATCTACGATACGTTACTCCACCGCTCATCTACCTGAATCTGGCCCTAAGTCTCTACAGATTGCATTACTCAATATGCCAGAAGACAAAGTTTCCAAAAGCTTGCAACGCTTAATTTCTTATATCCTGCTAAGGGCTAATATAACTATAGCCTGCTCCTGGAAATGGCCTACTGTATCTCTGACCACCGCAAAGCAAAAACGTTCTTGGATAATGCTCCAGGAACGTATATTTAACATTCTGCAGGATACAGTTTCATAGTTTTAATTTACCTGTGGGTCCTGGGTGCAGTAACTGAAGATCTAGGTGGGTGGGATAGTTGTTCTTGGTTTATCTACTATTTCATGGTTCATCTTCGGACATGTTAATGCATATTTGATTATTCTTTAAACTGTATTTAAAGTGGTTGTAAAGGTAAAGAACAAGTTCCAGCCAGCTCCTCTGTTCTTTTAATCTCTCCTACACTGTGTAATTTATTTTTTAAAACAAGGTTTGTAAATACCTTATCTTTGCTCTTAATGGCTGATCATGTGATCATGTGACCTCCGGCTGCTGTATTCCTCCAATCTGAGTGCCCCCTCTGACGTCAGCCGGCAAGGTCGCATGATCGCTGCGACTGACCAGAAGAGAAAAACAATTACCCAAAGACCACATTTTTTTTGTTTTTTTTAGCTTACCAGTTATTAGATGTGGTGGCTATGTTTGTTTTCTTTTTTTTTTATCTTTTTCTCTTAGTGATCTGGCCAGTAACACTCCTCCTGTATTATACAGACACCACACTGGATGAATGAACACAGGGGGCAGATTTGGACAGCAACATTGTCAGTCTGGGGAGGGGAGTGTTAGAAGTACTAGCAGGTTTAACCACTTCCCTACCTACCCATTGACATATGATGTCCATAGGAGGGATCTCCCATCCTGGACGGGTATCATATTACGTCCTGGGCTTCCTGGCCATCAAGGGGGCGCACTCGGGAGCTAGTGTGCGTGCCTGGTGCCCACAATGTCCGTCGGCCACACGTGATTTGCGGATAATAGAGCAGGGACGTGGATCTGTGTGTATAACCAGTAGTGAGAGGAGACCGATGGTGTGTTCCCAGTACAGAGGAACACTGATCGGTCTCCTCCCCTTGTGAGTCCCCTCCCCCCACAGTTAGAATCACTCCCTAGGATACACATGTAACCCCTTGATTGCCCCTAGTGTTAACCCCTTCCCTGCCAGTGACATTTACACAGTAATCAGTGCATTTTTATAGCACTGATCGCTGTATAAATGTGAATGGTCCCAAAATGTGAAATGTGAAATTGGCATGAGCAGGAAGGGGGTGAAAATGCCCTGTACTGAAGTGTACACTAACACATTGAAGCTGAATTGCAGCTAATACTTTAAAATTCAATACAACAAACAGTTTTTTTATTTTTAGGATAAAGGTTTATATAAATAAAAGCTGATCGTTTAAGTATACCAGCCAGTGTTAAATTGTCTGTCTTCTGTTTAAAGGATCACTAAAGGAATTTTTTTTTTTGCGAAATAGTTTCCTTTACCTTACTGCAGTACTGGTTTCATGTCCTTATTGTTCGTTTTTGCTTTGAAGTAGCTGTAATTCTGCTGTGATCTCCACACTTCCTGCTTGTCTGGCTCCTTATAACCACAGTACTGGGAGCTTTTCACAGTGGTCTAAGCTGTCATTACTGTGTGTCTAAAACTCCTCAGATTCATTTTAAAAACAAAACACTGCCCTGGATTTGTTTGTTTTTGTTCTGTGGGTCTCTTTACTTCACAGAAACATGAAACCAGTTTAAAACCGAACGTGAAACTAGAGGCACATTATATGATTGAATTTAATCTATTTTTAATCATTATTAAAAGGAATCAGTTAACTTTTATGTCTCTATACCCTGTAAACAGTCATTTCAGCAAAAAGTTTTCCTTTAGTGACCCTTTAATTGCAAGAGAGCTTTTCTGTTAAAAATCAACAGACTTACTGACCAGATGAAAATAAAAGAAAGAGAGACAAAAAAGGAAACTAATACAGCCACCACATTTAAAAATTGGTAAGCAACATTATAATAAATGTTTGCTTTGGGGCTTAATTCTACTTTCATTTTAATACAATGATCATCATTTCGATCTATAGTTGTGGATAAAGGTTGTATGCTCATTCAATGGTGTGCTGTAAATTACAAGTCTTCAATGTTGAAAGCCAGATGTGCTCCTGTGCAAAGGTGGCACCTGTATCACATGGTGGTCGATAGCGAAAAGCCCACAGTGGCTTTGTAAATAAAGTGCAAGGTATAGTAATTATGGGTTAGACACTTTAAACCCATAGCAAACCAAAATACATATTAATGAAGTCAAATCCATTTAGAGAAATAGAAAGCTTAGATAGAAACAAATAAAAAATCCCAGACAGTAAATGTTAAATGTTTTATTCTTCTCTATAACTGGAACAACCTGTTGCCATATGATTATCACTATATATTTGCTGCACAATAAATATATGTATCTGATTCATGCCTTGCTGTTTTATAGAAAATATAACAATATCAAATTTGGGAGAAGATCTTGCGTAAATAGAAATGTTCAGTTTTAAATTCTAGAAAATGTAATTGTTCAAATCACTGGCTTAAATATTGTGTTTTGTGTGTACAGGTATGCATCTACAGGCAGGCTATGCTTTGCTGTGTACTGACCTTGGCACAAGCACAAAATCCATAATTTGCTAAAAGCTTATATGTGGGACTCAATCTTCAAACTATATACTATGCCAAAAACATGTTATACTCACACATGCTCAGATCAGAGCAAGATTTGCAAGCAGGTCAACATTAGTCATACATCTTATGACTTCAGTTAATGCAAAACTGTTACCAAACAACTTGGCCAACTTTGTATTAACATCACTGCATTTGACTAGCTACTGTAGGTACAGCTTGGGAGCAAGGCCCCTTTCATAGAGCTGATCCCCTGCTGATCAGAGAGGAGCGGGTGGATAATACTTTTGCGTCCGCTCAGTTTCTGTACAGAGCCCACTCTTCTTTATGGGTGTCCGGGAGTAAACGGAATCTGCTATCTGTTTACACCTGGCTACCTTTGATCTGGTGTTCTCTTCCATTTTTGTTTTTTCAGACCCGGAGGTAGACCCAAGGATAGGTGGGTGTAAACTGACACAAGTCTGTCTAAGAGGAAAAGAAGAACCGCTTTCTATTGAAGATTTCTCATACAGGTATTTTGTTACCTGATACAGCCCTCTAAATAAAAAGTAAAGTTTCATTAAGGATGATAATATAAATGCTACACAAATAATGTAGCAATTTTATGAATTATATAAAAGTACCTCCCTCACGTAAAAAATAATAAAAATTGCGGAGCGATAAAGAGTGCAGAAACGTAAAGTTGCTTGTAGTATCTTTCAGACCCTCTAAAGCTCACCTTTAGCACGTCCAAGTATTGTCAAAGTCTGCCCTCCAGCCTCTCACACATGCTTACTACACAGTGAGGCAACCTGTTATAAAAATGAGCTACTGGAAGTGTATGAGTGGCAGGAAGGAGTGGTCAACTTTGACACAGCGGCTGGACTAAAAACTGTTGCAAACATAGGTTCCTGCACCTTACCAAGAAAAAAAAAAGACAGATATATAATGACAGGGTAATGTTAAGCATTACTTCTGCATTTTAGTCTGAAATCAGCTAAGAATTTCTAATATTGCCAACAAAATTCAGATTTCTCTCCCTTAGATCATAGAAGGTATTTTTTAGAATAATTATTTTATGCTCCTGCACAAGCCCTCAAATGATGTGCATCCCTGCTATATCTTTAGGTTCACTCAAAATGTTTATCTTTGATGAGATAGTTGGATTCTGTGCATCATAACTTGATCTTGTGAATACAGTAAAGGACACCCCTCTCCCACCTACAGCATTATTTTAACAGATCTGACTAGGTGCATGGAAATGGCCTATTTCTATAACCACAGAATTGACATAGCTAAATATTTGCAATAAAAATTCTAAGTTCCTTGGAACCTAGAGACCAACACTGATGGCTTAAGAGTTAAAACAGAGACTGATAAAGAACTGCTAAAGTATGTTATGGTGTTAATCTTACTTCAATGCCAATGTTTCCTTCAAAGTTCCATATTTACTCCATCCATTTATCAAACAAACAGCACCTCACATAGGTCTACAGACAATCTTCTAACACACAAGCACAATGCATATAAGCTAAAGGATGATGTATTGGATCTTTGGAAATTGGGATCAATATCTCAAAGACAAGAAGTCACATAGATATAACCAAACCTCCTGTGATCATTTTGTATGTTCTTTAATGACAACTCAGAATAGAAAATTGGAAGGAACCTTTGTATGTACAACAACAAATATTCCAATGATCAGATCGCATGAATTAGATGGATATGATGAATAATCTCCTAAAGTTCCTGTTTTGTAAAGGCTGCATAAATTATAGAGCATGAACTAATTGATCAGATATAAAATGGAACAGGGGAAAAAAATCAAGGAAACCTAGTTTGTTACATTGTTGATTTCTTTAGAAGGAATATTGAAGAGAGAGAATTTGAAGCTACTAGAACTCACATGTTTTTATAACACAAAATCAGAACATGTTACAATCACCTTTCACGCAATTATATCAACCTTATCTAATGGAAACCATACATAACTAATATTTCAGAACCCAAGCAACCTGAAAAATATCCTTGTCACACAGTAGATGACTCCCCAATCCTAGCAAAACACCCAGCACCTAGCAAGCAATGTCATACTGAATGGGGAAACAAGTTTCAAACAGGTAAATCAATGACTTATAGTCTATACTGCTGAATAAAAATGCTAAATGCAGTATCCGTGACGTCTTTGTTGTGCTGTTGTGGAAAGAATTAGGAGACAGAAGATGCATTTGGTGTCCAGCCCATCTGATAAGCCCGTTCCAAGGTTCTCTTGCAGTCCTGAAGAACAGTACTAAAAGTAATGTGTGGATATTGCTGAACCAGCTGCTCCACCGTGGTCTCATTGACCTGCAAAAACACAGAAAAGACACAGTCGTTGATGGAAATCTCAAAACAAAAGGTCAAAACAAAAATCATAACTACATTTACAATATATCTGATTTATGTCTAGTAGGTATTCTTTGCATTAAAGGTGTACATCAGAAGTCTCTATATTGAAGTTTAAATCTTTACCACTGCTAATCCCCAGTTGCTATACTGATTAAATATAGCATTGAGTTGGAGTCTGCAATGGCTATTTTGTTCCTAAACATGCATACACAAACTGCTTGTAGCTCAATCCAACTGCATACACCATGTTCTTCATTCTATAGGAGAGCAGTAGCTACCATGGTATTTATTAAAAGTATGAATTATACTAGAATGCTCTGATCTAAGAAAACAGATTCATGTGGTTTTCAGGAAAAAATAGGATGTTTGTAGTTACCATAAAATATAGTAATTCTTAGACATTGCAGTTATACTACAATCATCAACAGGTTTGGACACTGCCAAACAAAGAATGTCAAGCCAATCCCAAATGTCATGCCTTAGTTTTGTGAGCGAGTAGTACCTAAGGTCAATAACTCAGAGAGGCAGGACCAGTGTCCCTCTAAATACTTCAGGAGGATGATTGTACAGTTTTAAAAAGAAAAAAAAAAAAATACTGAGTAACGGGTCTTTGAGATCAGTTGGGCTCCCCGCCGGGAGGCCCGGTAGTAGTTCTGGTTAATCCCCCCATCTTTTTCTTATTTTATTTTTTTTCCTATATATCCGTTGACAGTTTTGTGGTATAAAAATTTGGGTAACTCTCATGCGCTGGTTATACTGTTGTATTCTCATTGACTCGTACCTGTAACTTGATTTATACTGCTTGGACAGACTATACCTGTCCTATTATTGTATTTCTACTTGGAAATTTAATAAAAACATTGGAAACAAAAAAAGAAAAAAAAAATTTCATTATCATCCTTTGAGGGACACAGGAATGTTGTGATTCATAAATACTTGAGATGTCCAAAAGCAGTCCAATTGAAGGGTGTTCAAAAACAACTAAGAGATCTAATGGATGTGCAAATCCACTTACAGGGGGAATCTGAAACAATCAACACTTGGATGAAGGCTGGATACAAAAATAAAAAAAACATAATAATTTGGAGATTGCCATGACCAAAGAAAGTAAATGGAGGATCAACCTGGTGCTCTAGACCAGGACAGGTAATCACTACTAAGGGAAAAAATATATTTACTGGGGTAAAGACGAAAGCTTTGGATACCCAATGCTTGACTGCAAGCAAAGAAGGACAGAGAAGGCATGTCCAAATGAAAAAACAAAAAACATTCAATTAGCAGTTAAAGGCTGAAGTGGAACTTTAGGAAAACAAAGGTTGGATAAACAAGGAATGTCCAAGCAAAAGACTAACATATTAGTACCTGAAGGCTTAAGTGGAACACCCATAACCCTTGAGTTCAAAGAAATGGAAGTCCAAAACTGAGGGATACACCTGACAGCTAAATGTTCTCTGAAAAGGCAAATCTAAATGGAGAAAGTGAAAACAACAAACTGGACATAAGAAAAGTAGTAATCCAAAATTCCTTCAAAAGAAAAGGTAAGGTGATCAATCACCTTAATTAACCACTTCCCGCCCAAGGACGTCACTTCCCACCCACTTTCAGTGGGGATTGCTGAATGACAGGGGCAGCTACAGGCATCATTCAGATATCACTATTTTCAGCCAGAGATTCAGTGCACCATAAGCGGCAGTTATGCCGATTGATCGTTCTTATAGTTGAAGGGAATGGGGCATCACCCAGTCCCGCCGCCATCCGGTGCTTCTCCGGGCTCTCCTGTGCCGTCGGGGACCCGGAAAAACGATCTGCTGGTGCCAGATGGGAAGCATAGAGATGACTGGTGACCAGATGGTCAACAGTCATCTCTATGACCGTTGAAGGCCCGGGCGCAACTTTATGACATCACGCCCAGGAACCCGGACGTAAACAAAGCCGCAATCGCGGCTGTCGGCATGAGATCAGTGAATTTTTTTTCCTGTTTTCCTGCCTGAAGGAGAGAGGTGGTGTCTTATTGACCCTGCATCTCTCCATAAAGAGGACCTGTCACAATAGATTCCTATTACAAGAGATGTTTACATTCCTTGTAATAGGAATAAAAGTGAAAATAAATGTAAAAACAGGGTAAAAATATAAAAAATAAGTAAAATATTTTTATTTTCTTAAAACGCCCCTGTCCCCAGTAGCTCACACTCAGAAGCAAACACACATTCAAGTCCCGCCCACATATATAAACGCAGTTCAAACCACATATGTGAGGTATTGCCACGTGCGTTAGAGCGCCAGCAACAATTCTATCACTAGACCTCCTCTGCAACTCTAAACTGGTAACCTGTAAAAAAAATAAAAATCTATGGAGATTAAGTACTGAAGTTTGGCGCCATTCCATGAGTGTGCGCAGTTTTAAAGTACGACTTGTTCGGTATCTATTTACTCGGCATAACATCATCTTTCACATTATACAACAAAATTGGGCTAACTTTACTGTTTTGTTATTTTTTTTAATGAAACCTTTTTGAAAAATTATTGCGCAAATACCGTGCGAGATTAAAAAGTTGAAATGACTGCCATTTTTTCCCTAGGATGTCTGCTAAAAAAACATATATAGTGTTTGGGGATCTGAGTAATTTTTTAGCAAAACAATTATGATTTTTGCATGTAGGAGAGGAGTGCCAGAATAGGCCCGGTATGGAAGTGGTCAAAATGGTTGGCAGGGAGGAGAATATAGACGATAAGGAGACTGTAACGGAATGGCCCATGATACCCAGAGACTTGTGAAGGATGCGGGGTACTCCTGTGTCAGCTTCACCAATGACTCTTGGGTCTAGGGTCATCCTATGTTCATTAGGGGGCATATGATGACTGAGAACCGATATCTCGGATTACATGAGATGGGACATTAATGATAATTCATGTATTGCAGAAACTTGGAATATTACAAGTTGTTTATTTTGACACCAACAGGTCAATAGGACAGTGATTCATATAATGTGTAACATAGACTGTTGAGATGCTAATTAAGTCCACCTGGCTGTAGTGATGGGGCTTGCTGTGATTGCATTCTGTTGTCCATTGTGCTGATTAAGTCTGCTCCTAAGATATTTCATTGTGTATGCTAATGACACTGTTTTGTGTGAAAATACTATTGATAATAGATGTGGAATGTGACTTGTCAGCTGTAGTAATTAACTCCTGTCGATTCAGTGCCAGAATGTCTGTCTAAGATGCGGATTGAGGGGGACTCGTTAAGCACCCATTGTGTGATGTTTTGGGTGGAGTGATTAATTGTCCATGTGATTACTGCAGCATGCTTTCTAACTGTATAAAAAGCTGAGAGTTTACCATTAAAGCATTCATTAATTTGAACCAGAGAGAACAGATCTTGTGTCTCGTCTTTCTGGGGGGAATTCTTATGGATCGTGTCTGCTGGATTGTTGGAGTGTCGGATAAGCTGTCTTGGGTTGGTGGAATGGGAAACGGTGCTAACCCCTGACCGTTAGAGACTTTCCAAAATACTTTCAAAAGTGTGTCAGGGCACAGTAGCCACAATATAGTCTACCAAACCATTTAATAAATGCATAATTCTAGGAATCATGAAACCAAGTAAAGGACACATTTCCCCCATAGCAGGTAGAATCAGTAATAAATGTACTAGCACTAGAAACAATTAGTCTAATAATAAGTGGTTCTCTTAGATAAAATAGCTGTCCAAAATACCAAGCCATTGACTCTGATTTAAAGCACCTGTGCAAAATAAAGAAAAACATGGCCTGTTGTGGGTACTTGATGACTGAGGTTGAGAACCACTGTAACGGAGGGTAGGAATATGATCCCTCTTGCAGCAATTAGGTCCCACAAAGACCTTCAGAGGTATGCTACCTCACTAAGGAGAACTCTGAATCTGGGTAATAAAATGTCTTGTTCACGTAACTTACAGGGAATTACAGGACTTATAAAATATGGATATTTCCTTGTTAGGAATATAGTAGGCAAAGTTACCTGCATGGCCCCCACTGTTTAAAGTGGGGAACATCAGATATAGGAATGTGGAAGTAATACCCAAGACTATTAAGGAAACAGTGTGGACTACAAAGAACATACAAGAGCAGGGATTCAAATCAATCAGTCAAGTACAGGAAAAGTGCTCAAAGTTTTTCAGTTCTTTCAGCCTCAAAGTGCAGTCCAGAGAGAGATCCCTTGGATTTGGGAAAGTGACTGTTACCATTAACAAGCCTCAAAGAGTCAGGGAAGTGAATATATCCCCAAGCAGAATACACCCAGGATAAGAAAGAAAAGAATGAATAATCCCCACACAGAGTAGATTCTGGCAAAATAGTTACCCACATTCTTCAAAAGGAGAAGAATTGCCAAGTAAAGATGGACAACACTAGAAGAGAAAATAGATGAAAATACATTACCCCTCAATAACACAAGTAGTTAAAGAAGTGAGAAAGAATCTGCTATACTCAAAGAATGTAGCTGATATGATCCCTCAGTTCAGGAACTGCAAAAATCTAGGCTAGTTACTGCTATCATTCGCTAGGCTGAATGATGGGAGAAAGAACACAGAGCGAGCACAGCGCTCCATCTAGTGAATTACATCAACTTTAGTTTCTAGCAGTGGCATCAATGTATGCAATATTTATGCTTTCAGAGGTTGGTTGACACCAAAGGCTGTGCCATGGCTCTAAACCTATAACGCACACTGCGCTTATCACAATACACAGAAGTCTGGAAAGCACTACATTACAGAACCCACATTCCAGGCAAGCCTTGCATCTTTCAGTCAAGGGGGGTTTGGATATAGCTTGAAAAAGCTTATCCACTTCAGGTCGAGTGGCCTTACTCACCATGTTATAGGCTGGGTCACACGAGAAGCTGCCTCACAGCTCTAGACCTGAAAAGCACTTAGCAGTGAACTAATAAAGCTAGTAATTTGTACAAATCTAATGTACATATTACCAAAATAAATGTTCCTGTTTTGTACTAAATGTTGCTAGCAGCTAGAAAGAAAATGTTTACCTGGGTATGGGTTAATACTTATCTCAGATAACCCAAATTAAGCATACATTTTTGATACTATGTGCTTTATCATCATCTACTCTATAATGTACACATTCTGTATGTTGGTGCTTGGTGTATGCTGGTGGGAAGCAAGCAAAAACATTAATTCTATCATTACCATCCTATTGAAATTTCACTCGCTTGTCCTTGAAGTGCATGAAGGTCATACAGCCCACTAACTAAGATGCGTTGGGGTAATATTCATTAGTGTGTCTCCTAAGTATTTTACTGTATATGGATGCAAAGTGACTATTAACAGACTCTTCGTCTTGTGAGTGCTCGAAAAAACAATTAGCACTTTTAAAAAGAAACATATTTAAGAGAGTGAAGTAGCTCTCTGCTGGGTGTCTGAATATGCACATTACATATATTATTTGGTTGCATGCAATATGGCAGTTTATAGAGATAGTTACAAACATATGCACTTTTAAAGAAATGCTTTGCAATTATTGTTTAGCTTAAACATAAAGACCCAGCATCCTACTGAGTTGATTACTTCAATTACTGCCACTGCACAATCCTGTCGTGATGCAGGGGATCAATGCGCAATGAATCCGAGCTTGTGGATGCACTTGCTTTTTATCCTGACATATTCTTCCTTATATTGCTGATATACAAAGCGATACAAGATATAGGTTCAAGGTTAAGCACAGAATAAAATACAAACACTAGAACTATTGAAACATTTCTATTGCTTACTGTCTGCATATTGCAAATTGAATAGAAATAATCTACTTTAGAAAGCAGAATTATAGCTGATAGAACAGTTTTATTTGATGCAATCTCTAAGAATTTCTCCTTGTTCTTGCTTTTCTGAAAAATAAATACACCTTGCTGTTTTCTACAGTTCAAAGTGAATTGGGAATACTTGCCTTCAGCATCAAGATTTTATTTAAGGAGTATCACTTAGTGGTAGGCAGAGAGTTAAGGGTTAGGGGAATACGATTAAATGTTAAGATAGGGTTGGAGAAAGGGTTACATATTAGGAACAGGCTGTGTTATTTTTAAGTTACAGGTTAAATTTTAGATCAGAGTTAAAGCCTAAATACCATAGAGAAGATAAATGCATCCAAATTTTCTGCTGTGCAATACCCCAATTCATGCACAGGGTTAAGATTTAAAGCTGATCTCCAGCCACACCCTCCTCTAAGTAATCACTAGGATTAATTAAACCAGACTAAACTAAAAGCACCTTTTATTTTTCCAAAGTCTGTGATCATGTAATGGGCAATGTCCTGAGTCTTCATTATTTGGAATTGCAGAGGGAAGGTTCCCATGTTATTGCCTGGGTGAGGTCCATACTTTCCATTGGCTGTCTGGTGGTTGGGTTGTCTCAGGCTCCAAAAGATTGCAGCAGCAGGGGCAAGGGATAGCTGAGTTAGAGGTGGCATGTATTCCATTGCTGGATCACCATTCTCCACTCCTGGTAAAGCGGCTGTGAAGGGTTATGCGATATTGAACTTAGGAAAGTAAAACAAATGGGGTTGGAGGGTGAACCTAGAACAGGGTTAACTGCTTGCCACCTGCGTAACGTCATATGACGTTGCAGACTTTGAGCAGTCCTCAGATCCTGACCATAGAGATTTCCAGTGGGCCAGATGGTCCCTGGAGTCTCTATGATCGTTTATGACGTCACGTCCGGCCTCTGCATTTACAAATTCTGCCACCTCGGCTGGTAAGCCAGGATCTTTTTTTTTTATTTCAGACTTCCCAGCCTAGAGGTGAAATCTGGGCACTTATTGACCCACTGTAAAAAGGACCTGTCAAGCACTATTCCTAATACAAGGGATGTTTACATTCCTTGTAATAGGAATAAAAGTGATACAAATTTAAAAAAATGTAAAAAGAAAGTGTCAAAATAGAAAAATGAAATTTTTTTTTTAATTTAAAGCGCCCCTGTCCCTGCGTGCTCGCTCGCAGAAGCCCACATATATAAACAGCGTTCAAACCACACGTGAGGTATCGCCACAAACGTTAGAGCGAGAGCTATAATTCTAGCACTGGACCTCCTTTGTAACTCAGAACATCAAAAAAAATGAAAGTCACCCTATGGGGATTTTTAAGTATCAAAGATTGGTGCCATTCCACGAGTGTGTGCAATTTTGAAGCGTGACATGTTCTGTATCTATTTTACTCTGCGTAACATCATCTTTCACATTATACAAAAAATTGGGCCTAACTTAACAATTTTTTTTTAAATGCATGAAACAGTTTTACTTTTCCAAAAAAAGTGTTTAAAAAATTGTTGCGCAAATACCGTGCAAGAAAAAAACGACCACCATCTTATTCTCTAGTGTCTCTGCAAAACATATATAATGTTTGGGGGTTCTGTGTAATTTTCTAGCACAAAACAAAAAATGATTTTTACATGTAGGAGAGAAATGTCAGAATTGGCATTACAGGGGATGCTTCATAAATGTTGTCATTGGGATAGGCTTCATGAAAACCAGGTTTTGCCCCTTTTACAGTCAAATTAGAAGCACATATGCAGGGTTATATGTTATTTATGTTTCCCACAACCCTATAGGTTATTTTGGTTTGTTTTTTCAACACTACTACTACTACAGAAATGTTATGCGAGGCAACTGTTAATGGCAATCTAATCATGCCTCGTTCATGGAAATTCTAAACACTTTTTGCATTAAAATCAATGGGTTTGGGTCTTAAAGAGTAACTTCATTCATGCTGTGAAAAAAAAAAATCTTCATATTTTTGGTTAAAAAAAATCGCAATAAGCGTATATTGATTGGTTTGCACAAAAGCTATAGCGTTTAAAAAATAGGGGATATATTTATGTAATTTGTATTATTTTTTTTACTAGTGGTGGTGGATCTGCACTTTTTAGTGGCACTGCGACATTGCGGAGGACAGATCGGACACTTTTTTGGGACCAATGACATTTATACAGCGATCAGAGCTAAAACTAGCCACTGATTACTGTACAAATGTCACTAGCAGGGAAGGGGTTAACACTAGTGGGTGATCAAGGGGTTAAGTGTTCCCTAGGGAGGTGTTTATAACTGTTGGGGAGTGTACTGAGTGGAAGCAGAGAGAGATCGCTGTTTCTGATGACTAGGATACCTCTCTAACCTGTCAGAACGAGGATCTGTGAGTTTACATACACAGATCCCAGTTCTAACTCTCTATGGAGTGATCACTGGCGGCTGCCACGTGCAGCTCCGGCTTTGCGCCCCCTATACCTCTTAAAGCGGCCGACGTACATCTACAGCGATTTGTGCAGCTGTGCCAACTTGCCGTATAATGACGACGGCTGGTTGGCAAGAGGGCAAGAAGCGATTAAGCCTTTAGGGGCATTACTTATACTTTTGTTGCAGAGGGTGCCTTAAATCTGACATGTATCCTAGTGCAGACTTCTGGGAAAATAGGAGTGAGCCAATCACACAAGCAGGAAATTACATTTTTGGCATTGTGTATAGCTGTGTACAGAAAGCCTCCGGGTTACCATATTGCTTAGAATTCTACAGAAAATGGCAGCGCTGCAAAATGAAAAGGAAAGTATTTAATAATATTGTTTTAACTTTTTTCTGCTAGTAAATACCTTATACAGCCCACTTCCTGTTTTTTGTCTGGTAAAAAGCCTAGGGTTATGACATCATGCACAGTATCACTCTTGTGAGAGTTTGCCAGGAAGGGAGGGGGGATGAGTCATAAGAGGGCCAATGAGAGTTGCATGGCTGCAGAGCTGTAGGTGTGCCTGTGTGAATCCAGGAAGT
Source organism: Rana temporaria (assembly GCF_905171775.1). Taxonomy (NCBI): domain Eukaryota; kingdom Metazoa; phylum Chordata; class Amphibia; order Anura; family Ranidae; genus Rana; species Rana temporaria. The sequence goes on from NC_053489.1 coordinate 134,049,150, forward strand.
GAACAGGCACCAGCTTCAGCTGCCCACAGTTAAAATGGTTGTAGCCAGACGTAGTGGAGGAAGATTTCTGCAGCATATTTAGCAAGTACACAATCACAGTATATATAAAATAATATGCAAAGTGGTTGGAGGGAAGCTTCAAAATGGCAAAATTGTTTTTATTACAAATTATGTGACTGCAGTTCCCCTTTAAATTCCAATGGGCTCAATTGACTAAAGCATATCGCATGCAGTATTTGGATTACATGAGACAATTTCCCCAAATATATTGACTTTCCGTTTATGTGGTATTTACTTCAAAAACAAAAAACACAAAAAAACATATTCAAGTCAATTTACTAAAGGAAATAAATAAATGCATGTGTTTAATCTCAGCTAATTAAAGAGCCAGCACCGTCGGTGTTAAATAGGTGATTGTTAAGAAGCTGGCACCCAGTGCTGGGGACTAAAGGAAAGCCTGTGTGAGCTACAAGTCACAGCCTGCATTGGACTATGGAGCCTTGCATGACAGTGCTGATTGGCCCAGCACCATCACATCTGCCTCCATACCGGTAAGTATGAGATAAGAGGCACTGAAAAGAACAGCTCCTGCCACTGAAAAGAACAGCAGGGGACCAAAGTAAAGGTATGCTATGTGGGGCTGGGGAGGTTTGCGGCTAATACCAGCAATAGCAACAAGTTACATGTTACGCCTCTATTTAGGGTGTAACATGTTGCTAAGCAGCTCCCCCCACCCCCATAGCGCCCCCTCGCCATGATAGCTTGTGAAACAAATTTAAATGCTAGCGCACAGGATTATTACATACAGTGCCTTGAAAAAGTATTCATACCCCTTGAAATTTTCCAAATGTTGTCATGTTGCAACCAAAAACGTAAATGTATTTTTTGGGGGGATTTTATGTGATAGACCAACACAAAGTGGCACATAATTGTGAAGTGGAAGAAAAATGATAAATGGTTTTCAACATTTTTTACAAATAAATATGTGAAAAGTGTGGCATGCATTTGTATTCAGCCCCCTGAGTCAATAGTTTATAGAACCATCTTTTGCTACAATTACAGCTGCAAGTCTTTTTGGGGATGTCTTTACCAGCTTTGCACATCTAGAAAGTGAAATTTTTGCCTTTTTTTTTGCAAAATAGCTCAAGCTCTGTCAGATTGAATAGAGAGTGTCTGTGAACAACAATTTTCAAGTCTTGCCACAGATTCTCAATTGGATTTAGGTCTGGACTGTGACAGGGCCATGAATGTGCTTTGATCTAAACCATTCCGTTGTAGCTCTGGCTTTATATTTAGGGTCGTTGTCCTGCTGGAAGGTGAACCTCTGCCCCAGTCTCAAGTCTTTTGCAGACTCTAAAGCCCTGTACATACGATCGGATATCTAAAGGAATCTAATCCGGTGGATTTTTTTGTCGGATATTCGATGAAGCTGACTTTCATCAGTCTTGCCTACACACCATCGGTCAAATATCTGACCGTGTCCAAACGCAGTGACGTAAAACACTACAACGTGCTGAGAAAAATGAAGTTCAATGCTTCCGAGCATGCGTCGATTTGATTCTGAGCATGCGTGGATTTTTGACCGATGGACTTCCACACAGACGATCGTTTCTTTCTATCATTTTTTTATCCATAGGAAAAATTAAAAAAAATTTCTATTTTTTTTTTTTAACCGATGGAAAACAAACCGATGGGGCCCACACACGATCGGTTTCACCAATGAAAACAGTCCATCGGAGCGTGCATGCTCCATACGAGCTTTGCGCATGCTCTGAAACACATTGTGGTTCTCTCTCCTTACCCCAGTGACATCACACGCCTACTGGCGCTGCGCCTCAAGTTGGTTTCATCCAACTTAAGGAACTACTCAGGACTTGCTGGCTTCTTCCTAAATTATCATGGTCATCGCAGCGGGTACACTCTCGGACCGGAGGCGTTGAGGACTGTTCGGGGGGGTTCCTTTCCTCAGATGAGCTTACTTTTCCTAACCTTGATGTGAGTGTTCATTAGACTGCTTGCAATTATACATAATAAATAGACATGTTCACAACAAAGAATTTCGTTTTTTTGTTTCGTTTCGTCTCGTTCCGTAGATTCGTAAAGATTCGTAATTTCATAAGACCCAAGTTTTCCTATTCGGACCCATTCGTATTTTTGTAACAGTTTTATTTTCATTTATACTGAATGATTCGTAAGTCTGTCTAATTTATTTTTGCTGATTCGAAATTCGTAATTTTGTTAGATAATAATTTTAGTTTAATGGTTTCGTAATTTTGTACTTTCGTAAACACATTGCGGTGTGGTCATTCGCAATCTCGTATTTTAGTTTCATTTTCAACACGCGGCTAATCCATATTAAAGCCTTGTACAAACGGTCGGACTTTTTGCCAACAAACTTCAAAATGAGCAAGTTTTCAAAAAAATCAGAGCGTGTCTACGCTCCATCGGACAAACTATTCTGTTTTTCATCGGACAAAAGTTCGCTCTGCAAACGGACAAACTTTTCAGCAACAAAAGTCTGGCCAACTCCCTTAAGACAAAAATCCACGGAAAAGTTTGTTTGAAGTCCGATCGTGTGTACGAGGCTTTACACTGTCCAATGTGACTCAGCACAAAAGAGATAAGCTGATTGGCTAAGATATTAAGTAAGATACATCACTCACTAACTACACTGCCCAGTGGCCATTCGAAAGAACGATTTGAGTACACAAATTTACAAAAAGACAAAGAAACGGATTTACAAAACACACAAATGAAAATACAAACGTACGAATGAAAATACGAATATACGAAATTACAGACAGACAAAGGATTTAAAATACGAAATGCAAATCGTTCGTTATAGATGTAATTTTCGTTCTTTTGCTGTTTCTGTGTTTCATATTTAAGTTAGTTGGTCCAAACGTACGTTCGTATTTTTGCTTGTTCGTAATTTTCAGCTATTCGGATGTTCAAATTGATCCGAATGTACGAATACTAACAAATTCGTACGAAAATCCATTCGTTACGAACGGAAACGCACATGTCTAATAATAAATATTGCACTTAGAAGGGGCTTTTCTGTTTTTTTCCATAATAGCTTGTGGGGGTTCATCCCCTCCACTGTCACTTTTGAATGAATAAACTACAAGTCCTGTCTTGTAGTTTATCAGTGTAATCAGTAGTAATCAGTGCACTTGTAGTCCATGACACTTCATGTTTGGAGGTAAAGGCAGAGAGCTGAAGGAAGAGTCCACAAGGGCCTGGCATTGCACCCTTGATCCAAAGATTGAAGGTGCAAGGCTTTGCAGGTTCCTAGTAGAAAATAAATAAATAAATAATAAATGCACTTTTTTTATTCTCTTTAAAAATATGGGCATTCATTTATTTTTATTTTTTAAAGTGAACTTATCCTTGAAAGCAAACCTACTGGGTTGCCCAGACTAGACAGAGCACAGGTTTATTTTGTTTCTTTTTAACGCCAGACTGTGTCCCCTCACATGTAGCATTGCCACCCAGTACAATGGCAGCAGCAGTCTCTGATCAGCTAAATATAAAAAGAGTGGTACTACTGCGCTACCAAATAAAACTAATACAAGAAAAAATCAACAAAAATAATTAAATGATAAAAGCTGCGTATCGAAAAGGTGAACAAACCCGAAAGATATATGTGTAATAGGTAGAGATAGCGCTATTAACAACTAGTGCTGATATGTACAATATGGTGAGTGATAAACATTCAATTCAGTGAATAATATAAATGTAGATAAATAGAAAACAACAACACTCATGAATGAAAACTCTGTCTGATGATAAAACACAGTGAGTTCATAATGGGTTAACGAACTAATCCCATCTGCTGCACTCAAGCCACTCAGCTGATGTCTCCTTCACACTGCTTTTCATTAGACAAAACGACCTTCTCAGACAATTCAGTCAGAAGCACTCCGATCGGAATATGTAAAAAAGAGAGGACAAGCCTCATAGCACAATACTGTTATGGCCAGAGGGATGGACAAGATACTACACCGACGGTGTATCAACTCACACATCCGCCGATACAAACAGGCTCAGAGTTAGAAGCTGCCGCTCAGTGCGATGGTCTCCTCACAAGGATGTATTCCCGTCACATAGGCTCCTCCCCCACGCGTTACGCCACTCGTCACGTGGCTTAGTCATGGGTCTCTGACTAAGCCACGTGACGAGTGGCGTAACGCGTGGGGGAGGAGCCTATGTGACGGGAATACATCCTTGTGAGGAGACCATCGCACTGAGCGGCAGCTTCTAACTCTGAGCCTGTTTGTATCGGCGGATGTGTGAGTTGATACACCGTCGGTGTAGTATCTTGTCCATCCCTCTGGCCATAACAGTATTGTGCTATGAGGCTTGTCCTCTCTTTTCTTTTTTACATATTCCGATCGGAGTGCTTCTGACTGAATTGTCTGAGAAGGTCGTTTTGTCTAATGAAAAGCAGTGTGAAGGAGACATCAGCTGAGTGGCTTGAGTGCAGCAGATGGGATTAGTTCGTTAACCCATTATGAACTCACTGTGTTTTATCATCAGACAGAGTTTTCATTCATGAGTGTTGTTGTTTTCTATTTATCTACATTTATATTATTCACTGAATTGAATGTTTATCACTCACCATATTGTACATATCAGCACTAGTTGTTAATAGCGCTATCTTTACCTATTACACAGTCTCTGATCAGCACTTCTCTCTTTGCTCTGTTGCATCAGCCATTCACTGCCCTTCAGACTGCTCATCAAAAAAACATTCTATAAAATAAAATGTAAAGCCTCTCACAAATATACATGAACACGCATGTAAAGCACACGTGAACATAAACAATTTTCCAACACATGTTAGGTATAGACACAGGTATTAAAAAGAGAAGAATAATTCCAGGGCCAGAATTAGTGTTTAACTCTATGTTGAAGATGTGTAAAGACCTATGTTCAGTTTAGTTATTGTAGGTTGTCACAGACAAACACAGTTTTAAGTTCACATATTTGATTTGCTTAACTCTTATTCATCTTTTATATTCTGCAGTAATTTTAGAGATTTTATTGCATTTGTGTGTACTGTACTAAAAATTATTTAAAGGAATTTATTTTGAAAACATAGCTCTGATAAAAAAAATAGCATACACATCATGTAACTTAAAAAATTGCAAACACCATCATGTTATTCTTACCAAAATATTGAATGCTCTGGGAGTTCTAAGTAACCTCAAAGGCCTAAAATATGCATTTTTGATATGTGTGCAAAAAAAACGAAAAACTAAATGTTTCCAGCAGCAAAAGGGTTAAACTGTTGTCTGCTGAAGCCTATATAGAGACATCTATGGATAATTTGGGTATCGTAGGTTGTTGGCATGTCACTACTGCAGTTTTGACATACAGTAAAACCTTGGTTTGCAAGCATAATTGGTTCCAGAAACATGCTTGGAATCCAAAGCACTTGTGTATCAAAGCATAGGGTATAAGGGTATACAGGGTATAAAAGAGAAGAGAGGCACCTCTAAGTGTAGCAATACGTTGCTAAATGTTGTACCTTCATTAAATATAACCATATTGCTACACTTAGAGGCTCCTCTCTTCTTTTTTATACTCAGTTGTGACATGACATTATTCTTATATCAAAACATTGCTTGTATATCAAGGCAAAATGTATTAAAACATTTTTCTTGTCTTGCAAAACGCTCTAAAACCAAGTTACTCTATTAATCTATTTACTCAACCTTTGTTTACTTTTATATTTTGCAGAAATGTTAGAGCTTTTATTATGTGTGCGTTAAAAGTAAATTTAACCACTTGAGAGCCGCGCTATAGACGAAAGACGTCCACAGCGTGGCTCTCAACTGCCGGGTGGACGTCCTTTTATGTGCAGCGAGAAACACTGTGCCCGGCACATCGCTGAGATGCTGTTGCGCGCGCCTGGTGGCCGCAATGTCCTCCAGGCACCCGCAATCGGCGGTGACAGCAGGGACGTGGAGCTCTGTGTGTATACACAGAGCTCCACGTCCTGTCAGGGAGAGAGGAGACCGATGCTGTGTCCCTTGTACATAGGGACACAGATCGGTCACCTCCCCCAGTCAGTCCCCCTCCACACACAGTTAGAACACACCCAGGGAATACATTTCGCAGATCGCCGCCATTACTAGTAAAAAAAAAAAAAACATAAATCTATCCCCTATTTTGTAGGCGCTATCACTTTTGTGCAAACCAATCAATATACGCTTATTGCAATTTTTTTTTAACAAAAATATGTAGAAGAATATGTATAAACCGAGGAAGAAAATATAAAAAAAATAATAAAATTGGGATATTATTATAACAAAAAGTAAAAAATATTGTGTTTTTTTTTCAAATGTTTGTCTTTTTTTGTTTATAGCGCAAAAAATAAAAATCGCAGAGATTATCAAATACCACCAAAAGAAAGCTCTATTTGTGGGAAAAAATTATAAAAATATAATTTGGGTACAGTGTTGTATGACCGCGCAATTGTCATTCAATGCGTCAGCGCTGAAAGCTGAAAATTGGTCTGGGCACGAAGGGTGTTTAAGTGCCCAGTAATGAAGTGGTTAAGGGTATTTTTTTTATTGATAATATAGCTTTATAAAAAAGCAGCGCAGATATCGTGTAAATTGTAACTGTCATCATGTAATTCTAACCAATACCTATAGTGCTCTGGGAGATCCAAGTAATCTCCAGGACTAAAAAGATGCATTTTTAACATATATGCAAAAACAATTAAGAAAAAGGTTGAACTGTTGTGTACTATACATCACTACTTGGCACCTTGATTGCAGAAACTTGCCTTTACACTTCTTTTGCTGGAGATGCCAACTAAAGATCAATGTTATCAATTAAAAACTTGAAATCATCTATGCAAGCCCTAATTATCAGATTACTGCATCTAATTACAAGTGTAGAACCGAGAGCTCTGGTAAGAACTAAAATAGTTTATAGGTCACCAGGCATTGAAAGTAATCTATTGTATCAGATGCAATTAGTTGCTGGTTATTAACCTGAGTTTATTATGGTGTTGGTCTTTACATTACGAATCATCCCTAGGAGAAGCATGCTGTTTAATTAAATGGTGCTTCTAATTGCAATGAATATAAATAATCATTTCATAGAAACTGGAAAATTGGAACGTGTTGTAGTGTTCCACACTCCCCATTTCTGCTCTATGAAAGACTGAAATGATATACAGCGATTATGAATACGCTGGCTTTCATAACGCGGTTATCACAAGCATGTGTTTTTGGAAGTTGACATTTTGCATTTATCACGCAAAAACAAAATGGCATTTATTTCGGCCAACAAGATCTTTGCTCTAGCAACATGATATGTGGAGTTAAAAAAAAAAAAAAAAAAAGAACTGTAACAATAGCAGTTTGATGAGAAATGAATTCATTTTATTTTCATCATTTGGATCAATAACTCTCTGCTTCTACTGTGTCCTCTAGCCTGGAGGCAGTTGGGTAATCAATGGAATCAAACAGAGGAGCCCTTCACCCAGCTCAGCATCGTCTCTGATCTTTTCTGGGAGCACTCTAGACGCTTGTGAAATTCTAATTCATGTCAACTTCATATCAAAGAAATTCCACGGAGGTTTGGTCATAAAGAGTATCATAGTGGTAACGATTCAAAATCTATTTTTGCTATATGTTTTTATGTCATCCAAGGCTTGCGTGCTCACTCCACGTTTGCTTGCAGCTCCTTTTGAAGTGCAATAGAACACACTGAACTAATATGCCTCTTATGATTTAGAGAATGGTTTAATTTACTGTAATATTAAAAAGGGAGGGAGGAGGCAAACCAGCTGACCATCACCCAACACATTAACTGCAATTTCCTTTAGTAAAGGGCAGAGAAAATACATCAGATTGTAGTTATTAGAAGCAGGACCACTGCTGAAAATGGAAAGCAATGGGATTTTTAACAAGTGTTTGGGGTGAAGAAATTCTACAGCATCAAAGACAGATATTTTCCAGCATGGTGTACAGTTTCTAATCCATTACTAATGCATTCCATTTACTCATAGGAAAGGAAATGATCTTTTATCTGTGCATATAATGAAACAACTTGTTCATGACACTATACATAAGGGCAGACTGTTTCTGTTAAAAGTTTTTTTTTTTTAAAGTAAAATAGATGATAGATCTCCTCATACATGGCTGCTATAATTTTACATAAAGAACAGTAATTTACATTTCAATTGTTAAACAACATCCATGATCTGTTTGCAGCAATTGTACAGGATGTCTAAATATGGGGCCAATAGGAAGAAGAGGCAAAACCAGTGTAATGCAACAGACACAAAACTTCAATGCAATACACACTACAAAAGTATTGGGACGTCTGCCTTTACACGCACATGAACTTTAATAGCATCCCAGTCTTAGTCCATAGGGTTCAATCTTGAGTAGGCCCAATCTTTACAGCTATAACAGCTTCACATCTTCTGTGAAAGGCTGTCCACAAGGCTTAGGCCCTGTATCAGTCCAAACTGATGAAAACGGACTGAAGTTCAGTTTCATCGGTCCAAACCCACCGTGTATGGGCCCCATCAGTCTGTTATCCTTCGGTCCAGAAATTTAGAACTTGCTTTAAAATTGAACTGATGGACTGGTTATATATATATATATATATATATATATATATATATATATATATATATACATACATACACACACACACACACACACACACACACACACACAAGTGTGCTTGAGCTTTGCGGTGTCCACCCTAATGCAGTTGGCTGTGCACACCTATGGAATCAAGTATGATCAATTACTTTATAAGAAGGGACAATAAACTTTAAAAATACAGTATTGTCAAGAGTGATGTCACTGATCTGAGCTTCACATAAATTGGTTGTAGACACTTGTTTTTTTTAAATAAAAATAACAAACATGCCTATACTTATCTGCTCTGTACAATCATTTTGCACAGAGCAGCCCCGGTCCACTTCTTATGAGGTGCCCCACCAGCACTCCAGGCCCCTCCTCTTCATCGGGTAACCGTACGGGAAGCCGCCTTCCCTGGTTGCACCCATGCGGCCTCACATAGAATGCATGAAGGTGAAAAACCTTGAGGCTTTATAACCACTTTAAAACTGAACTCTGAGCCCCTTCATTTAAATATATTCCTCAGCAGTCACAAAGGATATAAATACATGTTGTGTGCATCAAATGCCTTTACAAGCCCAGATACTAGCTTGTAAAAAGTAGCAGTGACATCATCACTGTGCTTTATATAGCTTGTGCTCCACCCACTAAAGGCTGGAGATCAGTTGTCCTGCATAAAGAGAGGGAGCAGCAGTGTCCGGTCTTTATTACAAGAAACAACACAGAGGACACAAAAATGTAAAGCACACCGAGATTCAAAAAGGAAATAACATGCTTCATGTATTTAGAGCAGGGGTCCTCAAACTATGGCCCGCCGAGGACTTTTAACCGGCCCACCCGACCCTGACAGGCAACGCCGGTTACACGGCAGGTTGTAACACAGCGATCCCGCTGTGCCACAGAGATCACAGTGTTAACAGTTCGGGTGCGCTGTGATAAATGTCCCGCCCTCCTCCTCCTAGACTAGCTCGTGTGATAGAGCCAGTGTTCTGTCTATCACACGAGCTGGTCTAGGAGGAGGAGGGCGGGACATTTATCACAGCGCGCCAGAACTTTTACCAACACTGTGAGCTTTGTGACACAGCGGGACCGTGACACAGTGGGATCGTGACACAGCGGGACCGCGACAGCAGTTTGTCACAGTAAGGAGAAAAGCAGTGAGGGGCTTACGATGGTGAAGGGGGGGGGCGCTTGCGATGGTGAGGGGGGCTGATAATGATGTAATAATGATGATGGTGGGGGGGGGGGCTGATGATGATGATGGTGGGGGGGCAGATGATGATGAAATGATGATGATGATGGTGGGGGGGGGGGGGCTGATGATGATGAAATGATGATGGTGGGGGGGGGGCTGATGATGATGAAATGATGATGTAATGATGATGGTGGAGGGGCTGATGATGATGAAATGATGATGTAATGATAATGATGATGGTGGGGGGGCTTGCAATGAGGGGCTGATGATGTAATGATGAAGGTGGGGGGCTTGCAATGAGGGGCTGGCAATGGTGAGGGGGGTTGCAATGAGGGGCTGATGATGGTGAGGGGGGCTTGCAAAGGTGAGTGGGGGTTGCAATGAGGGGCTGATGATGATGTAATGATGATTGAGGGGGCTTGCAATGATCTTGATCGGCTTGCAATTAATGATTGTGAGGGGGGGGGCTTGCAATGAGGGGCTTACGATGATGGCGAGGGGGGCTTGCAATGAGGGGATGATGATGATGATGATGTAATGATGACGGTGAGGTGGGGGGGGGGCTTGCAATGATCGTGATGCAATTAATGATTGTGAGGGGGGGCTTGCAATGAGGGGCTTATAATGATGAAGGGTGAGGGGCTTGCAATGGTGAGGGAGGGGGGGCTTGAATTTGAAATGGTGGTGAGGGGGGCTTGCAATGATGGTCTGAAATGACAGTGAGGGTGGGCTTGCAATGATGGCTTGAAATGACTGTGAGGGTGGGCTCAAAATAACATATGTGCAGTGTGCATAGGAAATTGTTCATATTTTTTTCTATAGTCTGGCCCTCTAACGGTCTGAGGGACAGTGAACCAGCCCCCTGTTTAAAAAGTTTGAGGACCCCTAGACAGTGTTATCAAATCCCAGAGGTCAGCTTTAACGGAGTAGTTTGAGTTACAAGGTAACTGTGTTTAGATCAAATATACCAATTTTGGTTGGATGCCAGTGACTTGAATCATCTTGTAGCTCTTGAGGCAGAAATCTCTTTACCTAAAATCACAGCTCCGTCACTTGCAGGTCTCCCCTTTCTGACATATACATAACATCTGTGCAATTTAAGAGCATTCATTATATTTATGAATCAGACCTTTGGATTCTGTCCTCCTTTCAAATGCCTTCCTAATTATGTAAAACTTTTAAACCCTGCTAAGCTAAATCACTACTAAAAAACTGTATGTACGACATTTTTGATTAAAGTGGTTACTAGTATTACTATTGATCAACGTTTAGTACTCATTATCATACTCAATTTTAATATAAAATCCTGCATTGTACACGGTCTTGGTCATTTTTTTTAAAGTGTAAAGGCCCCATTTCCTAATTGGCTACACTGGCATACGAGGGCTACTTGAACAATACTTTAAATATGATTACATACTCAATTATTCATTGTAGGAATGATGTGGAAAGAGGGAATCATTAAAACCATAGATAAATGTGTAGGCACAAACAAATTACAGTATACTTAGACAGAGCCAATTACCCTTGTAGGCCTCTGCTGTAACTGTCACTAAAGTATGGTCTGCACATTCTTTTTTCCTTTAATACCATTTTATAGAGGCTTATTACCCAAGGAAAAAAAGAACCTTAATAAAGCTGAAATATGCAAGTGAAACCTAGTAAGAATTATTGTACAAATTACACAGCAGTGAGGAGATTATCATAGCTAAAGTATAGATATCTTCTTGTTACAGTAATATTTGTCGTTCTTTAATTACACTCATACATCTTGTCGATGGCAGGTTGATGCTGCTTGGCTAATTTGCCATCTTAATTGTTTTTTTTTTTCTCCAAACATTTGTATTCTCTGCACTAACACTGTGCAGTATTAAAGAGAAAAAACATATTGATAGGGTCACATTAAAGTTGTATGAATAATTTTACATCGTTAGAAATTCTATTGATGATCACTTAGCAGAGCAGACTAAAATTGCATTTTAAAGTTGTTGAATCCGTTTGAGTCTTTTGTTCAGATAATTAGTTGGAAACATTTTTGCACAACACCACAAAAGAGCTACAAATATATTTGTCTAGGATTCGGGCAATCCCTGTCTGGACAAGAAAGGAAAACAAGATCATCACTCAAGGGTTCTGTATGGTGGAGATTAGGTAAAAAGATGCAAAGAGATTAATTGTCCAAAGAACGCTCCTGGTCCAAAGAGATATGTCCCTTAACAGGCACAGTAAATTATGATGTAGATTTGGGCAGGATTCTATTAACCACTTAAGACCCGGACCAAAATGCAGCTAAAGGACCAGGCCCCCAGGCCCCTTCGGCACTGCGTCAATTTGACTGACAATTGCGCGGTCGTGTGACGTGGCTCCCAAACAAAATTGGCGTCCTTTTTTCCCCACAAATAGAGCTTTCTTTTGGTGGTATTTTTTGCGCTATAAACAAAAATAGAGCGACAATTTTGAAAAAAATCTATATTTTTTACTTTTTGCTATAATAAATATCCCCCAAAAATATATATAAAAAATATTTTTTTTTCCTCAGTTTAGGCCGATATGTATTCTTCTACCTATTTTTGGTAAAAAAAAAAAAATCGCAATAAGCATTTATCGGTTGGTTTGCGCAAAATTTATAGCGTTTACAAAATAGGGGATAGTTTTATTGCATTTATTTTTTTATTTTATTTTTTACTACTAATGGCGGCGATTAGCGATTTTTTTCGTTACTGCGACATTATGGCGGACACTTTGGACAATTTTGACACATTTTTGGGACCATTGTCATTTTCACAGCAAAAAATGCATTTAAAATGTATTGTTTATTGTGAAAAAGACAATTGTAGTTTGGGAGTTAACCACAGGGGGCGCTGATGGGGTTATGTGTGACTATAAAAGGGATCACACGATCGATGACGCCGCCACATTGAAGCCGTTTACACACGGCTCTCCCTGTTCTTCAGCTCCAGGGATAAATCGCGGGACTCCAGCGGCGATCAGGTCCGCGAGTCCCGCTGTCACGGAGCTTCGGACCGACCACGGCTGGGCATAAAGGACAACGTACCTATACGTTGATGTGCCCAGCCGTGCCATTTTGTCGACGAATATCGGCGTAAAGGGGTCGTTAAGTGGTTAAAGCATTATTAAACTCAACAAAAATGTATGTATTGCAGCATACCAATTCTTAGGCCTCGTACACATGATCGCGATTTTCGACAAGAAAAACACGTTTTTTTTTTCCAGCTACGCCGTCGTATCTCTGAGTCTGAGCCGTCGTATCTATGCGCCTGATTCTTAGAATCAGTTACGCATAGATTTCTATTAGATCCGACCGGCGTAAGTCCCTTACGCCGTCGGATCTTAACTGCATATTTACGCTGGCCGCTAGGGGCGTTGAGGCAGCACAATTCGGACAGTGATTGGAAGTGGGTCCAAAAGGAGAATTCAGAGTCCAGGATTACACCTAACACCCTGGCACATGGAGATGGACTGATAGTTGTGCCATCAATCTCAACAGAGAATTCAGGACATGTGGGGTGTGTGAGCTCGGTTTTGGATAGATTTAGTTTGAGGAAATGGTGAGACATCCATACTGGTGCTGTGAGATAGCACTAAGAAGCAACAAACAGTACAGTTATGAAGACCAAGGAAGTGGAGTTTTTTGATCAGGAGGGGGTGGTCAACTGTGTCAGAGGCAGAAGAGAGTTTCAAGAGTAAAAAGTACAGAATAGTGACCATTGGTTTTAGCAGTTAGTATCATTGGTAAGTTTTAGGAGAGCGGATTCTGTGGAGTGTTGCGGGCAAAATCCAGACGGAAGGGGGTGAAGAAGGTTATTTTCAGTGAGGTGGTAGCTCAGGCAGTTGTAGACAAGGGCCCAGATTCAAGTAGAATCGCGCAATATTTGCGTGGGCAAAGAGCAAATTTTTTTCTCTGCGCCCACGCAAATATTGCGCTTTGCCCGCGATTCACGGAGCAGTTGCTCCGTAAATTGCGCGGGCAATATGCTAAGCAGCCGGGCGCAAGGCTGCCTAATGTAAATGATCCCGCCGGGGGCGGGAATCATTTAAATTAGGCGCTCTCCCGCGCCGAGCGAACAGCGCATGCTCCGTCTGGAAACTTTCCCGACGTGCATTGCGGCAAATGACGTCGCAAGGACGTCATTTGCTTGTAAGTGAACGTGAATGGCGTCCAGCGCCATTCACGGTTCACTTACGTAAACGACGTGAAATTTGAACGTCGCGAGCGGGAGGCGCAGCTATACTTTAGCATTGGCTGCGCCTGCTATTAGCAGGAGCAGCCTTATGCTAAAGGCGCCGTACGGAAACTCCGTACCTTGCGTGAGAAGGGCCCGCGCAACTTTTGTGAATCGGTGGTAGTATGCAATTTGCATACTATACGCCAATCACAATGGCCGCACCCCCTAGCGGCCAATGCAAGAATGCAGCCTGGGATGTGAAGGCATAAGGAGGCTTATGTCTGTCACATCCTAGGCTGCAGTCGGTGTAACGAGGTTCCTGAATCAGGAGCACTCGTTACACCGGAGCAAGTAAGCCCTTGCGCCGCGCAACCTATGGTTGCGCGGGCGCAAGTGCTTCTTGAATCTGGGCCAAGGAGTTTGGAGGTAAAAGGGAGCAAGGATATGGGTCTTAATTTGTTAAGATTAGTGGGGTCCAGCCAGGGCTTTTAAAGTATGGGGGTGACCAATGCCTGTTTTAGAGGGCTGGGGAAGATGCCAGTAGGGAAGGAGAAATTCAAGATGTGATTTAGAGAGTATAGGATAGAGCAAGAAGGCCGTAGTAATTGAAAGGGAATGGAGTCCAGGAATTAGGTGGGCATTATAGAAAAGGTTGGTGACCTCCTCTATAGCAGCAGGGTTAAATGAGGTAAGTATTGAGTTTGCAGTTAATGCATCAAGCTGCAGTTGTCCATCTTTTTTTTTGTTTTTTTTTTTAACAACAAGGTTGGTCTTTATTAAGGCAAAAGTGGTACAGTATAAGGTACATTAGTCATCAATACAAAGCAGCATCGTAGGCAGACATGAGATACAGAAATCACAGCCGCAGGTGAACATTCCACAAGTCACAACACGGCAGGAGTACAGCTAAGCATATCCATCATGACGATTACCAAGTTTATCAGGCCGGGGACAGGGAGAGGGGGGGGGGGAAGGGGGGGGGGGGAGAGAAGACAGGGAGGGAGAGACAGTCAGCAGGCGCGGCAATACAATATCCAGGCTTGATCAAAGAGGATTTATCCAAGGCCCCCACATCCGCTCAAATTTCAACGGGCAGCCCCTATTCATGTACGTCATTTTATACAGCGGGAGAACTGCATTCACCGCATCCATCCACCCACCCACCGTAGGGGGGGTTCTAGAAGTCCATTTTAGTAAAATCGCTTTTTTGGCGTAGAAAAGAAGTAGTGACAACAGCAGCTTAACATACCGAGGCCTCTGCTCATCATCCTGCACCCCCAGGAGCGCCAGCTCCGGGGAGATCGGAAGAGACAGGTGGAGGCGCACATTAACTGTTTCAAAGACAGCGGCCCAGAAGTCTGACAGTCTGGGACATGTCCAAAACATATGCATATATGTTCCCACCGCCGTGCAGCATCTCGGGCAGTTAGGAGAGCGCTGCGGATATATCCCGTGCAGTCTCTGGGGGGTGAAGTACACTCTGTGCAAGAACTTAGCCTGAATCAGCTTATCTCTAGATGAGATCACCAGTCTATACCCATCTTCAAAGCACTCCTCCCATACCCCTCTGTCCAGGGACGGGACATCCACCACCCACTTGCCCCACAGAGCATCCATCTTAGGGGAGTTCTTACTAAGGATCGTCAAGTACAGAGTGGAGAGTGCTTTTTTAAGGGTGCTCTGAGCCAGCAAGTCCTCAACCAGGTCAGTCCGGAGGTCAGGGGGGGCCGGGAACTGGGCCCTGAAAGCATGCCGCAGCTGATGGTAGCGGAACAGCATCCAGGGCGCCAGACCGAAACGACTGGCGAGGGTCGAGAAGGGGAGCAGGGCTCCCCCACTAACAATGTCCCGGAGGACCTTAATGCCCGAGCGCGCCCACACCTGCGGGTCCGGTATAGTGCGGAAGTGTTTGAGGTTAGGGTTACCCCACAGCGGGGTAAAGGGGGACCATCTGCCAGGGGATTTAAAGCGACGTCTAGCCACGCCCCACACCCGCAACGTAGTCCTAGATGGACCCGGCAACAGGGGGTACTCAGTCGGACCCCGGTAAACCAGGTTGCTTAGTTCGGTAAGGGACCCCACAATAGCTGCCTCCAAACAGACCGCCGCATTGGCCCTGGACTGCTCAAACCACCACCTCACCGTAACTAGTACGGCGGCCCAATAATATACTAGTAGGTTGGGTAGCGCCAACCCCCCGAATCCAACAGGCAGTTGAAGGGTGGATCTGGCCAACCGAGGGGGAGATCCCCGCCACAGAAAGGAGCCAATGCAGCTGTCTAAGTCCCGAAAAACCGAGTTAGCCAGCCATACAGGGCAGTTCCGAAAAAAGTAGTTGAGTTTGGGCAAAAAAATCATTTTTAGGACATTGATGCGCCCCAGGAGGTTCAAAGGTAAATTACTCCATCGCGAGCAGTGTTCCTTGAGCCTGTCCACCACCGGCCTCAAATTGAGTCGGTAGTAGGACCCAAGTTCACGGGAAACCCTCACGCCCAGGTACACAAACTCCTCAACCCATTGCAATGTTGATTGCGGGCAAACCACCCTAGCCCTCTCGTCTAGTGGGAAGAGGGCGGACTTAGTCCAATTGATACGTACCCCCGAGAATTTACCAAATTCATCAAATATCTCCAGTGCTGATGTTAGGGAGTCAGCTGAGTCGTGGAGATATAGCAGAGTATCATCCGCATATAAGGATATTTTCTCCTCCAGAGGGCCAACCCGGAGACCGACCACCCGTTCGGAGTCCCTGACTAAAACCGCCAGTGGCTCGAGGGCCAGGGCAAAGAGGCTGGGTGACAAGGGGCACCCCTGCCGGGTTCCCCTCTGGAGGAGGAAAGTGTCCGATAGATGGTCGTTCACCCGGATCCTAGCCCTAGGGGACCTATACAGCATCTGGAGCCATCTAAGAAACCCAGGGCCAAACCCAAACCTACGCAGCACCTCCCACAGGTATCCCCACTCCACAGAGTCAAAGGCCTTCTCGGCATCGAGAGAGGCCACGACTCGGGTACCCCCATTGTCATGTTGTGCGTCCAGGTTCAAGAACAGGCGACGAATGTTGATGTCAGTGCCCTTCCCGGGCATGAACCCGGTTTGATCCACGTGTATCAGGTCTTCTATCACTGTAGCCAGCCTAATAGCCAGAAGCTTAGCTAGGAGCTTGGCGTCTGCGTTAATGAGAGAGATAGGCCTATATGAGGCACACTCTTCAGGATCCTTACCGGGTTTAGGCACCAACACAACAATTGCGTCGGACATCGAGTCAGGGAGAGTCCCCATGGAGAAGGACCGCCTAAGTAGTGAGGTGAGCCTGGGAGCTAGAAGCTCCTGGTGCACCGAGTAGAACTCCGTTGGTATACCATCCAGGCCGGGGGTCTTCCCAGCCTGCATGGAGTGTAGGGCCACCTGTACCTCCTCCAGGGAGATGTCCGAGTCAAGCCTCCTGCATTGTGCCTCCGTCAAGGAGGGAAGGGAGATCTGGTCTAGATAGGTAGTCAACTCGGCCGTAGTGTATGTAGCCCTAGTGGAGTATAAGGACTGGTAGAACTCAAGGAACCTAGCACCAATATCCTTAAGGGACATGAGTAACCCCCCAGCTTGATCGCGCACTTTCCCAACGTGGGTCAGAGGTCGCTGCCCCCTAGCAAGCCAGGCCAGCAGCCGACCATTCTTGTCTCCATATTCGAATACCCTTTGGGCACTCTCCAGCATGGATTTTTTGGTGAGGTCCACCCGAACTAGAGAGAGGTCACGCAGGGCATCACTCCATGACACATAGTGCTCGGAGTCTGGTGATCGCACAAATTCCGCCTCCTTCAATCTCGCCCTCTCCTCATGGTCCCCCAGAGACTGCACCGATTCACGCTTGCGCACCGCCACCCTAGCCGTAAAGTCACCCCTCAGCCAGGCCTTAAAGGCATCCCATTCCAGCAGGGGGTCTGCAGAGCCCTCGTTCCTCAGCCAGAAGTCACAGAGAGCCTCCGGCATCTCCTCCTGGATCCCCGGGTCCATGATCCAATATTTGGACAATCTCAACAGGCGCACACCCTCCACCCGAGATAGCCGGATAGTAACAGATACCGGAGCATGATCCGAGATGCCCTGAGAGAGGATCTCCACATCTCCTACCCTCTTAAGCAGTTCAGGGGAGGCAAACGCCAAGTCGATGCGTGACATGGTCCGGTAAGTGGTAGACAAGCAAGTATAAGCTCTGGTGGAGGGATGCATCTGCCTCCAGAGATCCGTCATGTGAAACGTCTCCGCCCAGCTGGCAAGGCCCTGCTGTTGCGGGCCGACGGCATGTAACCTGTCTAGATCCCTGGCCATAACCAAGTTAAAGTCTCCCACAACCAATACATCTGGGACATTGTACATAGTGATCAGTTGCATAAGAGCGTGAAGGACATCTAAGTCCGCAGGGGGGGGCAGATACACACCCGCCAAAACAATAGGTAGCCCCGAGACCAGGGCATGCAGCAGCACATACCTCCCACCCGGGTCCAACTTAACATCTAGCAGCTGAAAAGGGAGGGACCTGTGCACCAGGACACTAACGCCACGGGCATAGTTGGAATATGTCGCGTGATAGTGAGTCCCGACCCACGCCCTCTTCAAACCCAGGACACGGGATCCCATAAGATGCGTCTCTTGAAGGATGCACACCTGCGGGCGGAGCCTCCGCAGGTAGTTCATGACCAGGGAGCGCTTCACCGCAGAATTGAGTCCCTGTACGTTCCATGAAATTACGTTACATTGAGCCATGAGGGGTGGGAAAGGACTTATCAGGGCCTACGCTCCAATGACACCGACCGGAGCCGACACACCAGCGGGGCGCGGAAACGCCCCCCCCGGCCCGCCAGGTCCGGCCAGCACATCAGGACCGCGACTGTACCTCAGCGTGTGCACCCACATGAATACAAACAGATAGAGCATTGACCAACCAACCTTAATAAAACAACCCCCCATGAACCATCCGGCCAAACCGCGGCAGGAGAACACCCCTCCCCCCCACCCCCCACCCCGCGCCCCTCGGAACATTAAGGAGCGCTTGAATCCCCTCAACCCCATAGTTTAAAAAAAAGTCAACAGTTAACAGTTAGGGGGACGTGTAACCAGATCGGGACATATGCACCACCCCGTCAGTGAGCGGAAGGAGAAAGTAAAAGAAGGGGGAATAATCCAAGTCTCTCCGCGGGAGCCGTGGAGTGGTGTAGATCGAATGTATATTTGTAAAAGTTCTCCTGCCTGGGCAGGGGCACATACTTGAGTAATCCAAACGTTGCAGGCACCTAGGAACATAGGGATTGCGGGCAGTGTACGGGGCCGATGCCAGCATGACACTTACTCGGGCTAAGTCTCACTTCGGATAGTCAAGCAGGCTAATGGCCTCTAACAACCCACACCGGTGTCCAACGTGGCGCCCGACAGCAGGTGGAAAGGAGTCTATCCATCCCAGGGAGACATGGCAGCCAGAGCTATGCCTGGCGGAGTGGCGGGTAGGGGGGAACGGATCACCGTCAGGAGAATCAATGCAAACATTTCTCCCCAACCACCCCGGCCATCCTGGTAACAACAACGGCAAACGCGGCCAACAAAAGTCATAGGCAGGCACCACAGTACTCACTAGTAGACGACTCATCCACGCAATCCCAGGGAAGCAAGCACCGGTAGGAGTCAGTTCAGGGTATCCAGCCAGGCCGAGGCATCTTTGGGGGAGGTAAAGAACCGCACCGTCTCCCCGTCGACCACACGCAACTTTGCCGGGAACAGGACGCTGTACTTGATCCCCTTGCGTCTGAGAGCTGCCTTGACAGCATCAAAAGAGCGGCGCTGGCGTTGAGTCTCCATCGTGTAGTCCGGGAAAAGCATCAGCCTTACATTCCGATACGGCAGCTCCCCGGCCGCGCGGGAGGCCCTGAGGAGCTCATCCCGGTCCCTGAAGTTGAGCAACCGCAGGATAAATGTTCTGGGGGGGGATCCCTCGGGGCCGGGCCTAGGAGGGACCCGGTGGGCCCGCTCCACCGCAAAGTACGGCGACAACCGGGCCGCCGGTAGCAACGAGCGGAATAGCTCCTCCGCGAACTGAGCCGGGGCACGACCCTCCGCCCCCTCCGGTAGGCCCACGATCCTCAAATTGTTGCGGCGGCTCCTATTCTCGGCGTCTTCCGCCCGATACTCCAGGGCTTTGACTCTAGATTGCAGGGCCCTAATGGAGGCATCGTGCCCCGCCACCGCATCCTCCGTCTCGCTCAGTCGGTGTTCCGCCTCTGACACCCGGGATCGGATCTTGTCAAAGTCCTGCCTGATGAGGCTAACGTCGAGCTGAACCTCCTCAATCTTGTTGGTCAGGGCCGCCTGGCACATCGTAATAGCCGCCATCACCTCCGGGATGCCAGGGGGAGGCCGAGTCAGGTCCTCCTCGTGTTCTGTCTGCGACGCCATGTTGGAAAGGCGCACAGGGGACAGCAGGCCGTCAGCGACCGGAGTCGAGTCCTTCGGTATAAACGCTGGAAACTTCAACCTCTTAGGCTTCTTTTGGCTCCCCAGGGCTTTAGGAGGCATCTAGTGCACCACAGAGCCCCTCAGATAGGCCCAGGCAGTAGAAAGGATGGTTTTAACGGATCGCACTCCAGGAGAGCTCAGAGAGCACGTCTGCTCAGTCCGCCATCTTGGCCACGTCCCCCGCAGTTGTCCATCTTTAATCACAGCACTATGAATATCTTTATGGGTCTGTGTAGATGGGCATCTTTGTAAAACTGCATTTGAATGCAGCGCTGCTGAACACACATGCATTTGCAAAACAAGTTGTCTGTTGATCTGTTTTGCTTTCAATTTAAAAGGCACATTAATAGAATATGTTGCATCCAAAGAAAGGCAATGCAAAGCAGTTTAATTGCAAACTCTGAACTGTCATCAACAATACAACACTGAAGTCAATAGAAAAGTGATGGCTTGCAATTGACATGCGTTTCAACAATCAAATCAAATGCAGGAAAACAAGGCTCACTTACAAGTTCCTTAAAGCGGATGTGCCACTAAACAAATATATTAAAAGCCAGCAGCTACAAATACTGCAGCTGCTGACTTTTAATATAAGGACACTTACCTGTCCTGGAGTCCAGCGGTGATCGCAGCAGATGACGAGCCGATCGCTCGTCACCCTGCTGCTCCCCCCTCCATCCACGGTGAGGGAACCAGGAAGTGAAGCGCTCCGGCTTCACTGCCCGGTTCCCTACGGCGCATGCGCGAGTCGCGCTGCGCCCGCCGATTGGCTCCCGCTGTGTGCTGGGAGCCGAGTGTTCCCAGCATACAACGGGGGACGGACGGGAAGGGGAAAAAAAACCCGTCCTTTGCCCGTATCGTAGGGCCGGAAGTGGGTGCAGATACCTGTCTGTAGACAGGTGTCTGCACCCCCCTCCCCCCTGAAAGGTGTCAAATGTGACACCGGAGGGGGGGAGGGTGCCGATCAGCGGGACTCCACTTTAGAGTGGAGATCCGCTTTAAGAGATTGTAGACTAAGTCTGGTACACACAGTTTTTTTTTCATTCAACCCGAAAAAAAAACCATCAGCTCCGGTCAGAGCCGATGTACTAACGATCTCCCTCCCCTAAGCTGTTGTGTTCTGACAGACTAAGACTAAAAACAGCCTTGGCATTATATTAACACCAAAGCTAATTCAATAAAATCATGAAGGTTAAGTAAATAATTTGTATAGACTGCAGTGAATTCTGCAATTAGATTTAAATAAGGACTTGGTTGAGGTTAAGTGGTCCATTGGAACTTATACCAAAGCACACATATCTGAAAAAAAGTTTTTTGTACTCACTGTAAAATCTTTTTCTCTGAGTTCATGGACGGACACAACCTTAATCTTGACAAAGTGAGTATTAGCCTTCATTCAGGAGTGACTAGGCAGAAACTTATAGAAAGTGTTAAACACATCACACACCATACAGTACCACCCAGGGGGTGGTCCCTCTGGGTATAAACCCTCTCTCTGCATCTCGCAGATCAGTTCGTCAAAAAGCAGTACAAACATAAAAAGGAGGGGTGGGTGGTATGTCCTTCCATGAACTCAGAGAAATGGATTTTACGGTACAAAAATTCTATTTTCTTTTTCGTTCATGGACAGACACAGCCTTAATCTTGACAAAGTGAGACGTCCCAAAGCAGTGTCAAAAACGAGGGGTGGGAACAGCATTAAAACAAACTTCACCCCAAAACAAAAACAGAGCTTTTCAACGGAGGAGTTTCAACTCTAAACAGCCGCCTGCAAAACTTTGGAAGAAGCATCCGAAGATGCACTCACATCAACCTTGTAGAATTTAGTGAAAGCGTGAACGGACGACCACGAAAGCCCAAGAGGCACCTATTGCCCTGGTTGAATGCGCCGTGACAGGAAAGCCCAACCTTTTATGGCATAAGCCTGAATCACTATCTGTTGGATCCACCTCAAGATGGTGGTCGACGAGACTGCCAGGCCCGTCTTAGGGCCAGCCACCGAAACAAACAGTGAGTCTTACCTCCGGAACTGAGTCTGACCTCCGGAACGGAGCAGTTGTCAGAGCTTGGACAACGTCCAAGGAATGCAAAGCCGCCTTTTCAGGATGCGACAAATGAGGACACAAAGATGGAAGCACAATGTCCTCATTGAGATGGAAGGCCGAAACGACCTTCGGCAGAAAAAGAGGCTGCGAATGCAGCACCACCTTATCTTTGTGGAAGATCAGAAAAGGAGCCTTGTTGCCAGCTCAGAAACCTGTCTAACTGACGTAACAGCCACCAAAAAGACCACTTTCTGAGAAAGTGTCAACAAGGGAATCTCCCTGATGTTTTCAAACGGCGGTTTCTGAAGTACCGAGAGGACCAGGTTCAGGTCCCACGGAGGTAGTGGAGGACGGACCGGAAGGGGCCACATGCCGAACCCCCTGCACAAATGTACTCACTAGAGAGTAAGCCGCCAGGGTCGTGGAAAAAAGACAGTCAGGGCAGAAATCTGCCCCTTGATCGTACTTAAAGCAAGCTTTTGGTCCACCCCCTGCTGAAAGAACAGCAGGACTCTGGAAACCGAATAAGTACGCAGATTCCATGTAATTTCCTCACAAATGGATATGTAGGCCTTCCAAGTGCGATGGTAAACCTTCCTAGGATAGCTTCCGAGCCCTCCTCATGGTAAAAATCACTGAATCTGACAGGCCCCGGTCTCTTAGCATCTGGCTTTCAATAGCTATGCCGTTAAAGCCAGCGACTGTTAAAGCGGTGGTTCCCCCTAAAACTAATTTCTAACAATAGATTCGTAAGACCCGTTACACTGCGGGTAGGCTGGCTTTTTTTTTTTTTTTTCGTACATACCGAGATCTCCCCGTCTCGTCCCTTGGCGGTGGGCGTTCCTAGTTGATTGACGTTCCTCGGACGGGCGCGTACGTGACGTCACGACTTTCCGAAAGAAGCCGAAGTCGGCTCTATACGGCGCATGCGCAGCGACGTTCGGCTTCTTTCGGAAAGTCGTGACGTCACGTACGCGCCCGTCCGAGGAACGTCAATCAACTAGGAACGCCCACCGACAAGGGACGAGACGGGGAGATCTCGGTATGTACGAAAAAAAAAAAAAAAAGCCAGCCTACCCGCAGTGTAACGGGTCTTACGAATCTATTGTTAGCAATGTGTTTTAGGGGGAACCACCCCTTTAAGCAGGATAAAGTATGGGACCTTGCAACAGCAGGTCCTCTCTTAGCGGTAGATGCCGAGGGACGTCTGCTACTAGACGTACTAGGTTGGCATACCAAGGATGCCGAGGCAGATGAGGAAGGAGCTTTAGAGGAGGGAAGGCATAGATTAGCTGGTACTGACTCCACGGTGCCA
Source organism: Rana temporaria (assembly GCF_905171775.1). NCBI lineage: Eukaryota > Metazoa > Chordata > Amphibia > Anura > Ranidae > Rana > Rana temporaria. The sequence continues at coordinate 134,073,020 of NC_053489.1, forward strand.
ACAACGCATCTGTCGCGTCTGCCCATGGGTCTCTTGACCTGGCCACAAATCTCAATACCTTCCGATTGAGTCGAGACGCCAGGAGATCTACGTCTGGCGTGCCCCATCTTTGGCAAAGGAGCTGAAACACATCCGGGTGCAGAGACCATTCTCCTTGGTCCAGCATCTGACGACTCAGGTAGTCCGCCTGCCAGTTTTCCACACCCGGAATTTATACGGCCGACAGGGCCGTTACGCTCCTTTCTGCCCACCTCAGGATGTGGGCAACCTTTGACGCTGCAGCCAAGCTTCTTGTTCCTTCTTGATGGTTGACATACGCCACCACCGTGGCATTGTCTGACTGGATCCTGACTGGGCACCCCTGTAGCCTCTGAGACGTGGAGAGGCAAAGCCAGATTTCATGAAGTTCCAGGACATTGATCGGCAGGCGGGATTCCCCTGGAGTCCAGCGACCCTGAGCCGACTGAACACCCCAGACTTCCCCCTAACTGGCAAGGCTGGCGTCCATCGTGATCACCATCCAGTGAAAAGAAAGGAACGATTTCCCAGACAAAAGTGCCAGTGATGTCAGCACCAAACCAGGGAGGTCCTGACTAGGTGGCTCACCCAGATTTGACAATCCAGGGACGATGGGCACTTGTCCCATCTGGACAGAATTTCCTTCTGCAACACTCGCATGTGAAATTGAGCGTACCATGAGGCCCAAGACTCGCATGCAAAAGCGGAGTTACCTTGTTTAGTCTGGACACAGGAGGGTCCACTATCGGAGGAGAGGTCCATTTTTTCAGGAAACTCTCCTCAAGAGGGTAACGCACTGCCAAATTTTTAGGGACTGAAAAAACCTTCTGTGGTTTGTCCCACTCCTTGTATAAAAGTTTTTCTAGATAAGACACACAAGGAAACACCTTAGCAGTGCGGGTTGGCTTACGGAACCCAAAAGGGACTGAGTATTTTACACTGCGGTGATCAGATCACCTACCAGAGCCTTTTCGCATGCTGACCCGGATCCGGAGTCATCCTGAATGTCCGGTCGATCTTGGTCCGCATCCTCAGAGCCAGGGTCATGAGCCGTAGCTGGACCCGGCTCCACATCAGAGTTGTCCCCAGAAGATGGCAGGGGGAAGAGGCGCTTTTTACCCCCCGTGTTCCCATGTGCCGCTTCCACCTTGGCAACAAAAGCATCTAGGATTGCCGACATAGCGTCCGATACATCGTGTGCAGGGGCATCAATTGCTAGCTCAGGTGTTTCAGAGGAAAAGGCATCTGCTTCTGACGCCATGCTGACTCCCACAGGGACTCCAAGGCAAGGTCAAACAGCCCACCCTCCTAGCTGTGAGAGAGACAAGGGGTTCCCCCCAGAGGACTCACAACCCTTGAACATTATAGCACGGCTGCCGTCCACTTCCTACTTGAGCTGCTTCCTTGTCAGCTGTCTGTGTCAGTCTGACCACTCCGCATCGTGTGTCTGCAAGCTTGTGCCATTTAAATGATGTGATACGGCGTGGGCCGCGAGAAAATGGCCGCCGAGCGGCAGATAGAGGCAAAAAAAACGATGTGGGCCACAAGAACATGGTCGCCGAGTGGCAGATAGAGGCAAAAACACAGCATGGACTAGAGCACAGCGTGGACCACAGGCAAAATGGCCGTCGATTAGCAGATAGAGGCCAAACACAGCATGGAGAACAGGCAAAATGGCCGCGGAGCGGCCGATAGAGGCCAAACATGGCGCCGACAACAAAAACATGGCCGCCGAGCGGCAGATAGAGGCCAAACCCGGCGTGGACCACAGGAAAAATGCTCACCGATTAGCAGATATAGGCCAAACACAGCATGGAGCACAGGCAAAATGGCCACCGACAGCATGGAGGGAAACACACAGGTAAGCAAACTTTTCATGGCAGATCATAGCATTTGTAAGCGGACATACAGTGCACTTCCCTCACAGGTGGAGTCCCCCAGGTGAACCCCAGGCCCCAGCAGCCAGCCTAGCTCAGAGAGCCCAGGGAGGAGGGAAGGGAAAGGATGGAACCCCCTACTCGACCTCTCCGGGAACGTCCAGCTATGTCCTCATGCCGAAGCAGGGGATTACTACTTACCCTTCCTGCGTGGATTCTGCTGGAAGCATCCCAAACAGACCATCTCCTGCATGGTTTACAGAGGTGACTGTCGGCCCGGCCGATGCGACTCGGCCTTGTAGACCGGTCATATGCGTGCCCTGGAGTGTGTAGCTCACCGGCCACCCGTAGAGCGACAAGCATGTCGTGGATGACCCAGCGCATAGCTACGGTCGGCACACGCTCGATGGCTGAAACTGGGGAGACAACAAGGATCTAGGATCCAGCCTTTCACCCAGTCGGCGGTTGATCGTAGATCACAGGAACAAAAATAAAAAATTCAATTTGGAATAGATCTCCAGGCCTATGGGCTCAAACGGAGCCATGTCCTTTGCTAGGCAGAAAAAAACTGATCTGCGAGATGCAGAGAGAGGGGTTATACCCAGAGGGACCCCCCCTGGGCAGTACTGTATGGTGTGTGATGTGTTTAACACTTTCTATAAGTTTCTGCCTAGTCACTCCTGAATGAAGGCTAATACCCACTTTGTCAAGATTAAGGCTGTGTCCATCCATGAACAAAAGAGAAAACTAAAATTGCTATTTTGCCAAATAATTTGGTAAATAATGCAAATAAATAGCTCAGCAACAACAAGACAGACACAGATTGTAAGACTATGGGGTGTCAATGTAAGCCCGATATTCACTTTACTTCTTGTGTCCGATGCAGCCATTGCTAATGGTGCCCCTACTGCAATGGATTCTGCCTAAGCATGTACTGTCCAATTTGTCAGCTGACTTAAATGAGGTCAAATTGTAACACACTAATGCAAAGCTGTCTAAAGAAAGAAGTGCTCAGTACAAAGCACTAAAGAGTATGTAAGCCCAGCATTTCATATTCCTGATGTGGCTGCTGTACCATGTATGACAAATTATCCTGTTTGCTTTGTATTGCTTCCTTTGTGGGAAATTCCTGGGGCTCCAGCCAGTCCATCTACTTTCCGAATAAAATCTGACCATACTAAGCAGGAGAATACTTTTTGGTCTGTTCTCTAACTATGCTGGGAACTCTGTGTGCTCTCCTCCAATGATTATACTTGTCCCGACACCCCCCGGCATAGCTTTTTACTGGGAAGATCAGCAAACTGCTGTTTCTCCTCCCCCAGCTTTTACGTAGTTGAGAACAGATGGAATGTGATCACTTTAAAAAAAAAAGGAGAAAAAAAAAAGGTATTTATGTTTTTATATCTATACACAAAGTTTTCGCCTTTCATTTCGATTTTAAAATGAATGGGTTGTTTTACAAGGACAGGGTTTACAATCATTTTAAAGCATGTTATCATAGTAATGAAGCAAAAATAACAAATATCTTTGTAAATAATAACCCTCGACTCATTAATATACGTTTTGAAATAGTCAAATGGAAGCTTACAAATTACTATGAACTAGAGGCATCATGCCAGTTTTCTGGAATTGTGATTTGGCATCTGTCCATATATGTGCGACAACCAAACAGAGATAGCCTAGGAATGTTCTTGTGGTGCATTGGGGTACTATGCCACATATTGTGAGATAGTAATAAGTAGCACTTGCCACGGGCAGTTTATGAGCATCTAGAGATACAATTTGTTTAAAGCTGTTAATAATTTTAGACAAATACCCGTGTAGGCTATTACAAATAACTCTTTCACAAAAAATAATTGGACAATGCGAACTGTATTCTCCTTGCCTATACCACCAGAACTGATATCACAGACTTTGTAATCACAATCCCAATCAATGTTTTATGCACAAAGATCATGATTTTGTTCCCATGGTAAGGCTAACAGGGATATGTGATATGTTAAATGGGTTATAATAATAAACATACTAAACTTGACTAGCCGATTATTCAAAATTTATAAAGTCAATTTACGAGCTAAAATCACAGCAATTTTTTCCAAAGGGATCAAATCCTTCCGTTTATTTTCCTTTACATATGTCAAATGTATAAAACAGCTGTTTATCATTAATGATAGTCATTCTGCAATGAAGTATACTAAAAGATTAACCCATCCTAAAACTCAGTGAGTCTCCTAAAGAGCCCATGTAATCATGACCATCAGGCATACTGCAAGTCTACGGTTGTTCTCATCTCCACATGAATTCACGCCAATGCACTCCCAATTCCTAAACACCAACTAATAAAATCCTGAGGATTTGGGAGTGGCAGGTTATTTCTGCATAGGCTTTGCACAAAACAGGGCATAAATATTATTTTCCTAGTCTTTTTCTAAGTAAGAATGTTATTTTGAAAGGAACTTTTATTAAAATGAGAAGCTAATAGAAAAGTAATATAATAGCATATGAAGCTGTTTGACTAATGGATTGGACTGCAAAGCAAATAGATTGCAATGCACTATGTAATGTAAATCTGCAAATGCGGCTGTGTGGCTGATAGTTCATAGTGTAAACCAGCACAGGGCATTTTACTGTGTATCTCATGGAGTTCATCTCATGGATCACACTAAACTATACATTTTAAAATAGTTAAGAGTTCCCTCAGCTATAAAAGGTGGTATTTACTATTATTTTGGACAATTTTTTATTCACTGAACTATTTATTTAACTCAAGTATTGATAATCAATTAAAGGAGTTACAGACTAAAATATAACTCGCACAAGACTGGGACACTTCTAATATTGTGACCAGAGCACATTTTGTTGTATGTTATGGAAAGATGTAACAGCAAACCATTACCTAGTAATTCCATGTTTCTGTTTCAAAATTCACTGGGGTTCTACTGAATATCAAACCTTTTAAACTGCACAACTGATGCAGAACTAGGTAAAAGTATCAGACTTTCTTTATGTTGGCAAGTAATATCAAAAAACATTTTTTTTTTTTTAGTATATAAATATCATTTACTCTATATTAAAGTGGATATAAACCCACGCTCATCCTTTCTAAACTACTGCCATAGTGCTGATCTATAAGGATATACATGCCTTGTGCATGTATCCTTACCTGTCAAATGTTTCCCCTCTGTCTGTTATAAGAACTGAAAAACTGCAGATTCTGTGGGATGATCTGTTGTCTGGAGCTCTGTGGGTGGAGTCGTGATGTCAGTAGACTCACCTTGTCAACATGCATTTTTTTCCTGTGTATTCCTTAAATTCTGCTATGATCACCAACATCCAGTCAAAATCCAGAAAAGTAACCACATGACTTCAGAAAAGGAGTGTGGGGTGGGAATTAGAAAATGTCTGTCTCCAGGCTAGTGCATGAGATATGTAAATAACCTGTCACTCACAGCGAGGGGGCGGAACGGACTAAGGTTTTTCTCTGTAAGTCCGTTTTTATTTCACTGAACAATAAAAGAGGATTGCTCAGAGCTGGATTAACTTGGTGTGGCAAGACTGGGCACATATGATAGGAAATCTTATACTGTACATTGTGACTTAAAAAAAAAAAAATATTCGGGTTTACATCCACTTGAAAGGTTTTGGTGCAGCTGATCCGGACTCCTTTGTCATTTAAACAATTACATCATCGCCATGAGTATTTCATACTTTGCCTAATTATACCCAATAAATAAATCACTTTCTGCACCTAATTAAGCATGATTAAGCACTACCTACGAGTGAGAAACGCGTTGGCTGTTCTGTCTTTGTGGTTGCAGTGACTGTGTGTGTACAGTTGAAAATAAAAGACAACTTTTTTTTAAGTCATTTTGGAGTGCGGCTGTCCAATTTTCTTCCTTCATTTCGCCATTGCTACACGCATTGCCAGCACCTTGGTAATCCAACCGTCCTTGATTGCTCACGGGGCTCACCTGGTGCGGTGAAAAAATCTCTACATGAATTGGTATACGCAAATTTCATGACTGTTATCAGAAACTTTTTTCCAGAGGGTAACTCGTATATAAAACAGGTTTATTGTATATACATTTATAAGGAAATTATCCAGATGCTTTCAGAAAAAAAAAAAATACTTAAGCCTTTCTATTGCAAAAGTGTTTCCACTTAAAGCATGAAAAGAAACTCAACAACTGTCTTTCAGAAAGCATGATATGATCAGCTACGTACATCTCCACTGAAACTAGGTATCTTCCTATAAACATTGTGAAAAAGCCCAGTGGTGTGGAAATATTTTTCTATGTGTTTTGACATTTAGTGCAAAGATAGGAAATCTTATTTGTTTTTATTATTATTATTATGAAGTTCTAGTATAAAACAGGCCTTGCTGAGATAAAGAAGCTGGACTGCTCAATCACTGGGTGAAATCACATACTGCACAAGTAAACAACAGTATCTTGCCATAGTTCCTCAGAGTATGGAGAACTTCAGACAAATGCTACATTAGGCTAGGTTCACATCTCAGCGGGTGGGCAATGTATACAATTTTGTCCGACAGATAAACAGGCTGCACTTTAGCAGACATGCCAGGGGGCCATTAATTACTAATGATATGCCATGCTATTCGGTCAGATGTGATGTTATTGATTTATTGTTGAACAAGCAGTCAGAAGACAAGGAAGTGACATGGGTGCAGGACTGCTTACCTGGGAAATAAGTGTCACCTACCTAACTGCTCAGTATGTGTAAATCACAAGGCTGGCTGTTCAGAACTACACATTTTTTGCCAAGTAAAACAGTAAACATAAGGAATGTATTTAAAATGTGTCATGGGTTTGGAGTTGGGAATAACCAATAAACAAGGGCTAGAACTATAAGGTGTTATTAGACACATACTGTACAAGGAATTTTAAATGTACCTCAAGTTCAACTAGACAAGTGTAATAGACACATTCTTAGTACAGTAAATCCTTGGTTTGAGAGTAACTTGGTTTGAAAGCGTTTTGCAAGACAAGCAATATTTTTTAATACATTTTGACTTGATATACAAGCAATGTCTTGATATAAGAGTAGCGTCATGTCACAACTGAGTATAAAAGAGAAGAGAGGAACCTCTAATGCTGCGTACACACCATCACTTTATGTGATGGAAAAAAACGACATTTTCTGTGAAGTAAAAAACAACGTTTTTGAAACTTCAATTTTTAAAAACGACGTTGCCTTCACACCATCGTTTTTTCACAATGCTCTAGCAAAGCGAGGTTACGTTCACCACTTTTTTTTCCATTGAAGCTCGCTTCATAACTAGCTTCTGGGCATGCGCGGGTTTAAAAACGTTGTTTTAAACGTCGTTTGTTGCTACACACGGTCAATTTCTGTGAAACAAAAAACAACGTTTTGAAAAACGACACATAAAATTTAAGCATGCTTCAATTTTCTTTGTCGTTTTTCACAAGACATAAAACTACATTTTCCCCCACACACAGTCATTTAAATTGACGTTTTTAAAAATTACGTTTTTTTTCATCACATAAAGTGATGGTGTGTACGCGGCATAAGTGTAACAGTATGATTACATTTAATGAAGGTACAACATTTAGACACTCACATGGTTGATGATTAAAAGAGACACATCGAAGCATGCAGACATCCGGGGTAAAGCTGTCCACATAGATCATTCTCCTCACCGTCATTGACGTCGTCCCTTCCATGCTGCGCTCCACCGGCGGTTCAAGCTTCGCTTTCAGATTGCTCTACTGCAAGGTAGTCTTCTAGGTCACAATTGCAGACTGACAGCAGTGAGAGACGGCGGTGTGGGGAATGGTCTCTGTGTCCAGCTGAGTGGATCGCTTTACCCCTGATGCCTGCATACTTAGATGTGCCTGTTTTAATCATCAACCATGTGAATTGCTAAATGTCGTACCTTCATTAAATGTAACCATATTGTTACAATTAGAGGCACATTTGCTCTCTTTTATACTCTGTAGCTCCTGCTGGATTGCTCTTCTAATCCCTTTGTGGATGGACATTTTATGGTTACACAACTTATCACATTGCTATAATCTTTTTATATGGACTATAAACTGAAGGACTTATGAATAAATGGTTGTGGAACGAATCATTTGAGTTTCCATTATTTCTTATGGGAAAATTCACTTGGATATACAAGTGCTTTGGATTACAAGCATGCTTCCGGAACAAATTATGCTCGCAATTCAAGGTTTTACTGTATATACAGTAAAAAAAAAAAAAAACGGTAAAATCAAGTTGCACCATTTACAAAACAGATAACTGAAAATCATTATATATATGTTCAGATCAATAAAATGTTGTGGATCCATATGTCCAGAAATATAACAAAAAAAGACTCACAAGTGGGAACCAAATATGGTATACACAAAACAACCCCCCCCCCCCCATGACCTCAGGCCTCCAAAATCCCACAGGACAAAAGCCATTTCCCATGCAATGCTCTCCACAAAAAGGCAGCCCCCAGAAGTGACATCTGCTCTTTTACAGGCTGAAGATACTCTTGTTACAGGTTGTAACCAGAAGCGACAACCAAGTGAAGCCCAACCATCAGGTGGAAGTCACTCACCAAGCCCTTTAGAATGCCCAAGCATTCCAAGCTATTCCAAAAAGGTGTTCACACCCAAACACCAGCCAGGAGTCACCTCCCCAGACCGAAACTAAGGAACCCATCTCTGTCCCGCCTTAAAATGCATCCGGTACAAGCCAAATAGAGAGGCTGTTTAATTATAGATTTTAATATACACATCATTGTTGATACAGTACAAATAACAACTGTGTGGGGTTTTTAATTTTTTTATTGTATATTATATGCTATTTGTATAATCATATTTTTAATGATAAATTAAAGAACAAATTTTAAAGTGTACATGTGTTACAATATAAGTCCGGGGTATAATTTTCCACCTGTGGAAATGATTTAGCAACTTTGTAAATTCCACTTCTCTGTTCCTTCATGTTACTGCTGTGACTAGAGATGAGCTCTAGTGTCCTCCAAACTCATCTCTAACCCAAACTCCAAACACTTTTTTGTACCAAAAGACATGTGTGCCAGGTTATTCCCAGAGGACATGTAAGTATGTGTGATTACTGCGCTATCATTAAGGTAGGGAAGATAGCTGCCAACACTGCAACATGACAAAATTGTATAAGAAATTAAGGTAAAAAGTGTAGCGCTATAAAAAACAACAAATATAATAACAACAGTCATACAATGAAGTGACAACGTGTTAATAGAAAATGCAAGTGAACGTTGATGGTTCTGGGCAACAATAAAAGTGCCAGCGTGCTGGTATGAATGTGATAATTGTGCAGATCATACACTAAAACTTGCCAATGACATAAAGTGCAGAAATACAAATGTAAAACAAGTAAATAATTAAAGTTCATCCAAATGTGGGGATCACCAAGCTAGGGTAAATGATAGATAACTCGGATAAAAAGTCTATATGATGACAATAAAGGATCATTGCTGTTTGTAAGGCTCACCAAAGTAGTACTCTTCGCGGAATGTGTGGACTCTAATAACAGCGGCAGAGAGTAAAACACACACAGTAGTAGGGAATCTACGGAAAAATCATGGAAACAGCAGGCTCAAATGATTAAGGCAGGTGATCAAGCATTGAAGAAGTAACTTTAACCGACCATCACTGGAACTCTGGAGATGGTGTGCCAACATCTCATCCACCACAGGTGTGCATAAAAATGATTTATAAAACAAAAATGCTCCACATAGTGTGGGTAAAAAAAATGGATATATTTATTTTAAAATGAAAATACAAACACCAATGATGATGTGTACAAATTAAAATCGATGTGATCTAATGAAATGATCAAACATAGCGCAATGTATGGTGAGCTGGCTCACTAAAACCCTTACCCCCAGCTGTCCTATTGGATGAAACGTATCGGTTTTTGGTGAACCTACATTATGAGAAGCATTTTTTTTTATAAAAAAATGTTATGCACACCTGTGACGCATGAGACGTTGGCATACAATCTCCAGAGTTCCAGTGACCTCTGGAGTTACACCTTCCTTGCCTAATCGGCTGTCTTGATCATCTGAGCCTGCTGTTCCCATGATGTTTCCATGGATACTTCTATGCATATTTGACTCTCTGCCACATTCTGGTCCACACATTCTGGTAAGAGTACCTACCCTCCCTTCTGGGTGGTGGATGTACAACTTCAGTGACCCTTACAACCACAATGAACCTTTATTGTCATCATATGGACACTATCCCAGATATCTATCATTTTACCCTAGCTTGGTGATCCCCAAGTTAGGATTTAGATGAACATGAACTTGTTTTACATTTGTTTTTCGGCACTTTACGTCATTGCCAATTTTTAGTGTATGATCTGCATAATTATCACATTCATACCAGCACACTGGCATTTTATTGTTTCTCAGAACCATCAATGTTCACTTGCATTTTCTATTAGCACATTGTCACTTTATTTATTGGCACTTACGGAGTCATCTTCATTGAATGACTGTTGTTATATTTGTTGTTTTCTATAGCGCTACACTTTTTACCTTCATTATTTCCAGAGGACGTCCATGTACATCTCTAGCGAAGACATTTGAAAATTATAAGATACTGCTACATGAGAAATTACTGTTCACAACGTGGCAGGAATTAAATGTTTTTGTGACTGATCACCACTTTAGTGACCAACGTATCAGATCTAATAGTACAGTAGATATACAAATACCCACTAAAAAAATCATGCATAATCACACCTGTAATCCTCTCAACTTGCTTGCCCTTACAAATGGCCAGAGAAAAAATTGCTAAAGAGTGCTGAGAAGCTACTCGGCTACATGTTTCCACAGCATTGTCCCTTCAACTGCAAGGGTGGTTCTGCACAGTGCACGTTTAGAAGATATTTACAGTTCCTATAGGTAAGCCTTATTATAGGCTTACTTTTAGGTAAAATTCATGCATGGGACTTTATCCCCACTTTAAGAATGGGTAACAAGGGACAGCATCAAGACAAAACAAAGCTTAGGTTTCAGAGGGGTTAAATAAGGAAAAAACAATAAGCATGGTTATGGTGTCTGCAGTATGGCAGACAGGAAGAGGGTACATCACACACTTAGGTTAGGTTCAGTTAACGGATCCTTTTAAAGAGAAACTATCACGTTAATGTAAAGAAAAAAATATATATATTTTAACTGTTTTAATGTTTATTTTTTCACTATTTTTTACAAATAATCGTTTAACACTATGTGCACTCATGATGGCAGAGCATTATGGATTTTCCCCCCAAAAAAAGACAGTACAGTGGGAGGGTTTCTTTATTTTTTTAGCTAGTGCAGCTGTACATGGTAGCCAACCAATCAGCTTCTAACTTCAGCTTTTAAAAAACATGTTTTTTTTTTTTTACAAAAGGTGAACTTATCCTTTAAATTGTCTACACTATAGAGCAGGGGGACAGCATTTGTCCTGGAGGAAGAAAAGAGCAGGACCATCCCAGGTTATTTAGGTGGTGAGTTGGATCAAGCATAGACTTCTATAAGTTGAGGATCCAGTACATTGACAGTAAGGCCCCTTTCACACTGGGGCGGAAGCCGCGGTGGTGGTATAGCGCCGCTAAAAATAGCGACGATATACCGTTGGATTTGCCGCGGGATTCGGCTGCTAGCGGTGCGGTATTAACCCCCCCCGCTAGCGGCCGATAAAGGGTTAATACCGCCCGCAAATTGTCTCTGCAGAGGCGCATTGTGGGCGGTATTGCTGCAGTTTCCCATTGTTTTAAATGGGAAGGAGCGGTGAAGGAGTGGTATACATGCCGCTCCTCTCAGCGCTCCAAAGATGCTTTTTTTCTCTCCCGCCAGCGCATCGCCTCAGTGTGAAAGTGAGTATGTGAAATTGAGTATGCAGTGCAGGAGTTTTTCAGGCGGTATAGCAGCGCTATTTTTAGCGCTGTACCGCCTGAAAAACTCCTCAGTGTGAAAGGGGTCTTAGTGACTGCACAAAGCAGTCTTGTAACTGCAGGTCATCCAGAGAGCTCACAATGTGGACACCATGAGATCCAAGCATAGCCAAGACAGGGGCCCATACTTTCATGAAGACACATGAGGTCAGAGATATGTCAAATGGTAGAATAATGAATGCAAAGTGCAAAAGAGGCCTAAAAAAAAGGGGTGTCCACAACCCAATGCAGAGCAAAAAAAAAAATGGCTGTGCAAATAAGGAGGTACACAAGGTGCTACCCACAAGGGTCTACTCATGGATCAGGAGATGACTAGGGCATCAGTGTCAAATTTTTCACAGGATGTTGTGCAACAGTATACGAGAGACCTAACAAACATGGGGTACATCCAGAGGGGAATGGCCATCTATGATAGGTCATCATAGGCCACTGTACAAACAAAACACAAGTGAGACATTACCAACAAAGGTTACTCACAAACCCACTACAGAGCAGGAGGAGTTAAACACTGGAGTAGAAGGGGTTAACGGCCGTCCATTACTAAGTCAACATAGACTACTTCACAAACAGTATACAAGTAAAATATTATCATCAAAGGATAATCACAGACTCACTGTGAAGTAGGAGGGGTTAACAACCATCTGGGACTTAGTCAACATAGGCTAAAAGTAGTGCATAATAACCCCAGGGGTGGGTACTCACAACAGTCACATGAGATCAAAGCGAAAACATGCTAACCATGCATTGCGCTCATGGCCACTGGGTTCTTGTAGTGCCTAGCAATTGCCATGCTGCAAGCAGGAGCGGAGAAAAAAAACTGTCTATTTTATGCCATAGAGGTAAAGAAAAATCATGTATACAGGGCTTGGGAGATTAACAGTGTGCACCAATGCCCCTTAGTGGTGGCTAGAGAGACCTTCAGGGAGATATTACCTCAGAAAACAAACAGTGTCAAATTCAAACTGATAACGTGCCCAAGTTGGTGCTAATGCCTATGGCTGTGACATATTTTAAATGATCAGGCTGGGCTCCAATATATGCCAGGGGGCTAGAGCACATCAGACAATAGCCAGACCTACTGAAATTGATGCCGGATGAACAGGCAAACATACATGAGTACTGGCCTCCCCTGTCAGGGCTCTGATACATTTTGGCATTCGTAGAGGTGTTCCCCTCAGCTGCTCAGGATTTGGTTGCAGTCTTTAGATGTTGGACTGTGGACACAGCATTGAGCTCGTTCGTTGGCACGTGTTAAGGGACACCATTGGCTCATTGCGTATATTAGAATATTACCTTTCAATCTGTGGCACCCATTCAGCTGTGGACTTTGACATCTATATACTCATATGTGAATCTAAAGGGACAACGGACAGTTCCTATTCTGGCTGCTTACCTGCAAACATTTGCTATCCCTGCACGCGTGCAATTAATTGTGGACAACACATCAATGTATAGAGTACATCTTGGCTGTATCCAGATGTGGATTTTCAGACTTAGTACATGCCTGCTGTTGGATGTCTACCCACAATCACATGCTACTCATGCATATCACTGTGGATACTATACTATACTATACTATATGGCTACATAGAGTACATCTTAGCTGACATACAATTGCGAACCAGACCCTACTGACATTTGCATTTAGGAGTGATTTGTATTTACTAGAATATTGATACCTGAACTATATTTGGCAGTAGCAGCTCGCACTGTATGCATACATATCTGTTTGAAGATACTACAGAGTTGACATATACAATTCTGGTTATCCTGCTTTGTATGCAGTCATGGGCAGTAGTATTGAGGGGTCTGTACCAGTGGAGTCTCTACATTACCAGGATCTTACTTAGGCTGCTCACTAGCAGGTTATAACAGTTACTATATGCATACAGTATAACACTAGGATACAGCTCTGTAGTATACTTTGGTTCCATTTGTTGTGAGGGGATTACATCATTAGCAACTGTCAGTGTCCAAGCCTTGGCTGGTGGCTGCCTTGAGGAAAGAGGTACTCGAGTGGCTGTCACCCCCCACCCCCACATATACATACGTACGAACATAAACGCATGTGTCGAGGCGCCTACGTGTGAAAACTTAGATTGCGATACACTTTACATATCGCCATGCACACCGGAGTGAGAGCAATAATTCTAAGACCAGACCTCCTCTGAAACACTAAACTGATAGCTATAGGGGGCTTTTGAAGCGTCACCTATAGAAAAGATAGGGTACTGAAGTTTGACGCCATTTAATGGGCGACAAAAATGTTAGATTTGGCATGTTGGGTATCTATTCACCCGGTGCCACCTCGTCTTTTAAATATTACCAAAAATTTGGGCAATGTATTGCATTTGTTTGCCCTAAAATTCACATTAGTGTGTTTTTTACTGAAATTTGCGTTTCCTAGACCTTTGCGGTAATATCGTGTGACATAAAAAATTGGAACTAGCTCTCTTTTATTCTCTAGGGTACCTGCTTTCAGTAAATCTATAATATGTGTGGGTTTTTTGTAATATTCAGGCCTAAAATTATTTTTTAAACATGTGTGCAAAAAAAAGAGAGAAAAAAACAGCTCTGGCAGTGAAAAGGTTAAACAACTGGTATGAGCAAAAGGTAGCTGCCAACATTTTAAGTAATTTCAAATAACACACGCAAAATAAAAAATAAATAATGATAATGAAAACAACAACTACTCTATTTTACAGAGGGCTACACACACAGCTACATGATTTGCCATTTGAAACACACCTTAAGGAAAATGAAATATCTCACCTGATCACATCTCATTAAACCCAGATACCGTATGGATTTGCTACTTTGTGCAATCAATGTTGCTCCTTGGTCTGTGATCTCCTTGCACCATCCAACGTCCACCGTCTCTATTGTGTTGCTATACCGTCCAATGGCTATCAAAGCTGTGGAAGTGAATGTAATACAAACACATTAGTAAAACAAGCACAAAAGTATTATTTTATAGTACCACAAATATCGGTAATCTCAATTTTCAAGCAGAAGGATTTAGTGGCAAATTTAGGACCCTATTAAGCTGTTTGATTAGTAATTAGATAGGTTTGCCACTCTAAACTTATTTACTACAGTATTTTTTTTTCTTTTTGATGAAAAATTATTAAATACAGAGCAAACTGTTTTTAAATGTTACAGAAAGAATACTACAACTTTCTATTGCACCGATTAGGTCGATTTTTCTTATATACATGCTTGCTCCATAGCTGATATGAATCTTGGAAGATGTTTGTTTTTTTGAGAACTGATTGCACCATTTCCATTATATTCCCTTTGAATCAGAACCACATTTGCATACACACGGACAATACTAAAGTGGAGCAAAAAGTAAGTTGCTGTTTCAGCAAACAGATAGGTTTACATTTTTAATCAAAACAAGAAATATGGTTGGTGTAATGAATACAGCTACAATTTAGATGCGGGTTTGTTTTTCTTCCATTCTTCCAAATCAATCCAATAAGAGACACCTTCTGAACCCAACATGGTCTAACTTTAGCATAGTCATGGTCTGACCTCAGAAACCCAGCAGTGTGTAAGCACCCCAGGGGCTTCTTTAAAAATGATAAGACAGAACTCAGAAAAGGGCAGCCAGAGCTCCGGCATGCAAATGTGGCAAGCATTAGAGGAAAGACTGCATGTCAAGTTGTGGAGATCTGAGGCCGGCTAGGAAGGAATTCTAATACGTGAAAAATAAAACAACGGAGCACCAAGTTATACTTATATTATGTTAAAGTGATTATTTAAAGGCTCAATTTTTTTTATTTAAAATAACAATCATGTTATACTTACCTGTACTGTGCAATGGTTTTTACACAGAACAAGCCCAATTCTCCTCTTCTCGGGTCCCCCGCCGGCTCTACTGGCTCACTCCCTACCTGGGTGAGTGCCCCCACAGCAAATTACTTTCTATGGGGGCAGTCATGTGTGCGTGCTCCCAGACCCTGCTCTGTGTATCCACACATGGAAGGGCTCAGCGCTGCCCCTTGCTCCCTCATCACTGGCTCTTATTGACAGAAGCAGAAACCTGCTACTGTATCCGAGCCAATAAGCAGAAAGAGAGCCAAGAGCTCCTGGGATCTTGTGCACATCGCAGGACTGAGATTGGGCTCAGGTATTATTATTATACAGGATTTATATAGCGCCAACAGTTTGCGCAGCGCTTTACATCAGGGAAGACAGTACAGTCACAATACGAATCAATACAGGAGGGATCGAAGGGCCCTGCTCGTTAGAGCTTACAATCTAGAAGGGAGGGTCAAGTGGAACAAAGGGTAGTAGCTGTGGGAGATGATCAGATGGACTCAAATGTAAATACAGTTAAGTGTGGGAAGGGTAGGCTTCTCTAAAGAGGCGGGTTTTCAGGCATCCTCTAAAAGCTAATAGAGAAAGAGATAGGCGGATAGATTGGGGTAAGGAGTTCCATAGGCTTGGAAAGTCCTGGAGACGAGCATGGGAGCAGGTGATGAGAGAGCTAGAGAGTAGGAGGTCTTGAGAAGAACGAAGAGAACGATTAGGTTGGTATTTATTGTCTAGGTCAGTGATGTAGCTAGGGGCAGAGCTGTGGATGGCTTTGTAGGTAATTGTTAGTAGTTTGAATTTAATTTGTTGGGTAAACAAAAGCCAGTGGAGGGACTGACAGGAGGAGTAGCAGAGACAGAGCGCTTGGTAAGGTGGATGAGTCTGGCCGCAGCAGGTATGTATTTAGAAGGGGCTGCAGGGAAAAGCCCCGTGAAAAAGTATTTTTTTTACCTCACTGCAAAGAATGCAGTAATGCCCCGTACACACGATCGGTTTTCCTGTTGGAAAAAGTCTGATGAGAGCTTTTGGCCGGGAATCCCGACCGTGTGTATGCTCCATCAGACTTTTTCCAACAGGAAAACTGCTGGAAAAAAAGGATCTTTTTTTTCCCATCAGGAAAAAAACTGATTGGAATTTTCGATTGTGTTTACAAATCCCAACGCGTAAAATTCCGACGCATGCTCAGAAACAAATCGACGCATGCTCAGAAGCATAGAACTTAATTTTCTCAGCTCATCGTAGTCTTTTACGTCACCGTGTTCTTGGCAGTCAAAAGTTCATCGAACTTATGTGTGACCGTGTGTATGCAAGGCAGGATTGAGCGGAATTCCGTCGGGAAAAACATCTGTTTTTTTTTTTGCCGACAGGAAAATCACTCATGTGTACAGGGCATTAGGTAAAATAAAGTCTTTATTTACAAAAACTTCAATACTAGGTTAATTCATGTGTAATAATTCTTTAGTGTAATACTTTGGAAAAGTTGGAGGTGCAATATGTGCATTCTTGTAGTCTTTTTTGCTGCTTGTTTAAAGTGGTAGTAAACTCTGTACTACCACTTTCACTTACAGGTAAGCCTATAATAAGGCTTACCTTTAAGTATAAAGAATATCTCCTAAACCTGTACGGTTTAGGAGATATTCCACTCGCCAAAGGCCTGGAAGTCGCCGGACAGAAGTCTTCCGCGCGCACGGGAGTGACGTCATCGCCGCTCCAGCCAATCACAGCGCTGGAGCGGCGATACCCGGAAGACACGCCAAGGCAAGATGACATCTCCCTCGGCGTGGACCAGGTTAGTTCCCTCTCGTTCCAAGGTAAGAATTTCATAATGAGCTAGTATGCGGTTCTTTTGCTTTTAAGGTATGGGGGAAAAAAAACAGCAGCGGCTTTACTACCGCTTTAATTGTTGCTATTTATTCTGTGCAGTGTTTTAATGAGATTACACAGCTTATTCACTGTACAGTATTTAATGATTATATTATAAATGTATATTTTGTATTCATTGTTTTTGTATATACTAACTTGCTTCTAGTGGTGACTTCATGTTATGTTTTGTTATTGTTCCTTTATTGTGACTATATATATATATTTCTGTTTGTTATTTGTGATTTTTAGAGTAATTTTTAGAGTAATTGTAAGAATTTTTTTTTTTTTAAGCTGAAATAAAACAAGTGGACTAATTATCTGGCCTTTAAAGTCTTTACAAAGACACATTAACCCCTATGGCATGCACACACAGTAATTTAACATGTCAATGGGTGGCCAAATCTTATTCAGACTGCCCATGATCACTAGTTCCAGGCCATAGGTTAGAATATGACAGCAAATTCAGGGTGACAGTTGCTATTGTCAGAGTGTACTTTCTGCTGTCCCCAACATCGATTCTATTAACTTCAAATGTGCTTAGTTTAAGACAGCCCTGGTCATTTGGGGCCAATTAGCGCCGTCATCTGCAAGACTGAAAAAGTCTGGTCATTTACAGACACGCATGTCCTATAGTAGTCTATTGCTGCATGCCATCACATTTTCCGAAATCCCACCACTGATAACTATTACATCTTGGCTGCTTCAAGGCCAAATACAACAGGTTATATTATAAAAGTTTCATCCTTTAGGCAGTATTAAAATATATTCAGATAATTAAATGTACCCAACAACAGACCATCATGTTAGATGGAATGGAATTTACATAGTTAAGTATGACAAATTGATTAACTCGTTCTAAGCTGAATGAATAGTATTACTGCAAACATCCCTAAAGCAATGAATACATTAGCATCTTGTTTTAGAAATTCCTGTCTTCGGGCTACAAGCTAAAACAAAAACAGGCATTTCATATGTACAAAACATAACCAGATGAACAATGAAAATAATAAAATAAAAATGAACATAATCGAGATTCTAAAATGGCAGAGACAGTTCTAGAGGCATGGAGGGGCCGCACATCTTTGTAATAAAAGGCCTGATGACAAGCAGTTTTGTGCTCTGTTATAATTTGATATAATCAGTATATATCAGAAACATTAAACTATTTCACTTAGGAATATGATCATTAACCTTGTTCCATAATTGCCCACGTCAATTTCTGTAAACTCTTCTTTGTTACAATTTGCAAAGCATGTCATTGCTTAAAAAGATCTCATTAGCAATATCAGGGTTTCACTATGGACCCGGCGTAAGCACTGCTCTCAGAACATTAGATATCCAAGGTTCCTTAAGGTTGAAATAGCATTTATTAAATCACATTTTGTGACTGCTCATTACTAGTGAAAAATGCCCTTGAAATATGGCACACTTGGTTGCTTTTACGGGATGATATTTTCTGCTGCTTCTATGCAAAAATCTCTTCAAATAATACTTTTGAAATGACACAGTTTAACCCCTCTGGTACATGTTGCTTGCTGCAGCCTCCAGTAGAGCAAAAACAGAAGATGCTTTTTTTCCAGTTAGTAAAAAGACAATCAGCCTCATTTTTTTCTGGTCAATTGTCCTGTGAACTTCTCACATAAAATATAACCCAGTTCGGAGCCATCTTCACTGAATATGTATTATACATTTTTAGAGCTGTTAAAAACCTTGACATTTTATAAATGCTGCTATGGGTGGATTTTAGGTCATTTTTCTTTTATCCACGAGCTTGTTCACATGGTGTATTTACATCAATTTGCACTAAATCAAGGTAAAAAAAAAAAAATAAGTGAAAAAAAAGATGTAATGAATAGTAAGATTTAGGCTGCACTTGAGGTAGGGCCAATAGTAAGAGACATGTCTGTCCTTATTCAAAATTCATCCATTTTCATGGCAGAGATACTTGTGGCAAAAGTGCAATGAAAAGATATTTCTTCTGGAGAAAAGGGACTATACTACTTTTGGTTTTCCATCATAATTAAATAACTCTTTATAACGATAAATTATTATTTCTTTATTATGGAAAACCCAAAGTAGATCATGTGGCAACACTTGTTATTAGTCCACATATGCTCACATTTTCTTAAAGCATATATTTGGTCAAATTATAGAATTATATATAAATATTTAAATATTTATTGCCTACCCTTATGGTCTTGAAATTCGAAAAATTAATTTGTGAAGATTACGATACACCTTAAATTCTGTGACATGTAATTACTATGCTCTGTGAGCATACACTGCTGGGTCACACATTTCACAGAGCCTGCCTTCTGAACAACAGAGGTGCTGAAAGGAGGCACTGCTTCCAGGCAGCAGGGTGCCATGGGATGTGTAGTCCGTAGTAATTGAATTTATACAGCAGAGGAGAAGATGCAGGGAATTCAGGAAGTTGTGAAAAGAGATGGCCAGTAGACAGACAGAACCCCAAATATGAAAGAAGAATTTTCAATTAAGCTTATATTGGATTGTCGATAGCAACTGCTTTTGCAATGTTATTATAATAAATGAAAGGGTATGATATGACCGTGTGATCAACTTTGAGAAAAAAAGCTTTGATAGAAAAATTGCACACACACACCTGAAAAAATTTACAGCTTGCAGCATTTTTGCCTGACAAAGTCAATGAACTCTAAAATAAAAGTATATCAAAACCCAACAGGTATCTAGTATCCTAAATAACACACGTAAAAATTCTATTTGTTTTCCCCTCCATGGGTTTCCTATGGACCATAACCACTGGTGGTTAGACCGTAGGTTCATGACATGGACCCTCCCCTCTATAACTACTTCCTTCCTCTTCACTCTTTCTTGGCTGGGACCACCAGTCCCTTTATTGCAAATTTGCTTTTGCTAAAACTGTAGGTACCACGCATGCTCTCTATCTTATAGTTTTGGAGCAGAAGGTCATTCATACAACGTATTTGCCTTTGTCTTCCTGTTTTTGCACCACTGGATTGTGCCATGCTACCTTTTTGACTGTATGTACAATAAAAATCTTGAAAATTCAAAGTATATCTATTCTAAACCCAACAACTATACACAGCAATTTACAGGTCCTTTACCAGTCCTTAAACATGGTGGCTGCATTTATTTGACAACTTTTTGAGACTATTATTCCTTTATTTGCACCTGGTTTTCCTGTTGGTAACACATTCTCTGTCCTATAGTGACAACACTCACTCACTGCACTGTATCTATGGAGGAGAACTGTTATCACCCTAAACTTCCTTTCTTGGTTTGGATTACACCTCTCCCTTATCCCTCTCTATACTATAGTGGGGAGGTGTTCTGAAGGTATTAGATGTGAAATGGACAGGGTTGAAAACACCGCTTGACATTTCAGTGCAAAAGAGTGTACAGAAAGTTATCAGCTACCAAGATTTTGGCAGGTTTACAGAGTTTTATTTTGCATAAAAAAAAATGTAATAAAACACCTTGAATGGCATATTAGCCCAATAAGGGAGAAACTAAGATGTCCATTGGTAGAGTTCACATACAATTTAGGCCAAAATACAAATGTGAAAGTCTCACCACTAGTCCACCCACAATCTACATTTTTGTAACTTCTAAAGCTTAGCTTACTTTTTAAAAAATATGAAAAAGTAAGTAACTAACTTGCAGCAGCCTTCCCACTTCTCTACTGTGCATGTACTGCATGCTATTCCCCATCTTTCACGGCCATTTACAGACAATATAATGGTCCAGCACTTTATATCACCTTTACACAGCATAAAACCTTAGAAAGGAAAATAGATCTATACTTATCACTGTATATAAACCAGGGAGGGAGGGAGGGAGAGGAGGGAAGATTAGGAGTGTTCTTTAAGATTTTGATCACCTTTAACAAGGTGTTACACAATTGCCCAAGTAAGCATGTCAAAGGGTTTTGGGGGAGTAAAAGCAATAACTCCAAATGTTCATAGACCAATATGTTGATAAAATTATACAACTTTTGCGATGCTTCAATCGACAACATAACAGAACTGAAGCAAGATTTTGGAGTGACATCTGTGGCATAGAAATATACATAACAATATGATACATACTTTATATTAGCACTGCCCCTCAGCATCCTCACGGGTTATCATTTCTAAAGCTTACTGCTGACCACTAACTTATTTATAATGCTATATACAAAACAAATCTGATACAGGAATATTAAAGCAAACCTTCAGTAATTTTTTTAACTTTCCATCCATTAAATCTTCTGCCCTTGTTGTTTAAACTTTGGTTAGTAAAACATGTTTTTCCTGCCAGTAAATACCTTATACAGCCCACTTCCTGTTTCTTGTCTAGTAAAATGCCTAATCTTATTTCGTCATGCACAGCTCTCTCGTGAGAGTTTGACAGGAAGGATATGAGTCATAAGAGGGCAAATGAGAGCTGTAGATCTGGAGGTGTGTGTCTGTGTAAATCCAGGAAGTGAACAGGCAGCAGCTTCAGCTGCCCACAGTTAAAATGGTTGCAGCCGGACTCAGTGGAGGGAGATTTCTGCAGTATATTTGACAAGTACAGAATCACAGTATATATAAAATAATATGCAAAGTGGTTGGAGGGAAGCTAAAGAATGGCAAAGATGTTGCTATTACAAATTATGTGAGCAGACTGCAGTTCCTCTTTAATCTTTCATTTTCAGATTTTTCAATACTCCTATTTCCAGCAATTTATTTATCAACGTTCCAATTATATGAATAGAAGTACCGTGGCACTCTTAAGTACAAGTCAACCTTTATTTTATTTCAATATTGTTTATTAATTAAAAAAAAGAGCTTACAGCGTGTATCTCAAACAAGGATGTGACTGTAGGGTGTGTATCACAATAGATTGGTAATTCAAAGTTGTTCAACATTGTTAAAACATGCAAAATATCAAGTAATATTAGCAAGAGAACATTTGCTGGGTTCACCTCTTAAAAGGAAAAAAGAGGCAGAGGAGAAGACATTAAAGGGGCTGTAAAGATTTGTTTTTTATTTTCCAAATTGGTTCCTTTAAGCTAGTGCATTGTTGGTTCACTTACCTTTTCCTTCGATTTCCCTTCTAATTTTTTTTTCTTTGTCTGAATTTCTCACTTCCTGTCTCTCCTCAGTAAACTTGCCACCATAATCAGAGCGGTGGTTAGTCAGCCAGAACAGCTTACTGAGGAGGAACAGGGAGTGAGAAATTCAGACAAAGAAAACAAAAAAAAACATTTTTTAGAAGGGAAATCAAAGGAAAAGGTAAGTGAACCAACAATGCACTAGCTTATAGGAACCTATTTAGAAAATAAAAAAACAACCTTTACAACCCCTTTAAGGAAGATAGCTGGACTACAAGGATGACGTCCCAAGGGAGACCTGTGGGGTTATCATGTCACTGTCACAGATGAACAGTACATAATGGATGCTGGAGCCAATCTGACCACTGTGTGCAAAAGAGTTGACTGTTGCCGTTTTTCATGGAGAACATAAGCTCGACTTGGGTCTGAGTTTTGAGAATTATCAAGAAAGAGGAAGTCAACCTTATTTAACCTCTCTCCCCTGATTACATATATTTTAAGATTTTAGGAAATTGTATTTGTGTCTACAGGTGGATAAAGACAACTACAATTTTTCAGAGCAACAGGTTCTGCAGAGAGTGCTGCCAATATTTAGCATGTCTCTTTCCTTTTTCCCCAGTAAGAAGCACTTGCTTTTTAAATATGCCATTGATCTAGCAGGAAATGTTGGGCCAGAACAGAAAAAGGTAAATATTTTGAGATTTTATTTTTACACTAAAAAATAGATCTTTACTAAAATGTACTGTATAAGGCAAACTAAAAATAAAAGGGTTTCTTGAATCAATTAAAAGTGTGCTTTCCATTTTCTAGGCTCAGCCAGTAAATTAAATGCAGTCTACACTTGTTGGCTAAATGGCATGTGACAGTTATGGAGGCTGCACATGACATACAATAATCCACAAATGTGGAACTTGATATTCAGCTGTCTTGTTGCAAAAGAACAGATGGCTGCTCAGATGCCAATGTGCAATGTTCTGTGAAAAGCTAATAAGAGGGCATGAAAGAGGGGCTACTACATAGGTGGCCAGAACATGCCAAGAGTCAGATCATTCCACAATGCCCACTGTGCCCTCAAAAGCCAACCCTGGATCAATGCCTGGTCAGCTTAAATTTTTTCCCAGGGTTTCTGATCTACTGGTTTTATCATTAGTTTGTAATACTTTTTATAATCCTGCTTAACAAAGGATAATGCACTACATTAGAATTACTTTTTATTAATGTTTAGTGATGTGAAAAATGATTTTGTATGAGCTCATACTACTGCTTTCTAACTTAATATTAGAGTACCAAACTGTTGTACGCTGTGGGTGGCAGAATGTTTCCCATGGAGTGGAGTTCTTAGGCAATTCGCTTATAGCGTATAGATGAAATACGCAGTCAATTGTGAGGTAAGTTGATGTGTTTTCTTTAGAGATCGTTTTTTTTTTTTTTTTTTTTGCTGGAAACACTATCTTGGCCTATATTAAAGTTTATCTAAAACTAAAAGCAGGATTTTAGGTCTAATACTTATATCATAATTATAGGAGACTCTTTGGGGTTGATTTGCTAAAGGCAAATAAAATGTGCATTTTGCAAAGTGCAGTTGCTTCAGCGCTTAACAGAAGCTCTGCTGACTTCCAATCATGAGCAAGCAAAAATTCAGTTTTTTTTTTCTTGCACATGATTGGGTATTCTTTGCAAAGTGAATCTTTACCTCATTTACTGAACTCTGGAGCAACTGCACAGTCTATTTGCCTTTACTAAATCAACCCCTTTCTGTTTGATCTCTTCAGTGCTGATAGTTCAGATCCTTCCAGTCCATCTGTGGCACCATTATTTTTTCTACCAATTCTCCACTCACAGGAATTTTCTTATACCAGCCACAACTCCATTTTCAGTATTTTACAGATGCTGGGATATGGACAGGTTTGTACACTGCACTGTACATGCACCACAGGTAGTGCACACTATATAAAAAAAACACAGGAGCAAGAAGATTTTTTCGGGGGCAGAAGATACACACAAAGGGCTGGATTCAGGTAGATCGGCGCATCTTTGTGGCGGCGTAGCGCATCTCATATGCGCTACGCCAACGTATCCCAGAGAGGCAAGCAGAGTATTCACAAAGCACTCGCTCCCTACGTTGCGCCAGTGTAACGTAAATCATTCAGCGTAAGCCCGCCTAATTCAAAGTAGGTGGACGGTGGGCGTAATCCATTAAAATGAACCGTGACCCCATGCAAATGATGGTCCGAACGAACGGCGCATGCGCGTGCATGCTCGTGCATGCTCAGAATCACGTCGAACATACTCCCTAAGATACAACGGCTCAATGCCTACGACGTGAACGTAACCTACGCCCAGCCCCATTCACGTACTACTACGTAAACAACGTAAAATACGACGGGTGTTCCGTCGTCCATACCTTTGCATGGGATGCGCCTCCTATATGTGGAATAACTTTACGCCGGACATACGCCTTACATAGACAGCGTAGCTTACTGCGCCGGGCGCAAGTACGTTCGTGAATCGGCGTATCTCGGTCATTTACATATTCAAAGCATAAATCAATGGAAGCGCCTCTTGCGGCCAGCGTAAATATGCGTCCAAGATACGACGGCGTAGGGAACTCACGTCGGTCGGACGAAGCCACATTTCAGGCGTATCTTGCATTAAGAATCAGGTGCATAGATATGACGGCGCATCTGTGCACTTACGCGGCGTATCCAGGCCAAAGTCTCTTCTGCGAAAAGCTCTATCTCTTAGCATTTTTTTTCCAAGTAAAGCTTCACTTTAACAGCCATTAGGCAAGAAATATGGACTTGCCTACACACGATCGTGAAAAAAAAATCCTTGAGCAAAGCGCGGTGACGTACAACACGTACGACGGCACTATAAAGGGGAAGTACCATTCGGATAGCGCCACCCTTTAGGCTGCTTTTGCTGATTTCGTGTTAGTAAAAGTTTGGTGAGAGACAATTCACGCTTTTCAGTCTTCGTGCTTTTCAGTCTGTTACAGCGTGACGAATGTGCTATCTCCATTACGAATGCTAGTTTTACCAGAACGAGCGCTCCCGTCTCATAACTTGCTTCTGAGCATGCACGTTTTTTTCAGACTTGTTTGAAATAAGATCTCTAGTAAGAAATTAAGGTTGCCATTAATGCCCTATCCTACAGAAAAAAGCTTGTCTGGCTGTCAAGTTGTTCCAATGATTCCAGTACTTTCCCGGACACTGTCCTGGACAAGTGTATCACTACATACTTCCTTTATTTGCCGGGATAGAGGAACCCCTTTAGAATAGCAGTCTGTAGATTAACTATCAGGAATCAAGTACTCACCGAGACCGAACTGCCGAGGGTGGTTCACCTTTACGACCAAGCGCGCCCGCCCACTGAGTTTTGGAACAGGTGGCGGAAGCACGAGGCAGTACCGGTGCCAGTGGAGAAGCATTGACCGGTGACGGTTGTAGATGACAGGTGCTTCTGGGTGACTGCAGACGGAAACAGGAACAAACGATACTGAAGCTGGATAACCGGTACTGAAAGAGTCCAAGAAACAAACTGGAAAGTCCGGGGTGCAAGCCAAGGTTCGGGGAGCAGAGAAGACAGCAGATCCGGGTCACAAGCCAAGAGGTTCAAGGGCAGGAGAAACAACAACAGAGTCCAGGTCACAAGCCGAGGTCGGGGTCAGAAGAGTTCAATAGAGTGGTGAAGCAATCCGAGGTCAGGTTCCAGGTGAGAGGTGAGTCGAACGGAATTCCAACAGGAAATGGTTTCCAGAGACACAGGTTCAGGAAGTAGCTGACGATAAACCAGCAACCTGTCTACTGACAGGAGCTGGTTTAAATAGGGCGGTCACGCTGGTGATTGGCCCCGAGAGGTCACATGCGTATGCGCACACGCCTAAAGTGCCCAGTTAGCCGCCGGGAAGCCAATCTACTACGCTGGTGTGTTAAAGGAGGAAGTACAGCGCTTTGGCCCTGACATTAACATTCTCGAGTATGGCGCCTTGTGCTGGGGGAATACTACTCAAAGTTCTTTTTCAGAACAGCACAGGTCTGTGTACTCTTCTAGCTCTGAGACCAAGTTAACACAGACAGCTGTCTCAGACTAGCACTCAGTGGTGTTAACGTGAGATTTCTTTACAAACAAACCTACTAACTGTAGCCCTCTCTAGAGAGCAGCACAGCATATAAAACCAAAGCAGGGAATTTAGAAATGACCCACCATTTTGAAAGATAGTGTGCACATGTCCTCTTATGCCTACATCAATCAACATAATATTCTAGTACTTTTTTAGAATAATAATATATACAGTACTGGCAGGCAGGACTCTATTATAAGTGTCACCTAGGTTTCTCACCCATACATAGTGAGAGGCTCCAGGGTTTCTCTCTTCTATGAAGGAAACAAACGTCATTGTTTTCTTAGATCTTAAGTTCTGGTCTGGGTCCTAGAGCCCTGCTGGGTGAAAAGGCTAAATATCAACAGAACACTAACACCAATTCCAGTTGAGCCCATCTCCCTTAATATTTAAACACACCGATCAGCCATAACTGTATGATCTCCCACCTAATATTGAATGGGTCCCCATTTTTGCTGCCAAAACAGCCCTGAACCATCAAGGCATGGGCACCACTAGACCTCTGAAAGTATGCTGTGGAATCTGGCACCTAGCCTGCAGTAGCAGATCCTTTAAATTCTGTAAGGTTTGGTGTGGGGCCTCAATGCATTTGACTTGTTTTTTCCAGCACATCCCAAAAATTGCTGGATTGGGTTGAGATCTGGAGAATTTGGAGACCAAGTGATCACTTCAAACTCGTTGTGTTCCTCAAACCATTCTTGAACCATTTTTGCAATGTAGCATAGTGCAATATCCTGCTTAAAAATACCAAAGCAATCAGTAAATACAATTCCAAAAAGGTCATAAAAAATATTTAGGTAAGTGGTACATGTCAAGTAACATCCACATGAATAGCATGACCCAATGTTTCCCATCAGAACATTGCCCAAAGCATCATACTGCCTCTCTGCCTTCTTCCAATACTGTATCCTGGTACGATCTCTTCCCCAGGTAAGTGTTGCAAATGCACCCAACCATCCACATGATGTATTAGAAAATGTAATTCGTCAGATTAGGCCACCTTCAGTGCTCATGGTAGGCACTTTTGGCTGTGGACATGGGTCACCATGGTCACCCGTACTGGTCTGCGGCTACAAAACCCATACGCAATAAACTGAAAGACAAATTTTTATTTGCTTTCAGAATATCAACTACAGCAGGGTTATGCAATTAGCGGACCTCCAGCTGTTGCAAAACTACAAGTCCCATCATGCCTCTGCCTCTGGTTGTAATGCTTCTGGCTGTCAGAATTCTGCTATGCCTCATGGGACTTGTAGTTCTGCAACAGCTGGAGGTCCGCTAATTGCATATCCCTGAACTACAGGAACAACTTGTTACTTTGGTGCCTAACATATTCCACCTTTCAGACGTCATTGTAATGAGATAATCAATGTTATTCACTTAACCTGTCAGTATTAATGAAGTTGTGTGTGTGTACTGAAAGTATCTGAGACAGTTTAATAAGGTTTTTTGATGGCTAGCTTGAAAGTGTGCTGGGGACTCCCTTTGTATTGCTGTACACTGCCCATGCTCCTTTCTTCTTTTTGCTAGTTTTTAAAATGAGTGGTTGGCAATTTTTTTTTTTTTTGCAGACACACATTGGAGGTTATTGGCCCCTTTCACACTGATAGGCCAATCGGTTCTATCTGTCGGTATTTCCATGGAGCGGCAGATGTCAGTGGACACATTGCTGCTGACACCTGCCAGCATCCACTCGGATGTCTGCCAAAAACAGAACAGGTGGCCTGTTTCCTTCAGACAGCCCCATAGAGAAAAGTGTGCTGTGTCTGCTCTGCATAGCGGACCGAACACGGACCTGTCATCCACATGCTTAGCGTGGGGATCAGCAGATAGATCACCCACTGAGCAGGTGGATCCGTTTGATGGAGTCCGCCCCGTGTGAATGGGGCCTTTAGCTTTCTTCAGGTGTGCTTGCTTTAAATTTGTGCTTTTATATGCCTCATAGAGGCTCAGATTGTTGTGAGTTAGGGACCATACTCTACAGAGGCACATTGGTGCGATTGTGTGGCTTCAACAGGTATTTGTAGATGCATACAACAAAAGCCTCTGTGTTCGTTTTTTTAGTTACTTTTCTTTCTTTTTTTTTTTTGCAGTCCATCTTGCAATGTAATGTACTACACAAACACATACCTATCTAGATATATATAGATACATATAGATATATTTAGGGTGGGACACCTCTGCCGTGTCATTCACTTCCTGGTTCTCAACTCCTGTCCTCAGGACCCACTAACAGACCAGGTTTGCAAGATAACTGAAATACATCACAGGTGATATCATTTGCTGCTCATTGATTGCAGTATTCTAGTCTGCATCTCCCCAAGGTAATACTTAAAATCTGGCCTGTTCGTGGGTCCTGAGGATAGGTGTTGAGAACCACTGCTTTAGAGATTCACATCCGATGTGGTACTCCTGCTTTCACCAGATATGTAACAATATGCAATATGTAAAAATTGAAGATGCAATCACAGTTTCTGTTCAAAATAATTTTACTTCATCTTCATGCATGCAACTTGATGAAGGACAGAGGGCCAGATTCACAAAAGAGATACGACGGCGTATCTCCTGATACGCCGTCGTATCTCTGTTTTAGGGGCTTCCTAACTATGCGACTGATTCATAGAATCAGTTACGCATAGTTTGCCCTAAGATCCGACAGGTGTAATTGTTTTACGCTGTCGGATCTTAGGATGCAATACTGCGGCTGCCACTGGGGGGAGTTTGCGTCGTAAACCAGCGTCGGGTATGCAAATTAGTACTTGCGGCGATCCACGATAGTTTTTCGCGTTCGTTACGTCGCTGCTAGTCTAGTTTCCCGTCGCAAAGTTAGTCATCATTTTAGCTGCCCTAACTTTACACAGCCCATGTTAAAGTATGGCCGTCGTTCCCGCGTCTAAATTCAAAAAAAAATTTCTTGCGTAAGACGTCCGGGAATGCGGAAGTACGCTACGCACGTCGCCGTTAGAAAAAATGACGTCATTTCGCGCAAAGCACAGCGGGAATTTAGAAACTGAGCATGCGCAGTAGGTCCGGCGCGGGAGCGCGCCTAATTTAAATGGCACACGCCCCTTTGAATTACGTGGGCTTATGCCGGAGGCCACCGGCGTAGGTTTTCATTGCAAGTGCTTTGTGAATCAGGCACTTGCGATGAAAACTTGCGGCGGTGTAACGTATCTAGGATATGTTATGCCCCCACACTTCTACGTGAATCTGGTCCAGAGTTCCTGTCAGAAATTGCGCAGTCTTGTATATGCATGAAGATAAAGTAAAATTATTTTGAACAGAAATTGAGATTGCATCTCCAATTTTTTGTTATATATATATATATATATATATATAAATATAAAATGCATAACTAATAGGTCAACAGGTGTACATTTATTAAACATGGCCAGTACCAAGCACTCAGAGGAGATTATGTTCATCTTTATTCAAAACCCTTATGCATTAATAGTACAAAGTTAACAACTTTTTCAGAGCTGCCCTGAAGAAGCTTTTAGTGACTGAATCACCGGATTAATGTACATTGCCACTTTACCTTTTACCTTAAGTAAGTATTTTCAGACGCTTTGTCACAGGAGAGCCACTTGTGCTTAAAGGAATCCTGAAAATTGATTTTTTTTTCTCCCCTTTGTAAAAGCACATTTTACTGATAATTAATACATTCACATGAGAGCAAGAGCATGATCTTTGTTCTTCATAGCCATAGTAACAGCATTGCTGAAAGTAGCAGAAATTCTCATCATGGACATATATCACCACCAGGTGGCTGCTGTGCCAGTGTGTGGGTGCCTGCTGCAGAAAACAGTAATATACCAAACTTGTTTTGTACAGCAGGAATAAAGTGGATTGTTATACCTTTCTAGGACTTTGACAGTGACATCTTTCCAATAGAATAATCATCTCTGAAACACACTCTTCTTTTTTTTCTTTTCAATTAGCTATAAAATAGTACTCTTGCTGTTGGGCACAAAGACATTGACTTTTTGATATAAATAGCCTAATGACAAAAATCCAGATAAACTCAAATCTGAACTCTGGTATGATAAATAATTACATTGTATATGTTTTGAGGTCAATCAGTTCACATTTGGTGCTAAAAAAAGGAAAAAAATATTGATGCATCAAATTTACTGATAATTGTAATGTATATAAAGGCTTAACTCCTTCATGCCTGGGGGTATTTCAAGTCTAGCAGACCAGACCAAAATATGCAATTTTTGCATCCACTGGTTTACTGAACTCTCTAACTGCATACTGAAATAATTGTTATAATTTTTTTGTATCCTGATACATTTGGTACATGTGTGTGTGCACTGTAAAGTGCATCAATGTAAGTTGGACATGCACATTTTGCATTTGTATTGAGATATTCCTATTAATTTCTAATGGAACATTAAAGCAAGTTTCTCAACTCCAGTCCTCAAGTACCCACAAACAAGTCATGTTTTCAGGATTTCCCTCAGATGAAACAGTTGTGGTAAATACTAAGGCAGTGAAACTGATCAAATCACCTGTGCAAAATAATGGGAAGCCTGAAAACATGACCTGTTGGGGGTACTTGAGGACCGGAGTTGAGAAACATTGCCTTAAAGCACGTGACCATTTAAGGCACCACAACACATACATCTGAAAACATACTTTGTTGTAGGAAAAAAGGATGTGAATGCTTTTTAACCACTTAAGCCCCGGACCTTTAGGCAGCTAAATGCCCAGGCCAGGTTTTGCGATTTGACACTGCGTCGCTTTAACAGACAATTGCGCGGTCGTGCGACGTGGCTCCCAAACAAAATTGACGTCCTTTTTTTCCCACAGATAGAGCTTTCTTTTGGTGGTATTTGATCACCTCTGTGGTTTTTATTTTTTGCGCTATGAACAAAAATAGAGCAGCTTTGAAAAAAATTCAATATTTTTAACTTTTTTCTATAATAAATATCCCCCAAAAATATATATACATTTTTTTCCCCCTCAGTTTAGGTCGATACGTATTCTTCTACATATTTTTGGTAAAAAAAAATCGCAATAAGCGTTTATCGGTTGGTTTGCGCAAAATGTATAGCGTTTACAAAATAGGGGATAGTTTTATTGCATTTTTATTAATTTTTTTTTTTTTTACTACTAATGGCGACGATCAGCAATTTTTTTTGTGACTGCGACATTATGGGGGACACTTCAGACAATTTTGACACATTTTTGGGACCATTGTCCCAGGAGGCCTCAGGACGTCATATGACGGCCACCCAGGATGGCAGAGCCACCTTGCAGCCGTCATATTAATATACGCGGGATGGGAAGTGGTTTAAAAAAAATGCACTTTTACCTTGTTTAAAGTCTAACCATTTTATTAACTATTGAATACATATTCACTAAAATACTTCCTTCTATTTTCCCCCTAAATACAGGGACCCCAAAATCTGTAGGTTTTGTTATATTTGATATTAACATATGATTTAAAACCTAAAAGCCTATGTCACACTAGTGATTTTGCCACAGCAATTTGTGGCAACTACAGACCATTGTCACTACAGTGTCACTCTCCTTACCAATGGGGAACAAAATGAATTGCAGTCATAGAGACATGGACCAATAGGAATACATTTTTAGCTTTGGTGATCTGTCGCATACTATGCTTCAAGTTCAGTGGTTCTAGATTTCTGAGGACTTAAAAACATAATATCCTGTAAAAAATAGATACCCCAGGATATTGAAGGCTAACTCCAAGTATTCTGTCACTGTGGGCCAAGTTGGTGATGTGGCTGCTGTCGGTGTTGTATCACACTGTAGTAGAATCAGCTGCATAGATTACACAGTGCTGTGTTCTGGCAGTAATTCAGGAGACTTTTTATTTGCTACCAGAACAAAACCGCGTCAGAACGAGTGCTTCTCAGCCATTTAGAGGAAGCCTTGTATTTTCATCAATGAATACAAAGATACAAGGCTCTTCTGATTGGCCAAAGAGGAGATCATGCCATTATCTGCCTGCCTTTCCACCTCAGCCAATTAGAAGAAGTTTTGTATTAACAGATAAAAAATACATGGCTTCATCTGAATGCCTGAGAAGCATTCAGCCTGACTCAGGGGCGGACTGACCATTAAGACTCTTGAGCACTGCCCGAGGGCCCCATGCCACTAGGGGGCCCCATCAGGGTTGAAGGCTTAATAAAACCAGGAACAGTATGTAAAAAATTGTGTTTTTTTTACATTTGTCCCTGATATGTCCGAAACCGACATGCTTTTGATGTGAAAATCCTGAGATTTTAGCTGTCCTGCCTCTTGGCGTGGTGGCCATCTGTAAACCCAGGGGCCCCATAATCTTCTATTGCCCGGGGTCCCCATGAGTTGTCAGTCCACCCCTGGCCTGACTTGATCTCCCGAGACACTGCTCCTTGCCTAAACAAACTTTTCAAAGTGATATAAAACCTGGAGTTAGAGTTAAACGAGAAGTACAGCCAAATCTTGTTTGGCTGTACTTCTCCTGTGGTTCACAGGAAAGGTGCAGTTCATTGTGCACCCCTGTGACCCATTTTTAGCAGACACCGGGCTGAAGTCCACTGTCTGCCGACATCGCAGAGCCTGGCTGCTCCCACACCCTCCACATCCCAGCGCTCCAGTGAGCGAGGTTGGAGGATAGTGTCAGGAAAGGTTATATCCGCTGATAATATCTATCATTTGGCATGCAGTACTGAGGTCCACCAGCAGGTGTCTCCTGGCAGTTTTGAACTGTCAGGGGAACTTCTCCCTGCTGGTGTTATGTCATCCTTGGGCCGCAGTACTGGAGTCCACCAGCAGATGGATCCTGGCAGTGTGGAGCAGACCGCACCTTTTGTGCTCAGGTGTGACTTGAGGCCAATTACAGGCATTCCTATAAATACCCAGCAAGTGCAAACATACCTGGCCCTGGTATCGTCCTCGTGCCCTGATCTGTACCTGCTGCCTGATTATCTGAACCTGATCCTGAAATCTTCTACCTGAGTTCCTGATCCTGTCTCCCTGTCCTGACCATCCATCCTCTCCCTGTCCTGTGTTCCTTACCCCATCTGCTGATCTCCCTGTGTATGACCTTGGCCGGGCTAACGTTTATGTTTCTGGAATATCCCTTTGTCCATCTGCCGATCTGCTGTGTATGACCCTGGCCTGGCTATTGTTTATGATTCTGGCATTTCCCATTTATTGTACATATCTGTCTGTTGTTATTTGTGGGTCTCTGTCTGTTGGTTGGTTTGTTGCACTGTGTCATATTGGAGGTGGTTGTATTTATATTATTCACTTACCTAAATAAATCATTATATTTTCACTTATACGTGTTTGGTGTTCCTCTGTTGCTAGCCACACAATTCTGGTCACACCTGGTACATGACAGGCAGAACACAGAGCCAATGACTGACAGTCACAGCTCTCTGCTCAGGGAGCCCTGAGAACCAAGCAATCAACTGGTGGAAGACAGATGTAGCATCGGAATGAGGTAAGGCACGTATGAAGCTGCAAAAAAAAAAAAAAAAAAAAAAGGAATCCCATATTTCTCCATTAACCACTTGGGATCCGCGCTATGGACGAAAGCGCGGCTCTCAAGTGCCAAGTGGACGTCTTTGGACGTCCTATTGTTGTCATTCGACGTGCGCGCCCCTGGGGGCTCGCAGCGGGGGAAAGAACATGCCCGGCGCATCGCTCAGGAGCTGATGCGTGTGCCTGGCGGCCGTGATGTCCGCCAGACACCCGCGATCGGCGGTGACACAGCAGGGACGTGGAGCTCTGTATGTAAACACAGAGCTCCACGTCCTGTCAGGGAGAGAGGAGACCGATCTGTGTCCCTTTACATAGAGACACAGCATCGGTCACCTCCCCCAGTCAGTCCCCTCCCCCCACACAGTAAGAACACACCCAGGGAATACATTTAACCCCTTCCTCACCCCCTAGTGTTAACCCCTTCACTGCCAGTCAAATTTATACAGTAATTAGTGCATTTTTATAGCACTGATCTCTGTATAAATGTGAATGGTCCCAAAATTGTGTCAAAAGTGTCCGATACGTCCGCCGCAATATCGCAGGCCTGACAAAAAAAATCGCAGATCGCCGCCATTACTAGTAAAAAATAAAAATAAAAAAAATCTATCCCCTATTTTGTAGGCGCTATAACTTTTGCGCAAACCAATCAATATACGCTTATTGTGATTTTTTTTTAACAAAAATATGTAGAAGAATACGTATCGGCCTAAACCGAGGGAAATTTTTATTTAAAAAAAAAAAAAAAAATTGGGATATTATTATAACAAAATTAAAAAAGTGTTTTTTTTCTAAATTTTCATTTTTTTTATGTTTATAGCGCAAAAAATTAAAATCGCAGAGGTAATCAAATACCACCAAAAGAAAGCTCTATTTGTGGAAAAAAAATGATAAAAATATAATTTGGGTACAGTGTTGTATGACCGCGCAATTGTCATTCAAAATGCGTCAGCTCTGAAAGCTGAAAATTGGTCTGGGCACGAAGGGGGTTTAAGTGCCCAGTAATGAAGTGGTTAAAGGCCTTATGCACACTTGGCATACCTGTGCTTCAGATTAAAGCATTTTTGTGTGGGCACAGGTGTTGCTACCAGCATCTGTAAAAGTCTGTGAGAGGCTGAAAAATGCAGTAGCTAGACAGGGCTGGATGTTGTAGAGTAGTACTAACAATTAGGGTTGTATGTGCCTACGGACAAATGCCTGCAATGCAAACGCTAGTACTGCTCAGTAAAGCTCCCAGCCCATCTCATAGACTTTTACAGGCTGCTGGCTGACTTCTGCTTGCATGGAATCTGAGGAACAGGGGCTAAACACTCATATTTCTTGGAGTTCAGGAAGGCATCATGCACACTTTTATAGGCATACTTACAATGGACCAGGTTGGCTTGATGTGCAGTATCGATATTTGATATAAGAGGACCACTGGGGATGCTTTAAGTCTATGTACTAGTCTGTATTATATACAGGAAGAGCCGTGATCTTCTGGGTTCTGATTATATAAGGTGGAGAAGAAGAGGGGTGATGTCACAATCCCAAAAATATTTTCGTAGACTAAATGAATACTATTTTAATCGACTATAGAATAAGAAGGGGTGCCTACTAAGCTGCTGAAAGCTTAATATGAATGTTTGTAATATATTCAGGTAATATATGCAATGGCATTACCTTCAACAGAGTATACAGTTTTTGTTGTTGTTGTTTTTTTATATTTTAAAGTTGCACTTCCGTTTGTCAAAATTTGTTTGTTTATGAAAATTGTTTCATTTATAAAGACTTTATATATCACAACGGCTAAATATGTGTCTGTAGTGCATATTCAAACCTTAATACCATAAATATTAACGTGTTATTAGATTTTTACTCCAGGAGTATACAGTATGTTTGGCAATTCTAGAGAAATGCCTAACTACTTCAAAACTGGCCACTTTCACCCCCTGCTTGCCAAGGCCAATTTTCAGCTTTCACTTTGAATGACAATTTTGCAGTCTTGCAACGCTGCAAACAAAATACATTTTTAGAATTTTTTTGAGACCGATAGAGCTTTCTTTTGGTGGTATTTTATCACCACTGGATTTTTATTTTTCTGCTAAACAAACGAAAAAAGAAAGTCAATTTTGAAAAAAAAAGTAATGTTATAAAATTTTGTAAATAAGTAATTTTTCTCCTTCAGATAAGATAAGATAAGATTTATTTTCATTGAAGAAACAAATTCACAATGAAATTACATTTCTACTCCACACATTATTTATACATCACAATTTTCAACCATGCATTTACCACCCAGGATTTAATTATACCAAAGAAATATATATATAAAAGTGCCCCATATTATAAAAGTATAAAAAGTGTCCTCATATTGAAAAACTAAACAAGAAAATAAAATAAGACTGTGACCTCTTTCATTTCATTCCTGCATTGATCGCCTTAATAGCCCTGAGAAAGAAGCTCTCTTTAAATCTATTTGTCCCTGTTTTAATCATCATCAAAACATCTCCCAGATGGCAATAATTCAAAGAAGGGACAACCAGGATGAGTCTGGTATCTCACTATTTTTCCTGCTCTACAAAGGCAACAAGTCTTATATTTCTTCTAGAGAAACACTTTAACACCCTACAATTGTCTGTGCTGTTCGATCCACTCTCTTTAGAGCATTTTTATCTTCCCAAGCCATTCTTCCTAAGGAGTCGCAAAAAATATAAACGCTATTGCGATTTCTTAATAATGGCTTTAACGTTGATTGTCCACAATACGTTTTCAGAAATTCATGTTCCCAAAAACGTAAAGGTAGAGACCCGCTCCACGCATGCGTCTTTAATGAAAAAGCGGTGCTGGTTAAGGCCTGTTTCTTCTGAAATCTACAATCTTGTGCACTGATGGGCACCGATAGGCTGCACTAATATGCATAATTAATAGGCGGCACTAATGGACAGCACTGATAAGTGGCTCTGAAAGGCAGCACTGCTTGGCATCACTGGTGGGCAGTGACAGGCATTAGTGATGAGGAAAATCTCCCCTGTAAGGAAAGACACTTATCAACTGATGCTCTACAGTGTGAGGAGAGGAATTAAAAAAAAAAAAACACTTGCTATTCACAGCGATCAGCTATGTTTGGACACAGTCGTTCACATGGTAAAGAGCCTATGTCATGCGCTCTTTACCGAGATCGGTGATGCGATGTCCAAGAAACACACCACACCACAGATCGCCGTGCTGCACGCCCCTGGGGGCACGCACAAGCGGCCCATTCCACAGGATGTCATGTGACCTCCACTCAGAAAGGGAAAGAACAGGAAGTGAGGATTTCTCAGAAGAAATAAGGACATTTACAAGCAAAATGGAAGGATGAGGTAAGTGAAGGAGGACTGCACTAAGGTAAAGGAAGCTATTTAGGAAACAAAATTGTACCTTTACAAACCATTTAATGTATTGTGGTGCGTGATGCAAAAAATAATGAAATGTGTAGGTTTTTGAGCATTGCAACGTAATGCACAAGAATGACCAAGCATGAAAAGGCCCTAAAAGAGAGCCACTTCATAAAAGAATAAGCTAAAAACTTTTTCTTTGTTCACTTGCAGAGCTCCAGGCACCACTGCTATCCAAAACTTTCTGGTTCTACAGGTAGCACTCCCCCAGTAGAACACCATGGTAGTGATGTGGTAGACAGTGGGAGGAACCTTAGCAGGGAAGACACACAGATACACATTTAAAGCAGCACACATCGCTTTCCAAGAGTGCAAAAATAAAACACACCGCCCATAAGGTAAACCTTTTCTTTTTTGGGCTACATCTCTTTATACATTTTTTTTATCTAGTTATGGGGCCACGTTAATGATAAAAAAAAATGGTAAAATTGGCTTTTTTCAAATATTATTACAAACTGTGGACATTTAAGGTTTCAGAATGCGATTTTAAACTTTCAACATGCCACCAAGGCAAAACAAGCAAATATATATATATATATATATATATATATATATATTTATTTATATATATATATATATATATATTTTGTTCCCCTAAATTAAATGACAACACGACTGCTTACTTTTTCTGAGTTTCACAGGACCTATAGTAACAAACCGTGTGTATTTTGGCTCTTGGAGTACAACTTTTCACTGGTTCATTTCCTGACACTATGTTATCTTTACATTCAAAATAAAACCACATTTCAGGATGGTAAAAGAGTTTTATAATGGAATATGAACACATTACTTGTTTTTATTTTAATGGCAAATGGCACAGGAAAGAACAAAAGTAGGGCTGTTACTGATCAAAATGTTCCTGTTCGATTAATCGTTATTTTTTTTAAAATCGATTAATCGACTAATTTCGATTAATTATAACGCACATACAGATCCAAATACTTTTAGCTGATCCCCTTGCAGGCTGATTCCCAGTGCAGCTACCAACCACTGGAAAAATGGATAGCAGGATACAAAAAACACAAAGGCAGCGCTCGATGGGAATAGCATTAAAACTTTTATAGTCTTCAAGTAGGTAACCAAATAAATATTGCACTGGAGATAAAATCCATGTAGCTACATAAACATGGTGCAAGTAATACCAAACGGTACCAAAAGCAGCCATAAACACATTTAGCTAAGTATGATACCGGTATAAAAATGTGTACGATACCACTGCTGAATCCAGAGGGGTTAACATCAGTCTGTCAGCATGTAGATGTCCCATTAAGGGAACTATCATAACTCCCAGTGGATGGCTGTAGAATCCCAGGTTGATAGAGGGAAGTGTAACAGCCCTTGTGTGTGGCAGATAGTAAGGTCCCGCCGGCATGCAGATATGAAGGCACAGCAAAGGAGCCCTTCAGATGGACACGGAATGCCCCGCTGGTATCTGTGACGTTACTGGATCTCCGACGTAACTCCCTGAAGGCCTAGAAGCCGGCGGAGAGGTGAGTACCAATCAAAATAATTGTAATCGATCAAAAAGATTTTGATCGATCAAAAAAATTAAAGATTAATCGATTAATTAAAAGTTAATTTGCACAGCCCTAAAAAAAAAAGGACTGAATAAAAAAGTAAATCTGAACTTACCAATTAAAAAAATCGGATACATTTGCAGATCAGAACTGCAATTAATCAATAAACTATTTGCCTTCAAACCTTACCTTATATAACCAGATTCCATTAATAAAAATGCTAATCGCCTAACTCACTTAATGTAATCAATAAACCTTATATAAAAAGCATTGTATACAACTATCTATAGCCACGAAGATTGATATAATCAGGACTCCTGATGTTTTTAGTACACAGTGTATTCCCCAACTTGATGGAAACAGAAAGCAATGGAGAAACTGCATATGTACATGATGCTAGGATGTATAGAATGCTAGTTGAAAGCAGGTCCCAGCAGGGCAGAAACTGGTTTAGGACAAGTGGACAGGTCATTGCTTGCTGTTCTTGCTGAGGCAGTTACCCAGCCTTATATTAACCATGTATTACTTGACATAAACAAGCAGTGTTGGGCTGTTTAAAGCAGTTGGGTCATACCGTGGTGTGGCACTAGGAACTTTCAATCGCACAATGGTGTTTTTATAGGAACAAGATGGAAATTTCCTTGTGATTTAGAATAGATTGTTCTCTTTTCAGTGGAAAAAAAAGGAAAAAGCTTTCCCCCGTGCAAATGTATGCATGTAGAATTTATCCATTGTATACATTTGGGAGAATGGTGGTTCAAAAAAGGTTCAAAAAGTGACTTGTAACCACCTCTGGCAGAGTTTTGCTTGTCCCAGCCCCTGCCACTTTTGCTGAACAGCATGGGCTGCATGCAAATGTTGGGAAAATATACATAAGTGCATGTGAAATATATAATGAATTCCTATAATGAAAACCAATATTACATGTAAACTGCATACAGTTATGAGAATACAAAAAATATATATAATAATATATTATATTTGTTTTTTTCATTTTTTTTGCAATAGTTGTCTCCTCAATAATGACATACCATTTTAAAACATCAAGTTTCTGAAAATGTTCAAAAGAGTTTTTCCTCTTCAATCCCAAGTCATTAAACTGATATATTTTTTATTCTACACGTGTTTTACGATGTCTAAGCCATATTGATTGGCAGACTAATTACAAAAAAGGCTTAAATAAGCTTTGGATTTCTTTTGTCTTCAATTGCTTGTTCACAGGACTAGAGAACAGATAAAAGTATTTGACTAATATTCATCTATAATGTAACACTTTAAATTGTCTTCTTGTCTCTGCAAACCTTTTAAACGCATATACAATCGAGTGCAGAATATCTGAATGTGACATTTCTAGACATTTACATTTTAATTCGCAGAATTGTGGGGTCAGGAGTATAACTAGCTCTAGCAGGAATGGGGTAAGTGAGTCATTGTGGGACAATGGTATCATTAGGCTGCACTGTGCATCTTCTTTTTTAATCATCAGGAGCTACTATGCAAGTGGACAGGTCCCAATGCATGGACAAAAGAAGAGTATACTGTAATTCAGAGACCGGACACTCACACGAATACTTCCCATAGACACACGGTCTATCAATAAGCATTTTGCTATTGGCAGATTCTT
The DNA here is from genome assembly GCF_905171775.1 of Rana temporaria. Classification (NCBI taxonomy): domain Eukaryota; kingdom Metazoa; phylum Chordata; class Amphibia; order Anura; family Ranidae; genus Rana; species Rana temporaria. The sequence continues at coordinate 134,113,829 of NC_053489.1, forward strand.
GTGACCATCAATATCAATGGATATATGTCATTCTTGTGAGAATGCAAGAGAGTGATGTCATCCCTGCCAGACCAATAGAAGAAAAAAAAAAAAGATGCCGAACCAGGAAGAACTACCAGAGCCAGTGTCAGACTGATGAGTGAGATAGTGGACAGCACTGGAGGAGAGCGCTGTGTGCTATAATGTACAAATATTCTGTGCATATTTATGGCATGAGCTCCTGGAGGTCCCTAAACATAAAGGGCCAGATCCTCAGAGCGAGTATGCCGGCGTATCTACTGATACGCCGGCGTACTTTCAAATTACCCGCGTCGTATCTTTAGTTTGAATCCTCAAACCAAGATACAACGGCATCTGGGTTCGATCCGACAGGCATACGGCTTTGTACGCCTTCGGATCTAAGATGCAATATTTCGGCGTCCGTCGGGTGGCGTTCACGTCGTTTTCTGCGTCGGGTATGCAAATTAGCTATTTCCGACGATCCACGAACGTACGAGCGGCCGGCGCATTCCTTTACGTCGGCTTTTTCCGGCGTATAGTGAAAGCTGGTATTTTGCAGCGTATAGTTAGACTTGCCATGTTAAGTATGGTCGTCGTTCCCTCGTCGAAAGTCGTCCGTGAATCGGAATGTACGTAAGTCCCGTCTAAGTTAAAAAAAATGACGTCCTAGCGACGTCATTTAGCACAATGCACGCCGGGAAATTTCGGGACAGCGCATGCGCAGTTCATTCGGCGCGGGGACGCGCTTCATTTAAATGAAACCCGCCCCCTAATCGCCGATTTGAATTTCGCCGCCAGAGATACACTACGCCGCCGCAACTTACGGCGCAAATTCTTTGAGGGTTCAAAGCAGCCAAAAGTAAGTTACAGCAGCGTAGCGTATCTCATATACGCTGCGCCGATCTATTTCTATGTGGATCTGGCCCAAAGCTTTCAGTAGCTTTGTAGAAATGTTTAACCAATACTCCATTTTGGGGGAATTCATCAAGGGTGATAATGGGAGCTTTGGCTGTTATTTTAAACAAGATGATAGCAATCTTTCAACAAGTCTCAATTAATGCTGAAGCTTGTTAACCACTTGAGATCCGCGCTATGGTCGAAAGACGTCCACAGCGCGGCTCTCAAGTGCCGGGTGGACGTCCATAGACGTCCTGCTGTTGTTGTTCCCTGTGCGCGCCACTGGGGGCGCGCAGCGGGGAAACAACGTGCCCGGCGCATCGCTCGGGAGCCGATGCGAGTGCCTGGCGGCCGCGATGTCCTCCAGACACTCGCGATTGTCGGTAACACAGCAGGACGTGTAGCTCTGTGTGTAAACACAGAGCTCCACGTGCTGTCAGGGAGAGAGGAGACCGATCTGTGTCCCTTTACATAGGGACACAGCATCGGTCACCTCCCCCAGTCAGTCCCCTCCCCCCACACAGTAAGAACACAATGAGGGAATACATTTAACCCCTTCCTCACCCCCTAGTGTTAACCCCTTCACTGCCAGTCACATTTATACAGTAATTAGTGCATTTTTATAGCACTGATCGCTGTATAAATGTGAATGGTCCCAAAATTGTGTCAAAAGTGTCCGATACGTCCGTCGCAATATCGCAGCCCTGACAAAAAAATCGCAAATCGCCGCCATTACTAGTAAAAAAAATAAATAAAAAAAAAACATAAATCTATCCCCCATTTCGTAGGCACTATAACTTTTGCGCAAACCAGTCGCTTATTGCGATTTTTTTTATTTTTTTACAAAAATACGTTGAAAAATACGTATCGGCCTTAACTGAGAAAAAAAAAGTTTTTTTTTTTTAAAAATTGGGATATTTATTATAGCAACAAGTAAAAAAAATATATAGTTTTTTTTTAAATTGTCGCTCTTTTTTTGTTTATAGCGCAAAAAATAAAAACCGCAGAGGTGATCAAATACCACCAAAATAAAGCTCTATTTGTGGGGAAAAAAGGACGCCAATTTTGTTCGGGAGCCACGTCGCACGACCGCGCAATTGTCAGTTAAAGCAACGCAGTGCCGGAAGCTGAAATTTCGCCTGGAAACGAAGGGGGTTTATGTGCCCAGTAAGCAAGTGGTTAAAGTGTTACTAAACCTAGGACCCTGCATTTACTATATCTGGTATCCCACAGGACACAGAATATAGACATGCAATTACTTCAGTAGATATTAACTGCTAAATTCATTTTCTCCTCATCAGTATATAGCAGTCATGTGACTTCCATCAGTGAGTGAGTGAGTGAAAAACTTGTAAAGCGCAACACATGCGAACTGAATCGCCTCTGGGCGCTGTTTCCATTCCATGGGTAAGGAAAAAAGACCCCTTGACCTCAGAAGACCTCAGTGTCTGGTTAAAGCTTGTACAGTAAGATAAATTTTCATTCTACTTGGACTGTCCTATGAGGCTGCAGGACCCCTGACCCTCTGTCTGGACAGGGCAGATTTTACATGTGATCAGCACAGGGCCAAAAAGAAAAAAAACCTCTCTAGTAATACACACCAAACTGAGCATGTGCAGAGTGACTTCAAAGGCTCAGTACTATCAGATGGATTGGAAACATTGGAAGAAGGGGAAAATCAGAGAAGATAGGGCTGCCAACTCACAGCAACAGAGCAAAAGCAAAAAACGCATATGACTTTTTTCTTTTAACAGTGCAACACAATGCATGCCACATTGTGTTGTGGTGCTCTACAGCAGTGGTCATCAACCCTGTCCTCAGGACCCACTAATGACCCGTACACACGATTGGAATTTCCGATGGAAAAAGTCAGACAGACTTTTTCCATTGGAAATTCCGACCGTGTGTATGCCCCATCGGAAATTCCGATGAATTCCATCAGAGTTTACATAGAGAACATGTTCTCCTTTCCTCCGTCGGAATTCTGATGTGAATTTGGTCGGACAAAGGTCTGATCGTGTGTACGGGGCATAACAGGCCAGATTTTATGTATTAACTTGGGGAGATGCAGACTAGAATATTGCAATCACTGAGCAGCAAATCATATCACCTGTGATGTGATGTATTTCAGTTATCTTGCAGACCAGGCCTGTTAGTGGGCCCTGAGGACAGGGTTTATGACCAGCATGGGTGTGTTGCCTTTTACTCTCAGTGTGCTATGAAATGCCATTCTATGCAATTCTCAAGTCTGTTTGGGCTCTTACAATTACCAAACAAGGCAAATCTTTTATCTGTTGTACATATTATAAAAATGCCCATGATGGCTAAAACAAAACCTCCAGGGCTGCAAGATCATGCACTGACATTTTAGACCAACCTTCTGAGCACTATTCTGCAGACAGATTCCAAAGACATGTCAAACAAAAAGGCTTTCATTCTTTTGTGAATGCCCATTATTTTGCCACAAAAAAACATACACAGCACCATTACCGGAAAAGATGCTTGATACTATAGTGCAGTAATTATCTCAGGTTGCCTAAGACATAGGCCTCTTTACAAGGGTAATAAAAAGATCTGCTATGCTAGGTGGGACAGCTTAGGGGCACTTTCAAAGTAGTAATTAAAGGATCAGCTCTGGTGGATGCTGGTTAGCGGAATGATCCACTGGTATTTTGTATGTCTCAGATAAGCCAGAGCTTTCATTGAACACTACCATCTCAGTGTACTGGGCTGAGCACTGGACCAAGAAAATACTGGCACTGGATGGGAATTACATCCACTATTTATGTGTATGTTCAACCTTACAGAGGTCCAGAAGACTGAAAATGCTCATTTACCTAGCTTGTTACTATTCAAAGCAACAGTTGTTGCTCATACTTTAAGCTCTTACTATCGTAAAGCCATAATTAGAATTTCCATTGTTTCCGTCTTAAACCATCATTGGCACATTACTCTGATTTTGTCTAAATCCCACGTGAAAACCGCACATCCACATAGCAAAGTGCAGCCTGTACTTGAGGATGACCCCAAGAGTTTACACATTTTAATTAACACACTTTTAGTCCTGCTGTGTCGGTTAATCCCTTATTATGACTTAGATTATAAAGTGCATTTAGCAGGACCTTTTAAATGATTATGCACTAAATGCTCTTGGCCCCCAAGCAGCATATAGTCCCCCGACGCTAACGTGGAAGAGTAGTACATTATGACATAATTACAAACACTGGATTCTATTTGATTATGTAATCTGTTTCATTAACGGGGGGTGCAAAGAGCATTGGTGTGAAGTAACCCATAGTAACAAGAGCCCATCTTTTGAAATATATTAAACTGTCAGTGGGAGATATTTGGTTGCTTAAGCCAACAGCACTGCTCTCAGTACCATTTTAATGAAAAGTATTTTTAACCCTACTGCTTTAAGCTACAAAATCATTTTACTATTATATTCAGGTTTAAATGATCTTTAATCTCTCTCTTATATCATGTTCCACAGATTATGCGGTCAACGCAATAAAAGTAATCATCATATTAGACAAGAAGTCCTCCTAATAAAGCATTGCACTGTAAGGCAGAGAGGAGAGCCCGAGTATGAGGAAATATGGCTGACCCCATTTACATATTTAATTATAAAACTGGCTATACATTCCCTTTAAGATGCCAGACAGGATTCCTAAGGCTATATTTGTATCTTTATGCTTGGAGTAATGTGCATTAAAACCCCTGTTTTAAATGCAATACTACCATGCTTGTGATTGAGCATTGGCATTCAAAATGGTACCCCATTGCACATATACAGTGTATGCAAATGCATTACGCTTTAGCACGCTATAAAATATGTATGTGAATGCACATGCATTGTGGTGTGATGTGTCAGCCAAAAATAGTAGGGGTACTTTTTTGGTGCAATTGGGTTTGCTAAGGTCCCATTCAGAACTAAGGGGCTGCCTTAAATCAGCGTGCATTAATGCATGAAAAATGCATGCTTAGCTGGGACTAGAGTTTAGGGGACACTTCAGGTGACAACCAGTTAACTGTATGTTGGAAATTTGACATCTTCAACCATGATTTAACCTAGACTTAAAGTGTAAGTCCACCCTAACACTAAAATTTCTGCATCTACAGACATCTAATTTTAAAAGTAACCTATCTAGCCCTGTAAAGAAGAAATCTGTATACATACCTTTTTTTGAGCCGATCCAGTCTCCAGCGGTGGAAGCTCTGCAGAGGACACAGCCGACAACGGCTGTGAAATGAATGGGGAGTGAGGTCACTCCACATCCTTGCTGTGGGGCTTTCGTTGTCGGCTGTGTCCTCTGCATCCGCCTCCACAGAGAAGCCGCAGCTGACAGCTCAGCGTGGGATCGGGTCAGATCGGCTTTAAAAAAGGTATGTATATGGATTTCTTCTTTACAGGGCTAGATACAGTGCCTTGAAAAAGTATTCACACCCCTTGAAATTTTCCACATTTTGTCATGTTACAACTAAAACGTAAATGTATTTTATTGGGATATGTGATAGACCAACACAAATTGGTACATAATTGTGAAGTGGTGAAATTTTTTTTATAAATTGTCATCAATACTTTGTAGAACCTCCTTTGGCTGCAATTACAGCTGCAAGTCTGTTCAGGGATGTCTCTACCAGCTTTGCACATCTGGAGAGTGACATTTTTGCTCATTCTTGTTCGCAAAAATAGCTCAAGCTCTGTCAGATTGGATGGAGAGTGTCTGTGAACAGCAATTTCCAAGTCTTGCCACATATTCTCAACTGGATTTTGGTCTGGACTTTCACTGGGCCAGTCTAACACATGAATATGCTTTGATCTAAATCATTCCATTTTAGATCTGGCTGTATGTTTAGGATCAGTGTCCTGCTGGAAGGTGAACCTCTGCCCCAATGTCAAGTCTTTTGCAGACTCTAACAGATTTTCTTCTATGATCGGTATTTGGCTCCATCCATATTCCCATCAACTTTGACCAGCTTTCCTGTCCCTGCTGAAGAAAAGACTCCCCACAACATGATGCTGCAACCACAATGTTTCACGGTGGGGATGGTGTGTTCATGGTGATGTGCAGTGTTAGTTTTCTGACACACATAACGTTTTACTTTTAGGCCAAAAAGTAAAATTTTGGTCTCATCTAACCAGAGCACCTTCTTCCACATGTTTGCTGTGTCCCCCACGTGGCTTCTCCCAAACGGAAAATGGGACTTCTTATTGCTTTCTTTCAGTAATGGCTTTCTTCTTGCCACTCTTCCATAAAGGCCAGATTTGTGAAGTGCACGACTAATAGTTGTCCTGTGGACAGATTCTCCCATCTGAGCTGTGGATCTCTGCAGCTCCTCCAGAGTTACCATGGGCCTCTTGGCTTCTTCTCTGATTAATGCTCTCCTTGCCCAGGCTGCCAGTTTAGATAGATGGCCATGTCTTGGAAGGTTTTCAGTTGTGCCATTACTGCCATACTCTTTCCATTTTCGGATGATAGATTGAACAGTGCTCCGTGAAATGTGTAAAGCTTGGGATATTTTTATATACCCTAACCCTGCTTTAAACTCCTCCACAATTTGATCCCTGACCTGTCTGTTGTGATATTTGGCCTTCATGATGCTGTTTGTTCACTAAGGTTCTCTAACAAACTTTTGAGGGCTTTACAGAACAGCTGTATCTATACTGGGATTAAATTACACACATGTGGATGCTATTTTCTAATTAGGTTACTTCTGAAGGCAATTGGTTCCACTAGATTTCAGTTAGGGGTATCAGAGTAAAGGGGGGCTGAATACAAATGCACGCCACACTTTTCACATATTTGTAAAAAATGTTGAAAACCATTTATCATTTTCCTTCCACTTCACAATTATGTGCCACTTTGGGTTGGTCTATCACATAAAATCCCAATAAAATACATTTATGTTTTTGGTTCTAACAAAATGTGGAAAATGTCAAGGGGTGTAAATACTTTTTCAAGGCACTGTAGGTTAGTGTTAGATTGTGGATGTCTGTAGATACTGGGATTTTAGGGTGGACTTCTACTTTAACCTGAAAGGAACAAAGTACTGGAAAACATGAAGACTTGTGAACGGTTAATACTAGATAATTTGATTAGGAAAGGCAGAGAGAAATCTCTAAGTGAAATCGTTTGTATCTATAAGTGGGTTATGCCACAGTTCATGCTTTTCAGTTGACAAATTACTTCATTAGTATTCATTAAATATTATTATTGTCTTGGTCAGCAGTTAAAGGGTTGTTGTATTATACAGTAATTATGCTTTTATCAGGTTATATGCCCACTTCAGCTTAATAGGAAGGCCTCAGAAAACCTTGTGCAGTGGTAAATGCATTTATTTTTTTGTTTTGGATAGAGTGCAGAAGGGTTTTAGTTCGGTTACATTTTAACTGAGGTCTGTGACCACTGTGCCCAAGAAAAAAAAAAACACATTTAGGGCTGCCACCACAACAAGGGGCGAGGGGAAATCTTTCAATGTAGCATGTGTCCAAGAAGGGATTTCTTCTCACTTGTATGTCTCCAAGTAAGGAAGTGAAGAGAAAACTCCCCAATTAAAAAAGCAAGATTTTGACCATTCCTCATTCTATCCAAAAAAATAGCACACAATAATACACAAGTGTACAATGGTTTCTGAGGCCTTCCTACTAAGCATAAGTGGGCATAGAATTGTATTGTTGTAACACTATACCAGGCACTGTGCCCTGTGTAATACAACTCTACCAAAAATAACTATTGAAAAAGCTCTGAAGAAATTATTGTTGACATTTTATGTATGGATTGGTTGTTATTACCAACATCAAAACAATTCCAACAATTCTACATGGTTTAAGTAGCAGTAGTAGTATTTTGTGAATCAAAGGGTATTTTATATTACCTAAAAAAAAAAAAAACAATGGAGAATTTCACGTGTCTGTTAAATGAAGGACTAAGTCCAGTGCAGTAAGGTTTTGTATTGTCACTTTGTTCTCATCCATGAAAATTCCAGAACTCATCTATTAATAAATTATTTTCATACAACATAAAGTCTATTGTGGCACAAAAAATATTTGTGAGATATGCCAGTTCAATGTTTTGGGCAATTATTTCAATTCTATTTGAAACAAAATGAATCAGACTAAGTCAAGGACTGATCAGAAGTGAAAACAATAAAGTATACTGTTAATACATCATAAAGCTGAATAACAAACTCCACAGTAAACAATACTTGAAGCTCAATTCACAAAACATTATCTACCGCTTTAAGATCAGTGGTAAAATAGCTCAAATCGTTTTTTAGCAATTCACCAAAAAGAAAGTGCTACTAAAACATTGCACATGCTATTTCTTGAAGTCATGCAGTATTTTAGTAGTGAAGAAACTTGCATTATTTTAGTGCTTGTACCCTTAACAACCAGAGGCATCCTCATCTGGGATTTCCCACTAACAGCAGAATGTAAATTAACTAAAAGCCAGCATTTAAAAAAACAAAAAACAGCATGGGGTCCACTCCAATCATGCTAGGCCCTTACCTGAGCATGCAGGCCAGGAAAGGGGGGGGGGGGTGTGCCCACACAAAGCACCTTGTGACCCCCATATCCCCCCATGTGAATGAGTATGGGGTACATACTTTACTCACCAAGAAAAATGGCCGAAGTGAAGAAAAACCCAGCTTCCCACTGTTAAATAAAAGGGACAGGGTCACCCTTATTAAAGGGGGCTTCCAGATTCCAATAAGTTACCTCTCGCAACCCCATTACCACTAGGCCAGGGTTGTAGGGAAGAGGTCCTTGTCCTCGTCAATATGGGGACAAGGTTCTTTGAGGAGAAGGGGGGTGCGTAGTCATGTTGAGTGGGGCCACTCGCTCGTTCCCCACCCTTTTCCTGGCCTGCATGCATGGCTAAGGGTCTGGTATGGATTTTTAGCAGGGACCTCACAATAATTTTTTCTTTTATTTTTGGCGTGAGGTTCCCCCCAAAATTCAGACCCAAAGGGCTTGGTAATGATTAGGGAGAAGAACCCCACTCTGTTTTGTTATGTATAATGCTGGCTTTTCTTTTCTTTCTTTTCTGATGTCAGCGAACTGATTTTAATGTTGTTTTATGTGGTATTTACTGAGCATTTTTGCTTTCTGAGGTAAATATCGCATAAAAGGGATAGCGAATTGACATTTTCAGTATTGCATGCAAAATTAGGGAAAGATGTGTCACGTGTCCCAATATGCTTTAGTGAACTGAGCACTTTATTCAGTAAGAATGAGATCATAGCTCATCGAGGACAGACAAAATGTTTCCAGCTAAGTAGCTGCTAATAAAATATGATTTTGATTCTTTTAAAAAACTTTGCTCAGTGGTCAACACAGTTGCTGCCACTGGACTTGGTATAGGTATCTCCCCCTGGCACTCTAATCATATTCACCCATACCTTTAGGGTGTAAAACTACTAGGTTTATGTAACTAGACAGCAGTAAAGCAACAGTACCATATAGAGCTCAAATGACTTTGGTTAGGTCAGTAAAGGATTATTTCACTTCGGGCCAGCCAGTTTTCCTATGATGCATTGGCCTTTTATGATGAAAATACTGTCACCACATTGTATTACATTTTTTGGTGGTCTAAAACTTAGTATACACAAAAGTCAACTGTAGTACAGATCATCATATACAGAATTGTGGGTGTGGCAAAATTGCACTAAAAATATGCCACAGTCCTTCTACCCACAAAATTCAAAAATCGAGAATCTAATCGACATATACAAACTTTAGCACAATCCCCAATTCATAAGTTTGGGGAAAAGGTAAAACATACATTTTAGTTAAAGTAACTCATTAAAACTATCCATACTAAAATGACTGAATGTCGATAATAAAATGCACTAGGTATTGAGCAACATAAATGTACATAAGATCACATAGAAAATACGGTCACATCAGACAATAATTGCTGTAAAGTCACCTGCATTATAGTGCCTGCCTCCAGCATCACCTGTTACCACATCGCAGTGCTATACCCCATCTGGCCTGGGGCCCACTGTCACCAACCATGTCCAGCTGCAATATTGCTATGCTACAGTATGAGACTATGGAGTGCCATGTGCCATTTACAGCCTCCATCACTAGGACCTCAGTCAAATGTAGATGGCTGTAGCTGAACAATTTAGGCACTCAAAAAAATCATCATGCACCTCAACCCAGCACAGGAGGGAGATTGAGTGTGCAGTTACAAATTCAGCTACAGTACATGTTGCCGAGAATGTGTTTCTAGCACGACAGCATCGCGCTGATTCTCGGCGACATGGTGCCGACATCTCTCACTCGCTGGAATAGACAAAGCACATTCCAGCGAGCGCGTCATAGAAGCGACGGGGATCCAACTTGGATTCCCGCCAATTCTAGGTGCGGCATTTGGTATGCATTCCTGAGAGGGAGAACTCCACGCCAATTTTTAAATAAAAAACCGACATGGGTTCCCCCCCAGGAGCATACTAGGCCCTTAGGTCTGGTATAGGTTGTAAAAAGACCCCCCTACGCCGAAAAACCGACGTAGGGGGTCCCCCTACAATCCATACCAGACCCGTATCCAAAGCACGCTACCCGGCCGGCCAGGAAAGGAGTGGGGACGAGCGAGCGCGCCCCCCCTCCTGAGCCGTACCAGGCCGCATGCCCTCAACATGGGGGGTTGGGTGCTCTGGGGCGCACTGCGGGGCCCCCCCACCCCAGAGCACCCTGTCCCCATGTTGATAAGGACAGGGCCTCTTCCCAACAACCCTGGCCATTGGTTGTCGGGGTCTGCGGGCGGGGGGGCTTATCGGAATCTGGGAGCCCCCTCAAATAAGGGGGCCCCCAGATACCGCCCCCCCCCCACCCTAAGTGAATGGATATGGGGTACATCGTACCCCTACCCATTCACCTGGAGGCAAAGTGTTAAAGTTAATAAAAAAAACGACACAGGGTTTTTAAAATAATTTATTAGTCTGCTCCGGGGGCCCCCCCGTCTTCTTTAGCTCCTTTAGCAGGGGGGCTTCTTCTTCCGCTCTCCGGGGGGTCTTCTGCTCTCCGGGGGGGTCTTCTCCGCTTTCCGGGGGTCTTCTTCTATCTTCGCCGCTCTCCGCTGTTGACTCAGCGCACCCCGGTTCTTCCTCCCGCTGTCCGGTGCCTTCTCCTTCAGGGCTGGCCGCCGCTATCTTCGTGTGTTAGCTCAATTACTAGCAGGCGGCCAGCCCGCTCTTCTGTGACGTCTTCTGCTCTTCTCTCCTTCTCCCTTCCGATGTTGACCCGACGCCTCTTCTCGCTGCAATGACAGGTGCGCGGCTTGCATCCGACTTATATAGGCCTCACAGTCCCATCATGCTCTGGTACCTACCCGCGTGGTACCTACCCCGGTGGGGTGGGGGGGCCCCGCAGTGCGCCCCCCTGCCCCAGAGCACCCAACCCCCCCATGTTGAGGGCATGCGGCCTGGTGTGGCTCAGGAGGGGGGGGGGCGCTCGCTCGTCCCCACTCCTTTCCTGGCCGGCCGGGTAGCGTGCTTTGGATACGGGTCTGGTATGGATTGTAGGGGGACCCCCTACGTCGGTTTTTCAGTGTAGGGGGTTCTCCTTACAACCCATACCAGACCTAAGGGCCTGGTATGCTCCTGGGGGGAACCCATGTCGGTTTTTTATTTAAAAATTGGTGTGGAGTTCGCCCTCTCAGGAATGCATACCAAATGCCGCACCTAGAATTGGCGGGAATCCAAGTCGGATCTCCTGTCGCTTCTATGACGGCTTTGTCTCCATCGCGGCAAGCCAGCTCGGCGCTGGCTCCCGCGATGGGGCTCATAGGTGCTCAATCTCGCCGAGAAGGGGAGCGAGATTGACACAATATCGCGGTCACCTACTGTACTGTTAAGTAAGTGTTAAATGATGGGTGATCTATAGATGATAAATTGTCGGAGGAGAAGGGAGCAGCCATAGTTTATAGAAACCTAAACACTTTCCCCTACCTTTGCTCTTCCCCAGTAAGTGTAAGGACCTTGCCTGTTTTTAAGACTCTCTGTTTACAAGTTTAAAACTGTTTTTTTGCTAGAAAATTACTTAGAACCCCCAAACATTATACATTTTTTTCCTAACACCCTTGAGAATAAAATGGCGGTCATTGCAATACTTTTTGTCACACCGTATTTGCGCAGTGGTCTTACAAGTGCACTTTTTTTGAAAAAAAAAACACTTTTTTGAATTATAAAATAAGACAACAGTAGTTAGCCCAATTTTTTTTATATTGTGAAAGATAATGTTATGCAGAGTAAATTGATACTCAACATGTCACGCTTCAAAATTGCGCCCGCTCGTGGAATGGCGTCAAACTTTTAACCTTAAAAATCTCCATAGGCAACGTTTAAAAAATTCTACAGGTTGCACGTTTTAAGTTACAGAGGAGGTCTAGGGCTAGAATTATTGATCTCGCTCCAACGATCGTGGCGATGCCTCACATGTGTGGTTTTAACACCGTTCTCATATGTGGGCGCTACTCACGTATGCATTCGCTTCTGCGCGCGAGCTTTTTCTTATTTATTTTACTTGATTTTATTTATTTTTACACTGTTTTAAAAAAAAAAATTGGATCACTTTTATTCCTATTACAAGGAATGTAAACATCCCTTGTAATAGAGAAAAGCATGACAGGTCCTCTTAAATATGAGATCTGGGGTCAAAAAGACCTCAGATCTCATATTTAGGCTAAAATGCAATAAAAAAATAAACTAAAATTGTCATTTGAAAAAAATGACAAAAATAAATTGGCCCTTTAAGACGTATGGGCGGAAGTGACATTTTTACGCCGCTTCCACCCTGTTATGCTATGGAGACGGGTGGGGCCATCTTGCCCTCACTCGTATCCATGGCAAGCAGGAACATGGACCCGATCCCCTCCGCCGCTACCAACGGCTCCGGTAAGCGGCGGAGGGCGTGGGAGATAACGGTGATCTCGCGACGAATCCGCTGCGCAGACCACCATTATCGTTTACAGGACCGGCGCCTGAAGAGATGGATATCTCAGTTGTGGCAGCAGCTGCTGCCGTTACGAGGTATCACTCTTCAAAAAGAGGACGTATATAGTCATGCGCAGGTCCTGAAATGGTTAATATTATGGGGAACACATGGGCTGTAATCGTAATCTCATCTGCCACACACTCTACAGCTCACTATTATTCTGACCCTGCATGGCGCTGCAGCCTGGAGCATGAGCTTCTGAAAGTGACACTGATACTGACCTCCCTGACCAATAGTTTAGCATCGTTTTTTTTTAAAAGGGGGGCCTGGAGTTTTGGAAAAGTTGTATGTGTGGGCCCATCAGTGAATGACAAAAGAGGTATCTCACAGAGTTCCATCCAAGCTTATAAAATGGGTGCTCCACTGCAGTTTGGATCCCCTTAACCTTCCCTTGTGTACAACCCAGACTTTGGGGTGGGGGCGATAATTCCAGACATTTAGATATCTGTAGCCCTTTTCAATTCTTCAATATAATGACATACACATTTTTACAAAAGATCCCGATGACCAACATGAATTTGCTTAAAGGGGTTGTAAAGGTATAATTTTTTTTAAATGACATACCATACTTATCTCCATTGTGCAGTTCGTTTTGCACAGAATGGCCCCAATCCTCATCTTCTGGGGTCCCTCGGCAGCTGTCTTGGCTCCTCCCTGCAAGAGCTAACCCCCCTCTGGGAAGCCTTCTCCCAAGGGGGTTAGCTTGCTGGTGCGCTCCCGTGTGATACAGTTGGCGGCCATAGCCGATGAGTGTATAACTGGGCCCCGCCCCCGACACACCGCGTCATTGATTTGTTTGATAGCAGCGGGAGCCAATGGCTGCGCTGCTATCAATCATCCAATGAAGAGCTGCCTCAAGCTGGGGGAAAGCATTGCGGGATCGTGCCCCCGGAGATTCGGGGGTCAGGTAAATGAAACGAGGGGGGGCTGGAGAGTGCAAGGTGTTTTTTCACCTTAATGCATAGGCTGCATTAATGTAAAAAAAAAACACAAAGCTTTACAACCGTTTTAATGAACCATGAAGGAACAGAAATCTGAAAAACACTGTTTTAAGTACTCTGGGGCAGATCCACAGAGCGAGTACGCCGGTGTATCTACTGATACGCCGGCGTACTTTCAAATTTCCCGCGTGTCGTATCGTTGTTTTGAATCCTCAAAACAAGATACGACGGCTTCTGGGTTAGATCCGACAGGTGTACGTCTTCGGATCTAAGATGCAATACTTCGGCGTCCGCTGGGTGGCGTTCACGTCGTTTTCCGCGTCGGGTATGCAAATTAGCTATTTTCAACAATCCAGGAACGTACGAGCGGCCGGCGCATTTCTTTACGTCGTCTCTAGTCGGCTTTTTCCGGCGTATAGTTAAAGCTGGTATTTTGTTGTGTATAGTTAGACTTGCCATGTTAAGTATGGCCGTCGTTCCCACGTTTAATTTGAATTTTTTTTTTTGTGTAAGTCGTCCGTGAATCGGGATGGACGTAATTCACGTCTATGTTAAAAAAAATGATGTCCTTGCAAAGTCATTTAGCGCAAAGCACGGCGGGAAATTTAGGGATGGTGCATGCGCAGTTCATTCGGCGCAGGGACGCGCTTCATTTAAATGAAACACGCCCCCTAATCGCCGATTTGAATTCCGAGCCGTTAAGCCGCATGAGATACACTACGCCGCCGTAACTTACGGGGCAAAATCTTCGTGGATTCGAAATAAAGCAAGGTAAGGTACGGCGGCGTAGCGTAACTCATATATGATGCGCCGGGGCAGATCTTTGTGGATCTGCCCCTCTGTGTCTATTAGGACTATTGTCAGATGACATTTGCAAATTTCGTTAGTTTGTAGCCGAATTTGATCACATATATTTATTTTTATAAAAAACAGGACAATGATAATTTGAAGAGGATAAAAAAATATGAATATAATAGATTTATTATAATCAAAATGATAAAATGCATTTAAGCCCCCTGGTGACAAATATATCATGAGTGCTGAATCAGGAGTGCCTGCTCCTTCTTCTCAGAGCTATGTTTGGCCAAGTCATGCTTATGCAAAAAAACATAAGCAGATGGAACAATGACTAGCCTACAACCCTCATGAAGAAATGTGTTGCGTTTATGGGTTAATAGGAATGGTTTGAAACTTGCACTGGGGAAGAAAAAAGTTTAAAAACCATGTTTGCAATTTTTTGCGTTGAATCAGGACAGTACCTTCTTTAGATAATGAAATCATATATTTTTTTAATTAAGTGTATGTATAGCCCTTTTAGTTTTGGACAAATAAAGGAAAGGATAACAACCATTATCAAGTTTTTACTGCTGTTTGTGCCTGTTCTGGGAAGAGTTACCCATTTCGATTTGTCCCTTTGACCAATGCTACTGGGATTGAAAGTGACAAAAATAAATAAAAAAATGTGAGTTGTCACCAGAACACGAGGTAAGGGTAAACATTTTAATAGTCACACATGTTCTGTTGAAAACTGTCTAAGGGCTAGTTTACACTCACTTCAAAACGAGGCTCCGGAACAGGCTTCATTAAGCGTCATGTACGTCCAGGACGTGACCGCGAGAGGAGCCGAGCCTGCCTGACTATACCCGAGTGTACTGCGCTCGGTATATGCCGGCGCAGTGGTTCAAACTCAGCGCGGGAAGCGGGTATCGGCGTATATTGCACACCCACGATTTTGCCCTGATTTTCAGGGCAAAAAAGTGTGCGGTATACGCTGATAAATACGGTTTGTACTAAAGAAATGTTAATTTTCCTCATCTCAAAGTTTAGAGGCATGATGAAGACGCACAATGGGTGATGAATGAGTCCAGTAGATGTTCTGACCTTAGTTACATGCACCTAAATGTATAGAATACACGTGAAACATCTACACAATGCTTGAAAGGCTTTAGCGGGAATCTGTCACTTTTGCAAAGAACCTAACACCATACCTAGCATATTACTCAATGTAATTATATTCACCAGCAAAGCACATCTGCTACATTTCATTTACATTCAGAAAATTCTTAAAGCGCATTGAATGAAATAAAGCTCATGGCCATATAAATGCCTCTAAACAAACCATATAAAATGTCCAGTGGTGAAAGTATAGCACCCTTTGCTAGTACATTTCCCCAACTTGGCAGTTCTACAATCTTACAGAAACATTTTCGTACAGCTATATGGAATCATTTTGCAGTGATGTTTCACTTGTAATTCAATTAAAAACTGATAATGTTCTCCAGAGCAGCATGGCTGTAACATAAGGGCACTCTTCTATTCCTCCATAGGAAAAGCTCTCTCCAAAAACCTGTAATTCATCTGGAAATATTTTCATTACGAAATACCATGTACCCCCCTACTCCACACCCCTTTTTTGGAAGTCAGCTATTTAATAAGCCTGTGTTTTGTGTTTTTACTAGGCCTCATCTGCCTAAGGCTGCGTGAGACCTTCTGTGTAATTTTGTTGGTATATCTTTGTGTGTCTGTGCCTATGGGCAAAGCTTCCTGAGAATGAAACATGGGACTGCAATCAAACTCAGCAGGAATATAGGGCCATGACCACTCTTGGAAAGCAATCTAACGTGATGCCCTGGAGAAATGAAAAGAAAGCGGATAAAATGCTATCTCCATAGCTGGTGTGTTCTCTACAGGGGTTTAGCAAATCAGGTTGAATTTGCTGTGTTTGAATAGAAATGTATGCTCTCCTTCAAATAAAATGCCAAACAGCAGAAAAAAAACATTTTCCATTTTGAAAAGTTAGGTGGAAGTCTAGAAAGCTTTATAAACTTTTGTTAGGAGATGCTACTTCATGGCTGGGTGGACAAGCATCATTGTTTTTTTTCCCTAGGAGTCAAAGCATGGAATTGAGAAATTAAAAGATTTTATTGTATACATGACAAAAGTTAAGAATACATGGTCCTAAAAATGTGTATGTATCCATTTCCAAAAGGGGAATTTCATCAGCCAGGACTTTTATAGTTAACATTTTGAGATCCCTTCCCATCCTGACAATACTAAAAAGTCACCATTAGAGGTTTTGCCTCAATTCCTTTCCCAATAATCATACAAGAATATAGGAAAATCAAACATTAAAAATCAAAGGCAGGTTATAAACTTTACCCAACGTTTAGCATTGCAACAGGAAGTACTGTTACTGGCAAGATCTCTAGGTTAGAAGCTTTAAAACAAATTCAAAAAACATTATTATGAAAACAGTATACCGTGAGAAATGATGGCAAACGTACTGAATATATATTTTAGATACAGTATGAACCTCAACAATACACCTACGCATTTATTATATTATTTCTTCTTAAATGTCCAATAAACTTCTTCAGTATGCTTTCCTGTGTCTGCAAAAATATATTATTTGTCAACTTTTTTCTCTGGCAATTCTTCACTGAGGCTTGTAAGGGGTTATGACCACACTTCTTTTTACAGTGGGGTTGATTAACTAAAACTAAAATCTGGTGCAGCTGTGCATGGTAGCCAATCAGCTTCTAACGTCAGCTTGTTCAATTACCCTAAAGCCTCGTACACACGACCAGTTTTCCTGACAGAAAAACTGCCAGGAGAGCATTTGGCTGGGAATCCCGACCGTTTGTATGCTCCCTAGCAGTTTTCCCATCAGGAAAACAGTCGAGAATCCCGACGGGAAAATAGAGAACCCTGCTCCCTATTTTCTCGTCGGGTTTCCCGGCAGAGTGTTTCCTGACGAGAAACCCGTCGTCTGTATGCTTACCTGCCCCGGATAAACCCGCCCATGCTCGATAAAAGTTTGACGCATGTGCAGTAGCATACAAGTTTAGTGTAGGGTGTAGCAAGATGGCGGCAACAGCATTGAATGTGACAAGCGCTGGCTCGTCATAGTCGATGACGTCACCGCGTTCTCGCCTTTCAAAAGAACGGCGGTTTTGAATGACCATCTATATGCACGGCTTTGCAAGAAAAGCTTGCCAGGAATCCCTTCAGGAAAGCCGATGTTTTTTTTTCCTGACGGGATTCCCGGCCGTGTGTACAGGGCCTTACACAAAAAAAACTGGAAGCCGATTGGCTTCTTTGCAGAGCTGAACCTTTGTATTCTCTAGTTTTAGTTAATTGACCCCATGTCTCCAATAATGGATAGATTGGATGTCTTTTAATGAATGTGCACATAGAGTATCAGCAATTTAATGAAGCAAGGCATTATAGAATCTGATGTCAGGTAAACACCACACAGAGATGCAGCCTTGGAGAAACTGTAAGGCAATCTTTGGAAATGATAAAAAACAAGGGGTGTTGTCCCTTTAAATAATTATATATACACTGTCCTCTTAAAATCATATAGTACTCAATACTGTACATACAATCGCCCTGTCAGTGATATGGGTGCCTAAAACAAATAATGCAAGAAATAGTGCACATAAATCATCAAATCAATATTATAATGCAATTCTATAATTGGTGATCCACAATTGCCAGCAATCCTCTAAGTGATCCCAGTGCTCCATTATTAAAGATAAGTTGCTACCTGATTATCAGGATTTTAGACCCCAAAAAGATAAGAAGTCAACAGCACTTGGATATGGGATGAAACCCAAGAGACCGCCATGCCGCAAGAAATGCCAACTTCTCAGCTCTCCCCTTTCAGATTTCATATATAAAAGGAAATTACAGGCTCACACCAGAAATGGCTCCTACACAATATCCAATTCACCATAAAAAGATAAGGAAATTGAGTGTATTATCCTTTTAAAAGAATTATATTACAACTTAACTGTACTCACAAGGAAAAGAAGGTTACAAATAAAACAGCATTTGGCTCAGGGGCAGGGGAGCATGCGCAATGACATCAGCGCCTAAATGCAAGAGATTGAAACTTCACAAATGAACAGACTCTTGCAGTATGTGACTTTGTTAATTTATTGAAGGGGGGTATGAGAAATAGTATATCAACAGGATTCGGGCCAGTGAGATGCACATTGCAATGTTATTCACTGGGAGCACTGGACAAGAAATTCTCTTTGCGTAATAAAAATGTAATCTAAATTATTTTCTTTTTAGTAATCTCTATTAATACTACACAGGTAACCGAACACATTGTTGATGACTGTTTAAAAGAAAACAATTCAAACTACAGACGTATTTTTGGTAAAACATTAGAAAACAATTATTTACATTGTTGGGCACATTTCTAAAAGGAAAGCATAAAACAATAGCAGTCATTATTTCATACTTCATAAAAGCAGCGGCTTCTGTATCTTTACATTAGGGGAACAAGTTCAAGGACAATCACATAGTTCCCTGAATCAATGCCTCCAATAAAAGAACAAAATAATTACAGCTAGTTTACAGGAAGAGAGTTCTATGATTCAGTGCAATTAGAGATTTGTTAGCATTTTCTACATATTACTAGAAATATAAATGTGATTTGCAATGGTGTATAAGCAGTGATGGAATCAGGGTCACAGTGCTCAAAATTCCGTAAGTTCTAAATGTAAAAGTGTTTACCAACTGCCCATCATTTCTACCCACACCACAGTTCTATCTTCTCTGACTCTTTAGTTAGACAGGGGTATATATATATATATATATATATATATATATATATATATATATATATATATATATATATATATATATTCATTCCTAAATGCACCAATGACAGCTATACAACTTTTTGACTCTCACATATGTGTTTTTCCATGACATAACAGTTATAACTACCTCTGATTAAAGAGTGCCCCCATAAGAAGATCACATACTTAAAAGGGAACCAAACCCTCCTATGCTTTTCAGCCAAAGAAGCTGCCCTTTTTTGTATCTTCAGCTGCCATGATGCTGCACATGTGATTAGGAAGGACACCAGCCATTTGATGGTTTGAAAGTTTGGTTGTACAAAGCAAACGTAAAAGTTAATATACCGGGCATGCCGGCAATGTAACTTTTTGAAACCATTAAATGGATGACTTTAGTTTCACTTTAAAGGCAGAATTCTTAACAGTGTTATCAGTATCTGTTAGCTTTAAAAACAATTCATATGGGCAGATGTGTAATAATCACAATGACTAATCAAAAGTAATCTTTGATTGGATTAGAGTAACCTGAAAGCTGATAGTTTGCTGTTATTCACATTACTTAAAAAGTCTGACAGTGACAGAAATGTCTTTAACCACTTAAGGACCGGCTCACGTACATATACGTCATCACTTTAAAGATGAATATCTCGGTAACGGCAGCAGCTGCTGCCATAACCGAGATATTCATATTTTCTGTGGCCGGTCCTGTAAACGAAAACGGTGGTCTCCGCGGATTCGCTGCAAGATCACCGTTATCGGCGGCTCTCCAGTGCCCTTTGCCGCTTACCGGAACCGTCGGCAGGGGCGGAAGCGATCAGGTCGTTCACGCTGCTGTGTGTGGATACGAGTGAGGGCAAGATGGCCCCCACCGATCTCCATAGCATAGCCGGGCGGAAGCACATTTTTTTGTTGTCATTTTTTTAAATGACAATTTTTTTTTTATTATTACATTTTAGTCTAAATATGAGATCTAAGGTCTTTTTGACCCCAGATCTCATATTTAAGAGGACCTGTCATGCTTTTTTCTATTACAAGGGATGTTTACAGATCTCTTTCTTTCCAGCTGAGTCCTTGGCATTGTTCACTTCCTCCGTCCGGATGCAACATCATAGCATCGCTCCCTGGCCTCCGAAAGACATCGAGATGACTGTCTGACATCTCTATGATCAATGTCCAGCAGCGGCAGATTCCTTCTCGGGCTCGCTGATCAAAAGGAGAGCCGGGAGAAGCACCGGAGGGCGGCGGGAGATGTACCCTCTCGCCGACTGTAAGAACAATCAAGCTATGATTATTCTTGCGGCACACAGGATCACTGGCTGTAAAAGATGATATCTGAATGATGCCTGCAGCTATCATTCAGATATCGCCACACAAAGTCAAAGACGTCATATGACGTCCTTGGGCTGGAAGTGGTTAAAGTATAGCATATATATATATATAAGAGAGCATGTAAATATGCTTCCTTCACAGGAATTTTAATTTATATTAATATAGTACAAAGGTTATTTAATATTCCATCTGCACTTTTGTCTAACATTTTTAAAAATGTATTTTGATAAAAAATTTAAAATATTAATATTCAAAGCCTTAGTAGACAGAAACAAATCTCCAATGAAAAAAATCTTGGAACTTGCCATACTGTCTAGCCATCAAGTTTATTATGATTAACTAAACCTAGGTTGATCTTGCTTGTACACATAAATCAGCATAAATGGATGTTTGGACTGCATGCTAGTGTGATTCTCACAGGATAGAACAAAATTAAACAGTGTTTCATGCTGTGAGCCATCAAAGGCAAAAATGATGAAGTAACATCTTCTTGAGACTTCATATTTGGAATACTCATTATTATATTCTTAAACGTGTTTGGGCCATCATATTGAAATTGATAGCAAGGGATACAAGGCAGGCATGCTCAGACATTTGACACAACCAATCACTCAAACAGTCTATTGAAAAAACACTACATAACAAAGCATTATCTATAAAACAATAAGAAACACATGGAAGTTTACCACCTTGCATATAATAATAAAGTATAAAATGTTAATATATTCTATAGAATAGTAAATAAACAATGGAAAATATAAGAATGAGGTCAGGATTACATTTATAATTAGATTAATAAAGCAGGTGAAAAAAAAAAGGGTTTGGCTATAGTAATTTACACTGAGCCCTCCATGGTGCCTTAATAGCTTACAAAAAGGGTCAGTCACAGACGTGCTAATGACGTGTCACTGCTGCTCACTAACAAATCACAAGTACAAGGGGTTAAAAAATAAAACCTGTAATTTAGGAAATTCAGCAGTGTCCTCCTTTTGAAAATGCTAGTTGTTATACTAAACTACTATATGTACTTTTGGAATCACTGACTTTTAGCATTCAATAGTTATCACTCTAACAAAAATTCTGATATTTAATATCCTGTATCTGTTACCCAAAGTGTATGTAGAACCTAAAAATAAACTTTTCCCATTTACTCTTTGTGGGTCTGTTAAAATACACCAGTGAAAGCATTCTCTTATATCGGTTTAACCACTTGCCGACTGCCTTCCGCATATATATATATATATATATATATATATATATATATATATATATATATATATACACTGCAGCAAGGCAGCTCGGCAGTGCAAACCGACATACATGTACGTCGGTCTGTGCATTTGGTACTGCGGGCGCACATGCCGTGGGAGTCTGCCCATGGGTCCGGTGGACTCGAAGTCCGCTGGGCACTGCGGTGAAGAGAGGCAGAACGGGGATCCGCCTATGTAAACACGTGATCAGGAACAGTGATCTCTCTCCACTCCCAGTCAGTCCATCCCCCTGACAGTTAGAAACACATCCCTAGGGAACACTTAAATGGGTTGTAAAGGTTTGTTCTTTACTTTTTTTAAAAGGTTCCTTTAAGCTAGTGCATTGTTGATTCACTTACCTTTTCCTTCGATTTCTCTTCTAAATGTTTTTTTTTCTTTGTCCGAATTCCTCACTTCCTGTTTCTCCTCAGTAAGCTTGCCACCATCATCCAAGCGGTGGTTAGTCAGCCAGAACAGCTTACTGAGGAGGAACAGGAAGTGAGAAAATCAGACAAAGAAAACAAAGAAAAAAAACATTTAGAAGGGAAATTGAAGGGAAAGGTAAGTGAACCAACAATGCACTAGCTTAAAGGAATTTATTTAAAAAAAAAAAAACCTTTACAACCCTTTCAACCCCTTGATCGACCACTAGAGTTAACCCCTTCCCTGCCAGTTCCATTTATACAGTGATCAGTGCATATTTTTGAGCACTGATCACTGTTTTGGTGTCACCGGTCACCAAAGTGTCACTTGGGGTCAGATTTATCAGCCGGAATGTCAAAGTCCCAATAAAAATCGCTTATCCCCGTCATTACTAGTAAAAACAATAATAAAAAAAAGTCCCTAAATCATTCCCCTATTTTTTGGGGGATATGTATTATAGCATAAAGTAGAACCTTTTTTCCCCCCCAAAATTGTCAGTCTTTTTTTGATTATAGTGCAAACAAATAAAAAATGCAGAGGCGATCAAATACCGCCAGAAGAAAGTTCTATTTTTGGGAAAAAATAACACATTTTGTTTGGGTACAGTATCACACAACAGTGCAATTGTCAGTTAAAGTGACGCACTACCGTATCGTAAAATGTGCCTGGTCATTAAGGGGGCAAATTCTTCTGGGGCTAAAGTGGTTAATAAATTTAAAGAATACCTTTTTTGATCCTGACAAAAATCGAGTGCTTCTTGTGTCTCATATACAGTGGCAAGAAAAAGTACGCTTTTGGAATGATATGGATTTCTGCACAAATTGGTTATAAAATGTGATCTGATCTTCATCTAAGTCACAGCAATGGACAATCACAGTCTGCTTAAACTAATAACACACAAAAAATTTAATGTTACCGTGTTTTTATTGAACACACCATGTAAACATTCACAGTGCACATGGAAAAAGTATGTGAACCCCTAGACTAATGACATCTCCAAGAGCTAATTGGAGTGAGGTGTCAGCCAACTGGAGTCCAATCAATGAGATGAGATTGGATGTGTTGGTTACACAGCTGCCCTGCCCTATAAAAAACACACACCAGTTCTGGGTTTGCTTTTCACAAGAAGCATTGCCTGATGTGAATGATGCCTCGCACAAAAGAGCTCTCAGAAGAGCTCTTACGAATCGTTGACTTGGATAAAGCTGGAAAGGGTTATAAAAGTATCTCCAAAAGCCTTGCTGTTCATCAGTCCACGGTAAGACAAATTGTCTATAAATGGAGAAAGTTCAGCACTGCTGCTACTCTCCCTAGGAGTGGCCGTCCTGTAAAGATGACTGCAAAAGCACAAAGCAGACTGCTCAATGAGGTGAAGAAGAATCCTAGAGTGTCAGCTAAAGACTTACAAAAGTCTCTGGCATATGCCAACATCCCTGTTAGCGAATCTAAAATACGTAAAACACTAAACAAGAATGGATTTCATGGGAGGATACCACAGAGGAAGCCACTGCTGTCCAAAAAAAACATTGTTGTACGTTTACAGTTTGCACAAGAGCACCTGGATGTTCCACAGCAGTACTGGCAAAATATTCTGTGGACAGATGAAACTAAAGTTGAGTTGTTAGAAACACACAACATGCAAAGTGAAAAATGTGGTAATACTGCGCTGTCAAGTAAATGAACAGAAAACAAATATGCAACCAGCTTAAATTGTGAGACACACACAAGTAAGACCAATGTAAAATATGAACAAGCTGCGCAAATAACGTGATAATTAAAACATCAAATCAACTAGCATACAAAATTATGACGTAGTGCCATTGTTAGATTGAAATCACTTAAAGCGAATGGGTTACCCCATTCGTAATAAATTTCAATGAGTCCCAGTGAAAAAAACAAAAAAATTGAAAAAAACAGAAGAAATCAATGTCTTATTTCCAAAAACAGGACGCATCAGATGGTAGTTTGGTGGCTGGAAATATACCGCTCTCCTTCAAATAAATGGTGACATCAAACCAAAGGGAACCACAGAATAGTGAAAAGATAGAAAGGAAATCCTCCACCTTCCAAACTAACTGCCTCTTACCGAAAGGGAAGATCCCAACCAGAGATCTTCTGTTGGCGTGTGGCTTTCTACCCAGCCTAGGGGTCTATGCAGCAAGATATCTGGTATCCGATAAATCTCCCACCGCTCACAGTTGATCAGAAATGATTATAGCCAAGGTGAGGAAAGAAAAAAGCTGACATAGTGTAATCCAGTAAAATCATTTAATATAAAAAATATTTAAAATTGCACTTCCAATGACTAGATAAAAATTTGCATGTGAAAGTATGTAGCCGGCCGGCTAACACAGCCCGTTCACTCCGGGACACTGTATGTAGTGATGACGTCAGCACGCCGCGTGATTTAATGTTTTAATTATCACGTTATTTGCGCAGCTTGTTCATATTTTACAGAAACACACAACACTATGTGTGGAGAAAAACCTCATTCTAACTGTGAAGTATGGTGGTGGGGGCATCATGGTTTGGGTCTGCTTTGCTGCGTCAGGGCCTGGACGGATTGCTATCATCGAAGGAAAAATGTATTCCCAAGTTTATCAAGACATTTTGCAGGAGAACTTAAGGCCATCTGTCCAACAGCTGAAGCTCAACAGAAGATGGGTGTTGCAACAGGACAACGACCCAAAGCATAGAAGTAAATCAACAACAGAATGGCTTAAACAGAAGAAAATACACATTCTGGAGTGGCCCAGTCAGAGTCCTGACCTCAACCCAATTAAGATGCTGTGGCATGACCTCAAGAAAGCGATTCACACCAGACATCCCAAGAATATTGCTGAACTGAAACAGTTCTGTAAAGAGGAATGGTCAAGAATTACTCCTGACCGTTGTGCACATCTGATCTGCAACTACAGGAAACGTTTGGTTGAAGTTATTGCTGCCAAAGGAGGTTCAACCAGTTACTATATCCAAGGGTTCACATACTTCTTCCACCTGCACTGTGAATGTTTACATGGTGCGTTCAATAAAAACATGGTAACATTTAATTATTTGTGTGTTATTGGTTTAAACAGACTATGATTGTCTTCATATGCCCCTGTTGACAGCTCTCTCAGCCAAAACGCATCGGGTCCGCTTTTACAGCACCCCATACTGCTTTTATTTCTTTGCACATGTTTTTATGACTTATATATTCAAATAAAACCTGTCATGGTTTAATTTGACCTGCACCATTTGGAGCACTCTTTCTTTTTTTCTTCCATTTTGTGTTTATCCTTGCCCTACAAATCCATCGGGGCTTCCCATACTATCTGCATTGGAAGTTGCATCCATCCGGTTCCCGTGATTGGTGGTATTCATCTCATTGGATTCATACAACCATCGCCGCCCCGGATGGGCCATCTATGCAGAGATCCAGGTCCGCTGAGACCACCACGCCTTTTAGACTTGCTGTTAATACTAACAGTGGAGTCCACACCTTTCGGTAAGAGTATTCATTTACTTACCTTTCCAGTTGATGTTTTGTGATGATGATCCCTTCAGGCAACTGTTTACTTCACGTTTTCACACCCACCGGTCACTTTTTAATTGGACTGTGAATTAATTTATACACTGGTGTGTTTCAATTATTCACCCAGCATTACGAGCTTCCCAGGCTCTCACATGGACTTTATTTACATCTTTGTATATTCATTATTTGTGTTTACCATCAGTGACCACAATTTATTAGCGCTGCACTTTTGTTTTACTATTGTCTTTATTGTTGTGACTTAGATGAAGATCAGATCACATTTTATGACCAATTTGTGCAAAAATCCATATCATTACAAAAGGGTTAACATACTTTTTCTTGCAACTGTACTCTACTGTGTTATCTCAAGCAGTGTTATCAAACCTGCCTAGGTTACCAGTGAATTGTTGAACACCTACACCCTATGTTTTGGTGTTAAGAAGAGGGATAGGCGAGGATATGTCATCCACACTTGGTGGTCTTACCCACGTCTAACATGGTTCTGCATCCATGGTGTTTGGGCTCCTCTACTTTTTGTTTCACATACAGATCTGCAAGGACGCTAAAGTAGCTTTGCCAGGTTCCCAGCCAGGCTGTTGATTGGCTAGGCTGGATGGATTGATAGCAGCGCAGCCATTGGCTGGCGCTGCTGTCAATCACAGCAGATGACGCGGCGAGCCGGGGCGCGGGACCGAGTGATACAGTCGGCGGCTTTGCCTGCCACTGTATCACGGGAGCACGCTCGCAAAAGCTTTCCACCATGCGAGCTCGCTCGCATGAAGGTGGAAAGCTTTTGCGAGGAGGAGCCGAGACAGCCACCGAGGGACCCCAGAAGACAGGGTTAGGGGACACTCTGTGCAAAACGAGCTGCACAGTGGAGGTAAGTATAACATGTTTGTTATTTAAAAAAAAAATAAAAAAGTTTGCCTTTAGTGACCCTTTAACCACTTACCCCCCGGACCATATTGCTGCCTAAAGACCAGAGTACTTTTTGCGATTCGGGACTGCGTCGCTTTAACAGACAATTGCGCGGTCGTGCGACGTGGCTCCCAAACAAAATTGGCGTCCTTTTTTTCCCACAAATAGAGCTTTCTTTTGGTGGTATTTGATTACCTCTGCGTTTTTTATTTTTTGCGCTATAAACAAAAATAGAACGACAATTTTGAAAAAAATGAATATTTTTTACTTTTTGCTGTAATAAATATCCCCCAAAAATATATAAAAAAACATTTTTTTTCCTCAGTTTAGGCCGATACGTATTCTTCTACATATTTTTCGTAAAAAAAATCGCAATAAGCGTTTATTGATTGGTTTGCGCAAAAGTTATAGCGTTTACAAAATAGGGGGTATTTTTATGGCATTTTTATTAATATTTTTTTTACTAGTAATGGCGGCGATCAGCGATTTTTTTTCGGTATTGCGACATTATGGCGGACACTTCGGACATTTTTGACACATTTTTGGGACCATTGGCATTTTTATAGCGATCAGTGCTATAAAAATGCATTAGATTACTATAAAAATGCCACTGGCAGTGAAGGGGTTAACACTAGGGGGCGGGGAAGGGGTTAAGTATGCCTGGGTGTGTTCTTACTGTGGGGGGGGGGGGTGGCCTCACTAGGGGAAACACTGATCCTCGGTTCATACATTGTATGAACCGAAGAAAAGCATTTCCCCTGCTGACAGGAACGAGAGCTGTGTGTTTACACACACAGCTCCCGTTCCCCGCTCTGTACCGAGCGATCGCGTGTGCCCGGCGGCGATCGCGCCCGCCGGGCACACGCACGGGAGTCGGGGGCGAGCGGGGGGCGCGCGCGCGCGCCTCCGGCGGCTCGCGTGCGCCCCTAGTGGCGGCTAAAAGGTAGGACGTCATAATACGTGATCTCGCCTAGGAGAGCCACCTTGTGGACGTATTATGACGGTGCGGCGACGGCAAGTGGTTAATGTGGTGGACTGCACTATAAAGTTACAGCATATAGAATTTTGTGATTATGTAGAACAGGCTGGTATTCTGTTAGAGTCACTGACAATTGTTTCTCTATGGCAGCTGAAAGAACATTATGATGAATGAGAGATGGCTGTTTACGGGAACACACTGTGTCCTGATCCATTGTTATTTTTCTTCTTTATTGTAATTGTTTTCCACCACATTCTACTTTTTTTTATATCTTTTATCTGTGAGAATTCTTTTTTTGTCTAGCTCATACTTTGCTTTGTTAAAATTTCAGAGAATATTAATTTGCTTCTGCAAGCCCATCAGACAGAACATGTACTTGAATAAAATGTGTACAAGACAAATACCATCACGCAAAAACAAAAGATAGACCAATAAAAAAACATAATTAAGGAAAACAATAGCATGTTTCTATTTCTGTAATCCAACAATAGTTCTTTTGATGTTAAAGAAAACCTATGCTGAGACGCAGACTGCATTGCTAACCTCCTTAAAAAAAAATTAAAATACCTAATTGTGTCCGGCTCTGAGCGGCAACAATCATTCAGATTTGAAAGTAAAAACTTCTGATCTGTATAGTTGTTTCAGGTCAGTGCCTCAGTCCATGGCATGGCAGCCTGGCCTTTGCGTTTTTAGATGGGGACCAGCAACAGTTAATGTTTAAGTTGTACTTGTCTCAGTTAAGTGCACCAAGTGTCATTTCAGCCTGCTGCTTCATTCCTTTGCATGAATCACTTCTGACAAGTTTTCCTGACACCAAGAGGAAAAAAAAGGGACAGGGGAGGGACCTCCAGTAGATTGACAGCCTTAGCTTTGTTCCTGTGAGCTATGTAGAATGGTGTGTGTCCCTTCCCTCCAATCAGCTCTTAAAGCTCTGTGTATCCTCTACAGATAGTCACTTCTCTGGGTACATGTAAGGGTTTACAATCACTTTAAGGCTACTTTCACACTGAAGCACTGGGTGCATCGGCGCTAAAGTGGCACTATTTTTAGCAGCGCTTTACCGTCGTTTTTGCAGCGATTTTCAGCCGCTAGCATTGTGGTTTGTACCCCCGCTAGCGGCCAAAAAAGAGTTAAACCCGCTCGCAAAAACGCTGCTTTGCTGGCATTTTGGAGGCGCTGTCCCATTGATTTCAATGGGCAGGGGCGCTGTAGGAGCGATATATTCACCGCTCCTACAGCGCCTTAAAGATGCGGCTGGCAGGACTTTTTTTACTGTCCTGCCAGCGCAACACTCCAGTGTGAAAGCCTGAGGGCTTTTAAACTGGATATAAAAGAGCGGCTCTTTCAGGGCACTTTGCAGGCACTATTTTTAGCGCAATCGCGCCTGTAAAGTGCCTCAGTGTGAAAGCAGCCTAACCTGTGTGTCAAACAACTTTGTGTCATTTGTTGCATCTTATGCAGCAAATGTCCTGCAGCCACATTCTGCCTATAATGATGCACTCTAGCCATAGCATTTTTTCGGGCAGATTTACTAAAGGTGACAACATTGGACAAAGTCCATGTACTGTCTGTTAAAGCAACCACTTGTAGCCCCCATCAAAACAGACTATGACAGCCTGACAATTTAAAAGTAAAATTGAAGAGTCAACAATGTGTTTTTACCATACAACAGTAAGTGCTAAAAAATCTGTCAGGATCCCCAGGTGGTATTTTTATGAAAGCTGCACATTTAAAGCATTTTGAAAATTACACTAATACAGTAAAATGTATATGAGATTTTAGTGAATGGGCTTCCATATACATTAAAAGATATATAATTGTAAAATGTAAAAGATAAAGAAAGCTCTATTTGTTGGAAGAAAACAGACATCACTTTTTTGGCAGTAAAGCATCGCACATGCAATTGTCAGTTAAAGTGGCGCAGTGCCGCATCGCAAAAAATGGCCTGGACATTAAGGGGAAATTCTATGGGTCCTTAAGTGGTTAAGGTGGTAAGAGCTGGAACATATTACATGTTTCACCCTAAATATGGGTGGAATATACAGGATTCAAAATCTGAACTATGTTTGTAAATTCCGGTGTGAAGAGTATAGTTTAAACAACTTTCCTACAGTCATTAGGCACTCTACAGCTGCAGTCAAGATGTTTTAGATACACATTTAGGAGTTAATAGTAACTTATAAACCCATAAGCACTGTCCTGCACATGGCTATTTCACATGCATACCACAAATTAAAAGAGAAGTGTGGGAATCTAGAATAACGTACATACACACTTACCAAGATGATTGCAGCATGGATCTGATACTGCTGCTGTCCCCCACTGGCTCTACACTGAGAACTGAGCGATCAAAGACTAATCGCTCAGTTCTCAGACTTCAGTAAGCAAAAAGCCAGTGACAGTCAGTCATTAGCTCTCTGCTGTGCCCCTCCAGCATTTACTGGAATTCCCGGGGTTTGTGGAGGGGGTGGAAGCAGCTGGCTCAGACTGTTAGGCTAATTTTACACTGGGGCGGGGAGGCATTAGTGGTAAAGCGCTGCTAGCTTTAGCAGTGCTTTACCGATGTTATAGCGGCGCATTTTGCCCGCTAACGGGGTGCTTTTAACACCCGCTAGTGGCTGAGGAAAGGGTTAAAAGGCCTCGAAAAGCTTCACTGCCTTAGCGCTGTGCAGGCATTTCAGCAGCGTTGCCTATTGTTTTCGAAGGCAGAGGCAGTTAAGGAGCGGTGTATACACGGCTTCTAACCCCCCCTCCAAAGATACTGCTTGCAGGACTTTTTTTCCCATCCTGCAAGCGCACCGCCCCAGTGTGAAAGCACTCAGGCTTTCACACTGGGGAGGCATGAGAGGTGTGTTTTTTTGCGCTAAAATGCCTGAAAAGCCCCCTCACAGGAACGCAGGACTAATCGCACTCTTGTGACCTCTAGGAGAAGTATGGCTAAAAGAGCTTTTACCAAACTCTCCCTTTAACTCAAAATGTAGACAACGCCACAGACAATATGTCACCTTACTCTACCAACTTTATTTTTTTAAATCAAAATCTGAAACGCTTTTCTGTTAAAAAAAAAAAAAATACAAATTAGGAGCATTCTAAACTTTTTCCAGTATCTTGAGCCAACACTGGCCAGTGTTTGGCCAGAATAAGAACCTTGTCCTTGAATTGCATTTTCAGCTCAGGCTTTATAGGTCTCCTTTTCTGTGATACGTCCAAATTCTGGAAGAAATTTTCTGTTTATTTGTATTTTTCATTTGCCTCCAACGCTGAAGCTTGTGTACAATTCCTCCAATTTATACAGACTGCCATTGAAAAGCAGGACATGCTGGACCTACCCAGGATGATAACAGCAGCTAATTACAACAATCTGTACAGAATAATTAAACTAAACATGCTTTAAATTCATAATAAACCTGACCTCAAGATAAGGGCTAATACAGCCGTCTAATTGATGCCAATAAATGGGAAACGCTGTGTATAAACCTGGCAAAGCAATTGTGTGCACGACACAGAGTTTTGTTTTTTTTTTTTTTTTAAATGCTACCATTTTCTCCTTTTATATGACAAACATCAAAGACAAATATTCAATGGTTGAGCAAAGGAATTTCTTGCAGAGAAACACAACGTGAACTTTTAACTAAAGCTTGGGGTGACCTTATCAAGTGTTGAACAGTACAAAATAACGCATTTGCTTTTTCTGAAAGAATAAATGCTACAGTTTTCACCTTGGTGAACCGCGCTGAGAATCTGATTTACTGAATCAATCAGTCTATAACTTAGCATAGGACAGTCACATTGAAGGAAGACTCAAAACTCTGATTCAAATGTACATTTATGAATAATACAAAGAAAATGTTGATTTCTAATTCAGGGAAAGGCGCTTTGTATAGATTAATGACATTTATGCAAAATTTGAAAAACAGATGAGACAAGGATTACAAATTGATGAGCAGCACCAAGGAAAAATGCATAGTAATTATCCAGAACTGAAGGTAATTATGAAAAGATTCTCAGTCACTGAACAGGTCCCTCTGCAGTGCAGCCAACTCACCCCTTCTGCCGTAATATGCATTTTGGACTCCTAGCTGTAAACGTGCACTAGTTTAAAAATGTATGGCACCCAGAGCAAGAAGGGTTGATGAATCTTGACCTACATTTCTTTAGAAATTTAATTCACCTACATCTTTCATTTATATCTCAGTGCAGATCGTTGACTGATTATATATGTGGAAGACTTATTAAATTTGCACAGTATATATATATATACCAGGTAATAAATATACTGTAGTACCACTGGTCTCTGGATTACTATGTAATAAGACATCTTGGGACTCTACTATTAAAGTTATTTCAAAAGAACTGCCTATAGTACTTCAGAGCAACCAAAAAAAAAAAAAAAAGTCAAACTTTTATTCTCAACATATGGTTAAGTTGTGCAGGTGTGAATTTGATTGGTTGTTCTGATTTAATAAGGAAAGTTCTTCTTGTATTTTTCAACCTCTGCAATCCTTGCAACCTCTCCAATGCCTCTTTCAGATCACAATGGTTTCACATTCTCCCTGTGTTTTCAGTCTTTCACCCTCCAACATTCTCTATGCTGATGACACCCCAATTCATCTCTCTTTCTCTCTACTTCAAAGATCACCCCTTTAGTTGCCTCACAATTCACTAATTTGCTAACTGACTTTTCAGTATGGATGTCACACCACTTTCCAAAGCTAAAGTACTATTTCCTCTCCTGTGTCCACTCCCATACTTTTCCATTAATATCAAAAGTCCAACTATCAGTCAATCCCCTCATGCCAGGGTGCTAGGTGTAAATCCTGGACTCAACTTTTGGTCTTATATCCAATCACTGTCCAAATATTGCCACCTTCATCTATGCTACATTTCTAAATTATGTGTTTTCTTATTAAATGAAACTAAAGGAGTTACTAATTTACTCTAAGTTATCTCTCACTTTAACTATTACAATTCTCTTCTCATTGGCCTATCTTTACAAAGGACTACCCTCCTTCATTATATTATAAATGCTGCTGCCAGACTCATCCACCTTACCCACTACTTAGGGCCAGATCCACAAAGAACTTACAGCGGTGTATCTATTGATACGCTGCGTAAGTTCTACGATGCGCCGTCGTATCTTTGTTTTGTATCCACAAAACAAGATACGACTGAATGTGGGCTAGATCCGACTGACGTACAGTGCAGACCAAAAGTTTGGACACACCTTCTCATTCAAAGAGTTTTCTTTATTTTTATGACTATGAAAATTTTAGATTCACACTGAAGGCATCAAAACTATGAATTAACACATGTGAAATTATACATAAAAAAAAAGTGTGAAACAACTGAAAATATATTTCATTGGCTAGGTTCTTCAAAGTAGCCACTTTTTGCAGCAGACACATCTCTAGAACTGTTAAGAGGAGACTGTGTGAATCAGACCTTCATGGTAGAATATCTGCTAGGAAAACACTGCTAAAAAAAGGCAACAAGCAGAAGAGACTTGTTTGGGCTAAAGAACACAAGGAATGGACATTAGACCAGTGGAAATCTGTGCTTTGGTCTGATGAGTCCAAACTTGAGATCTTTGGTTCCAACCCCTGTGTCTTTGTGCGACGCAGAAAAGGTGAACGGATGCACTCTACATGCCTGGTTCCCACCGTGAAGCATGGAGGAGGAGGTGTAATGGTGTGGGGGTGCTTTGCTGGTGACACTGTTGGGGATTTATTCAAAATTGAAGGCATACTGAACCAGCATGGCTACCACAGCATCTTGCAGCGGCATGCTATTCCATCCGGTTTGCGTTTAGTTGGACCATCATTCATTTTTCAACAGGACAATGACCCCAAACACACCTCCAGGTTGTGTAAGGGCTGTTTGACCAAGAAGGAGAGTGATGGGGTGACTACCTCTTGAAGCTCATCAAGAGAATGCCAAGAATGCCAAGAGTGTGCAAAGCAGTAATCAAAGCAGTAATCAAAGCAAAATGTGGCTACTTTGAAGAACCTAGAATATGAAATATATTTTCAGTTGTTTCACACTTATTTGTTATGTAAAATTCCACATGTGTTATTTCATAGTTTTGATGCCTTCAGTGTGAATCTACAATTTTCATAGTCATGAAAATAAAGAAAACTCTTTGAATAAGAAGGTGTGTCCAAACTTTTGGTTTGTCTTAGTACGCCGTCGGATCTTAGGTGCATATTTACGCTGGCCGCTAGGTGGCGCTTCCGTTGATTTCCGCGCAAAATTAGCTAGATACGCCGATTCTCAAATGTACGCATGTACGCCCGGCGTATTTTTTTATGTCGTTTACGTAAGGCTTTTTCAGTGTAACGTTGCCCCCGCCTCTATGAGGTGTACGCAATGTTAGGTATGGACGTCGGGACAGCGTTGAATTTTCCGTCGTTAACGTTGTTTGCGTAAAACGTTCGCGAATAGGGCTTTGCGTAAATTACGTTCACGTCAAAAGCATTGACTATTTGCGATGTGATTTCGAGCATGCGCACTGGGATACCCCCACGGACGACGCATGCGCCGTAAAAAAAAACGTAATTTACGTGGGGTCAAGATGAATGAACATAAAACACGCCCACATCTTAGTCATTTGAATTTCACGCCCTTACACCGACACATTTACACTACGCCGCCGTAACTTACGGCGCAAATTCTTTCTGGATAAGGAACCGCCGCTCTAAGTTACGGCGGCGTAGTGTATCTGAGATACGCTACGCCTGCCTAAAGATAGGCAGTTCTTTGTGGATCTGGCCCTTAGTGTCCACCATCATTTTTTGTCAATCTCTTCACTGGCTTCTGTGCATCTAACAAATAAAATTCGAAATTCTAACAACATACAAAGCCTTCCACAACTCTGTCTTAAAGGGGTTGTAAAGGTTAGTTTTTTTATTTTCTAAATGGGTTCCTTTAAGCTAGTGCACTAGGATTGGAAATATCAGTTTGTAAATGGATAGAAAACTGTCTGAAAGACAGAATTCAGAGAGTAGTGGTTAATGATTCTTACTCTGAATGGTCTAAGGTTATCAGTGGTGTACCCCAAGGTTCAGTGTTAGGACCCTTACTTTTTAATATCTTTATAAATGATATTGGGTCTGAGATCAAAAGTAACATTTCTATTTTTGCAGATGACACCAAGCTATGCAGTGGAATAACGTCCTTACAGGATGTCTCCAATTTACAAGCCGACCTTGATGCTCTGTCTAATTGGGCGACTATGTGGCAGATGAGGTTTAATGTTGATAAATGTAAAGTTATACACTTGGGGACTAAGAATATGCATGCATCATACATACTAGGAGGAGTACAACTGGGGGGATCCGTAGTGGAGAAGGATCTGGGGGCTTTGGTAGATCATAAGCTCAATAATGGCATGCAATGCCAAGCTGCGGTTTCCAAAGCGAGCAAAGTCCTTTCTTGTATTAAGAGAGGTATGGACTCCAGAGAGAGAGAGAGATCAGTTTGCCCCTGTACAAATCATTAGTAAGACCTCATCTGGAATATGCAGTTCCGTTTTGGGCTCCAGTTCTTAAAAAGGATATCGGGGAGCTGTAGAAAGTGCAGAGAAGGGCAACCAAACTGATAAGAGGCGTGGATGAGCTCAGCTATGAGCAAAGATTAGAAGAACTGAATTGATTCACTCTGGAGAAGAGGAGAATAAGGGGGGATATGATCCACATGTAAAAATATATAAGGGGTCCATATAGTGACCTTGGTGTTGAGTTATTCACTTTACGGTCAATACTGAGGACAAGGGGGCACTCTTTACGTCTAGAGGAAAAGAGATTTCATCTCCAAATATGGAAAGCTTCACAGTAAGAGCTGTGAAAATGTGTAACAGACTCCCTCCAGAGGTGGTTCTGGGCAGCTCAGTAGATTGCTTTAAGAAAGGCCTGGATTCTTTCCTAAATGTACATAATATAACTAGGTACTAAGTTTTGTAGGTAAAGCTGATCCATGGTAAAGTCGATTGCCTCTTGGGGGATCAGGAAGGAATTTTTTCCCCTGCTGTAGCAAATTGGATCTCATGCTCTGCTGGTTTTTTTTGCCTTCCTCTGGATCAACTGTGGGTATGGAGTTGGGTGTATGGGATTGTACTATGTTTTTTTTTTTTTTTTTGTGGTTGAACTGGATGGACTTGTGTCTTTTTTCAACCTGACTAACTATGTAACTATGTTGGTTCACTAACCTTTTCCTTCGATTTCCCTTCTAAATGTTTTTTTTCTTTGTCTGAATTTCTCACTTCCTGTTCTTCCTCAGTAAGCTGTTCTGGCTGACTAACCCCCAGCCAGAACAGCTCGGATGATGGGGGCAAGCATACTGAGGAGAAACAGGAAGTGAGAAGTTCAGACAAAGAAAAAAAACATTTAGAAGGGAAATCAAACTAAAACCATTACAACCCATTTAAGCTACAACACCAAACTTGTGTAACAATACCACTGATACTCTTTATTCCTCCCATAACCTTCTACTTCCAGCTCCCATGTTACCTTTACCCATGTTCACCTTCATAACACACCCCAATCTGCGATCCCTAAAAGCCTATCTCTTCAGGTTAGCCTATCCTGCCTCTACCTTGCACCTGAACATTTAATTTTGCCATAAATTCATTCCCGTATAGTTATTGCCTTTTATACCACGTGTTCCTCCCTTTTTAATTGTTCTCACTAGCAGGGCCCTTGTAATCCACTTGTCTTGAATTGTATTATAATAATACTGTCTCCTTTTACCTTGTAAAGAGCTATGCCTGCGTAATAATATTAATAATAATAAAAGATACTTTGTTAACTGATGCTTACCAGTAATAAAGGGAAATTAACTTATTTAGTTCACTGATTACACATACCATGCATCATTTGCAACTTACTAACTTGCAATCAACATTCTTTCTATGCATTTTTTTTTATTATTTTAATTAAATGTAATCTTTTTATAAGCTTGGACAATTCAAGATAAAGGCAAATATAATTAGAAGTTACATTTAGTAAAAACTGCATGTGTAAACAAACCCCAGATTCAGAAATACAGCTCAATGTGCATGCAAATCCTAATCTTGACCTTGACACCATCTCACCCACCTCCCGAGTCTCCCAAATGGTCAGTGAAACTGTCCATCACATATTAAAGACTAAAATAAAGGTTTAAGGTACAGGGCCAATTGGATCCTTGCATAAAGCCATCTATATAATCGAATTGCTGATTGCTTGAGAAGCAGTTTTCATTGACACATAAATGATGCAATTTGTGTAGTCAGATAACCTTATCTGACTACTCAATTTTCAAAGTAAAGCTTTACACATAAATACCTGCCAACTACACTCTATTACACCTTTAAATATATAAAAACTTTGGGTCTTGCTAAAACAATGCCGATAAAAGTGGAGCCTTCCACTCAACCCGCTTCCTGTACATCTTTAGGCATCTTGAGCACTTCCTTGACATCATTTAACACGATTGTGTGCATCCACAAATCCATAGCATGCACCAAAATGTAATCAGCAACATTGACCTATGCTGGACCGCTCCTGTTGGTTTCTGGTACCTGGCAAAGTACAATCTTCAACGTTAGAAAACTGCAGGGTAGCCAAAAAACAATTTTTGACACCAGTGAAACAGATAGTTGCTAGGGAATAAGCCACCTTTTTGCGATGCCTGGTTGTGACCTAGGGATAGGAGCACTGCACCCTTCATAACTGTCATACTGTTGCCCAGACTGTAACATTTGCTCTAACTGCAGACTATAGTGAAATTCCTGTGAACTTTGATGTTCACTGGATCTTCGCGCAAGACTTTACATCCCTCTTTCCAAATCAACTTGCTAATTGCCTCCTGCAATCTGAATGCACAAGCATCAGAAGACATTACAATTCATCCCAGCTCCCCACTCAATGACTATTAGGTAGTGACAGTAAAAGTTAGACCATGAACTGGACGACACCATGTTCCAGAATTTGAGCACATTCTAGTAAAAGGAGCAATGTAAACTAATAACAGGTCTTGCTTCTTTCAGATGCCAACAAGACAAAAACTGTACCACCAATGCTTATCCTTAGTGTACATTCTTCCACAAACTATCATATATGCCCTTCACTCAAAAAATTTATGCTTTTTGTTTAATACGCTCAAAGAAACCAGATACTGTCTGAAAGCTGCATCTTTCTGCTATTCTATAGCAAAAGATACAGTGGGACACTTTAAGACTGACCAAGCTTTGGAAATATTAAACAGGCTTTAGAAGAAGCCCAATTTTGTGAAAGCTCATTCAGAAACCATTGCCATGAGAATGGATTACCAAGAACCTTCATAACTTTGGGGGTCACTTTTTCTATTCTTCTTGGGACACAGCGTATGATCTCATAGCTGGCATGTGTTCCAAAGGCTGTCTGACTACTTTTCTAAATGCTAGCCAAGTATATCCAAGCTACTTCTCATTTCATTGTCACAGATTTCTAAAGATGCTTTTCACTTTAGACAACCTCTTTCAGCTTTTATTGAAAAATAGTTAATAGTCACATATATCCTCGGCTTATAGTCAAGGTAGATAATCCTTTCTCAGTGCAGGGCTTTGTAAAATGACACAGACATTCTGGTCCTTGCACACTTAGGCAGCGATGGGTATTGCCCTTCTTGTAAGGGGCAGTTTATTTAAATATGAACAAAAGCTCTGTTTGGCCTTTGAAGCATGCCATCTTTGTATAATTTTTCTTTTTCACATTTGGTTAATGTTTTATTTAAATGAATCCAAGGCCTTTGTTACAATGCTTATATCAATGAATAGCATTGCTAAACTTTCTTTTAGGTTAAGTTGAGTATTTTTTGGACACGATTCCAGGATTATCATGTAGTGGCACATGACTGTTTTCCCATACCGCTAAACAAAGTTGAGACCAGGTAAATATACAATTATATAAGTGCTGCTAAAGTTGTATTACATATAATAAGTTTTTTTTTAATGCATTTAAGAAAAATCTTATTGGTGCAGCTCCCCCGAGCACCCCTAAATACTTACCTGAGCCCGATCTTGGCCCAGCACTGCGCTCTCTCTTCCCCCTCATTTTAGTCAGGCTCCTGCTGCTGTCAATTAAATCCAGTGATGACGAGGTAGCGTGGGGGCGGGGCTGAGGTACACTATGTCAATATATGCATACAGTGAAGCTCAGGATCGAGCCGTCACAAATATTGCCTCCCCCTGAACAAGGGAGGAGCCATGGCACCGCCGGGGGACCCCAGAAGAAGAGGATCAGGGCTGCTCTGTGCAAAACCATTGCACTGAGCAGGTAAGTATAACATGTTTGTTATTTTAGAAAAATAAAAATCAAAATGTAAAAAAACACCAGAAGCAGTGGCCGTCAGATTGAGGTAATTATGCATTTGTGAAGGGGGAGGAAGGACTAGTTTAGGTCAGGGAAAGAGGGCAAAAAAGGATAAGTACACGTTATTTTTAGGTGCTCTTATCCTTTAACAGTTGACATTTAACTGTGCATGCATTAGGTAAAGTACTGTAAACTATTCTGGAGGAATAGTTATGCTGGTACCTGGTGCTTGTGAGAGGAGAAAGGTCTTCTAATCACCATCTTACGCTGACCTAGCTAGATGTACAAAGCAGCACTGACATTTAAACAACAGGATGAATTATTTCTCTCAACACAGCTTCATACTGCAAATTAAAGCATGCCTGCACTTTAAAGCTAAACTCCAACAAAACAGATAATTACACATCCTGAAGTACTGTAAATGAAAATAGTTTTACCTGCCAATGGACATGTAATTATATTCAGCCAGTCTTGTACAAGTACTACTGCTAGACAACACAGCAAAAACCCTGACCGCTCTGCAGACAACACTGGTTAAGTAATACAAGTTGGTCCAGAAGCCACCTTCACTGGTGATTGAAGAATGAAGGATGAGCAGCATTTGGGTGAGGTCATCCCTGTGCTCTCTCCTTTGTGGATATTTTCGCAGACAATATTATTCAGAGTAAAAAAGGGGAAGTCGCGCTAATTGAAATTAATATAAATAAAGTGAAACACCAGTGATTAGTGAAAATAAACAGTTCGTGAAAATAAACAATTCTATGTATAATGATAAACACCCTCAATAGGGTAGGTGCATATTGTGAATAACTACTAAATGGCATAAATGTCTCTCAGTTTAGTATGGGCAAATTGACAGTCCAAACAAGCCAAGCGGTTATAAAGCAGTCCACAGGTGTAGTGATGAAAGGAATCCTTAGGTAACAGTGATAACGACCACTCTGTGTTCAGAACAAACAGGAAACCTCCACCACAAATAATACTGACTCTTACCAGAATTCAGTAAATAATAAGCATAAAGACAAATCCAGCAGCAGCCCACAAGATTATCTTCAACCAGCGGTATCCATACACTAGTAATCACCATTGGAATCCAGACCTGGCAGTGAGTGCTGTTAAGTCTTTTATACCCCAGAGGACAGTCTGAGCCCACTTCACCTCGGAATGGTGCAGATTTCTGTGTGCCAACATGTGGTAAATGTGGACACTTGTTACATTTAAGCTGTCCCCATGCTGTTCCAACACTGCCACAACAGTCCTCTTCTTTGGTGAGTCCCGGTAGAGGGTTACTACCACACGACTATGCTTGAAAACAGGCTAAATAACAGATGATGGGGCAGGAAAACGAGGGAGAATGTTTGGCTCCTGAGACACAAGATGGTGACTGCTTGCTGTACCAGCACAAGACTAGCAAGAACCAGGAACTACCCACAAAGCATTGTGGGTAGTTCCTGGTTCTTGCTAGTCTTGTGCTGGTACAGCAAGCAGTCACCATCTTGTGTCTCAGGAGCCAAACATTCTCCCTCGTTTTCCTGCCCCATCATCTGTTATTTAGCCTGTTTTCAAGCATAGTCGTGTGGTAGTAACCCTCTACCGGGACTCACCAAAGAAGAGGACTGTTGTGGCAGTGTTGGAACAGCATGGGGACAGCTTAAATGTAACAAGTGTCCACATTTACCACATGTTGGCACACAGAAATCTGCACCATTCCGAGGTGAAGTGGGCTCAGACTGTCCTCTGGGGTATAAAAGACTTAACAGCACTCACTGCCAGGTCTGGATTCCAATGGTGATTACTAGTGTATGGATACCGCTGGTTGAAGATAATCTTGTGGGCTGCTGCTGGATTTGTCTTTATGCTTATTATTTACTGAATTCTGGTAAGAGTCAGTATTATTTGTGGTGGAGGTTTCCTGTTTGTTCTGAACACAGAGTGGTCGTTATCACTGTTACCTAAGGATTCCTTTCATCACTACACCTGTGGACTGCTTTATAACCGCTTGGCTTGTTTGGACTGTCAATTTGCCCATACTAAACTGAGAGACATTTATGCCATTTAGTAGTTATTCACAATATGCACCTACCCTATTGAGGGTGTTTATCATTATACATAGAATTGTTTATTTTCACGAACTGTTTATTTTCACTAATCACTGGTGTTTCACTTTATTTATATTAATTTCAATTAGCGCGACTTCCCCTTTTTTACTATGTTTGTTTGTGCTGTATGGCACACTTAAGACGTGGCTGATAACACATGTTTGCACTATATGTTGGGTCTGCGCAACAATATTTTCTTTTTTTTAATATTATTCAGATCCACAGAGTGCCAAGCTACCCGCTCTGCATTAATAATTATTTTTGGAAAACAAGATTAAATAGTGTTTTTACCTATCAAGAGTACAGCTTAAAAAAAAAACTGTACAAAGAATAATTGTATATAATAGCCCACAACAAGCAATCATTGATCAGCTTTTATTATGTGCTTACACTAGTGTGTTTCACACTCTTGCAATACAGCAACCAGCATGATTCCAGTGTGGGTTCCCACATCGC
Organism: Rana temporaria; assembly: GCF_905171775.1. Taxonomy (NCBI): domain Eukaryota; kingdom Metazoa; phylum Chordata; class Amphibia; order Anura; family Ranidae; genus Rana; species Rana temporaria. The sequence goes on from NC_053489.1 coordinate 134,155,566, forward strand.
ATCTCCTCTGCAGGCAGTTCACACTGCCCTCTGCGAACCCCTGGGAGCATCAATACAAAGTTAATGAAACCCTCAAATCAGTTCACATATCACAGTGTAAACTGTGAATTCGGACAGGAATCAAATCGCATGAGGGGTGAAAAAAAAGTCTATGCACTCTTTTTGTGCGATTCCAATGTGAGTTCAGCCATACAAACTGCATGGCTGAACTCACATTGCACAGACGTTGCATGTGATTGGCAGGTGCGAATCACATGCAATGTCTGTGTTCGCATATGTGTGAACCCAGGTAAGGTCATCAGTATATTACTACTATGGGTTGAAGCAGTATTTCTAAACTCCACTTCGCAAGCACCCCAACAGAACATGTTTTCAGGATTTCCTTCACCTTTGTGGGAGATTTTATCATTAAAACAGTATTCAGCCCAGGTTCACACTGCTCCGACATGAAAGTTGCGTGACTTACGATCCGACTTTGCCCTGCAACTTAAGTCTGACTTTGATCTGGCTTAATGTAATTTTTTTCACTCCATGGCATTGAAGTTCTATCAAAGTTGGACCAAAGTAGTGCAGGGACCGTTTCTAAAGTCGGAACAAAAGTGTTAAATCAGTTAAAATGGCTCTCATAGAGAAACATTGAATATGACATGTCATGCGACCTGTGCTCTCACAAGTCAGATCCCAGTTCATACCAGTGAAATGTAATATATTTCAGCTTACCAATCAGATGTAATGGCTGCACTGGTTTTTAGACTTTCTTCCCTCTGTTTTCACCTGGTGATCTGGCCAGTAACACACCACCTGTATTAGAGTGCCCCTACTCTGGATGAAGGCGTATAGGGGCAAAGCAGACAGCCTTGTCAGTCTGGGGAGGGGATGAGTGTTAAGTATATTATCAGATTTAAAAAACACTAACCAATTAACCAACTCCAGCTCACACATTATAATCAGTTACAGCAAACAGCTTTTCATTTTAGGATAGATGTTTTACGTGAATAAATAACATTTTATCATTTAAAGTGGCCAAAAAGTTAATCATTTAAAGGAAGAAGGTTTTTATCTTATTGTATAGAATGCATTAAGATAAAAAACATTCTGTGTGCAGCACCCCCCTCAGCCCCCCTAATACTTACCTGAGCCCCATCTCGATCCAGCGATGTAGCACAAGGCACTCGGCTGTCCAGGACACTCCCTCCTGATTGGCGGAGACACAGAAGCAGGCACCATTGGCTCCCACTGCTGTCAAAATTAGTGAGTCAGTGCTGTCAGTGAGCCAATGAGGAGAGAGAGAGGGGGGGTGGGGCAGTGCCACAGCTCCATGTCTGAATGAATACACAGAGCAGCGGCTCAGCTTGGGTGCTCCCATAGCAAGCTCTTTGCTGTGGATGCACTCGGCAGGAGGGAGGGGCCAGCAGCGCTGGCAAGGGACCCGAGAAGAGGAGGTTCAGGGCTGCTCTGTGCAAGAACACTGCACAGGGCAGGTAAGTATAACATGTTTGCTCTTTTTAAACAAACAAAAAAAATAGTATCACTTTAAGCATCCCTGACTGTTTTAAATGGTGTGTCTCATCTCTGTAACTGATACATTCTGTTGGAGAGCTTGTGGGTTTGAAAGACAACATACTTAAAGTGGTTGTAAACCCTTTACAACCACTTTAACCTACAGGCAAGCCTAGATTAAGGCTTACCTGTAGGTGCTTGAAATATCTCCCAGACCTGCACGGTCTAGGAGATATTTGAAAATCGCCGTAGGGCGATTTCTCCTGCGCATGCGCCAGAGTTATTAAGGGCACGCTGTGCCGTTTCTATCTCAGGTCATGCCGTTAAAGGCGGCTCCCGTGCGCATGTGCAGGAGTGACGTCACGCGACTCCGGCTACTCACAGTGCCGGAGTTTGCGGCCCCCGGAAGGAAGAGGGGTGAAGAATGGCCGCTTGCTACTATCGAGGAAGACGGGGACATGGCGGGCTTCTCCTGCAGGTAAGTGTCACAGAATGGGCTGCTATGCGATGCATAGTAGCCCATTATGCTTTACCTTTACAGGGAAACAAAGAGGAAGTAACACCCATCAGAGTTTACTTCCTCTTTAATAGCTGGATCACCAGATAAAAATAAAAGAAAGTAAGTCTATAAAGAAATCCCATCTAAGAATTGGTAAGCTGTAATATAAAAAAATAAACGTTGCTCTTGGGTTTAATACTGCTTTAATGCTAGCTGGATGATTAGCACAATTGTTTCAAAACATTATCTGCCAGGGGGTACTTGTAGCCTGGAGTAACAAAACATGGGTTTACAGAGCATGATTGCTCTTTGGATATTATTGCAAAATGCCATAGTTTGTAAAAAGATTTGGATTTAGAGTAGATTGTGGAACTGCAGCTATAAACTCATTCTTTACCAAGCAGCACTACTGCTGTGATGCAAGAGAAAATCCATACTTACATTCCCCACTTGATTTCTGAAAGCGTGTTGGAGTTGTAAGCCTGGTTAAAATGCATGCAGAACTTGGGCGTTTAATACATTGTTCTAACATTGTAATTATCATCTGTCTTTGTAAAGGATCAATAAGATTAATACAGAACACAACGTGTCCACTTATAAATCTCTGTCACTGTGACATTGTAAAGCACACACTTGAATTTAAAGAAAAACGACATGCCCATCGGACAAGACAATAAGTAAAACTTCGTAAATTTCCAGAATGCACTTTACAAGCAACTATTTTCCATAAATTATAATGGGAATAAAAACAAATTGTAGAACCTTACTCTCATAGCTCACTGACAGCCATCAGAACCTCTAAAGGTCCTCTGCAAATACTATGTAAAAGTTTTACTTTGCATCAACGTGTCTCCAATGTGGCACAGAAGATTTTAAAGCAGTACAGATAGTTCACTTAGCAAAATGTATGTTCATTTTTTGATGAATAAGCGTTTAAAGTGAAAACAGCTTCACTATATTTACTCAGCTAAGGAAATAAATTTTGCTAACTAAATCTACTTTAGTAAATGAATCAATTAATGTACAGTACACTCATGTACAGTAACCCTTTCCGTGTCACCGGCTTATTGGATCAGCAAGGGTTCAGGAACCACCAAAAAGTTCACCAATAAGTTTCACTTACAGTAAAGGCACCTTTCAAATGCAAAATTGTGACTTATATTATAATGAAGCACAGATAGCAAAAAGGACAGAGGAATAAAAGAAAAAACAGCAGGAAGAACAGTGAGGAGCAATGTGAGAGGAACATTCTTCAGAAGAACATCAATGAGAACATTTTATGTACAGTACAGATCTTGATCATGTGGGCAGCCGGAATGATGAAAACAACATTAATAAAAAGAGGAAGAGATCTGAGAACTACAAAAATAAGCATGAAGATTCCAGCAAGTCAACCACAAAAGATCCAAAAGTGGGTCGATTTTAGATTTTCTGGGTTGCTTTAAAGCCTTCCTGGGGAGTGTGTCATCTCCTGGGTAAAGTGCTTCCTGCAATGCTATCCTACATTGGAAACAAGAGGATTGATCCACAAATGAGCACATGAGCAGCTTCAGATAAAAAATGAAAGACAGATGGAACACATAAGGATTCCGAACACTATGAATATATCAACTTCATGTATTGTTTTTACCAAATATGTTGTTGCAGATCTGTATTGAGATGTCTGCATATCTTCACAAAAGGGCATATTTATGAAAATATTCACTAGACAAACACTGACTCTCTTTATAAATCACATTTGCCCTGCAAAACAGCATTTACAGACATTTGTATACCCACTTAATGACCCTCAACTGTAGATTTACTGCTGGTTCACAGAATCACGTACTGTATATATACAAGATTCTGCATTTCCAGGTAGGGGGTGGGAGCGCATGCACCTGGCTGTGCTGTTATTCAGCCCAACACATGCCGATCACCCGGCCAATGATTGACTGCCGGCACCCAGTGATCAGCCCTGAGCTTCACTGAACACAGCTCTGTGAATGTAGACAACACAGAACTGTGTTCAGTGACAGGGGATCTCATTGTTTGTTCATTCCCAGCTAAGCAGGGAATGAAAACAACTAGATCCCCAGTAAACACAACACACACTTCACACAAACACTTGTTAGGCACACAGTCAACCCCTTGATCACCCATAGATTTCAACTCCTTCCTGCCCAGTGTTGTTAGTACATATTATTAGCACTGATCACTGTCATTAGTGATGCCAGTGGCAGTTAGATAGTTCTCCCCAGCGTCAGTGTCAGATTTCACATTGCACTATAAGTCTCTGATTGCCGCCATTACTAATATAAAAATTCCAGTGTATATCCCATAGTTTGTAGATGCTATAACTTTGACACAAACCAATCAATATACACTTATTTGGAATTTATTTTGTACCAAAGACATGTAGAATACATTTGTTTGGACTAAGCTGGTCCAAACTATTTCCTTCACTAATCCATGACCCAGTGGGAGAGCTGTAAGAAATGTATGCAGCATCAGCCACATGCAGTATAGAGTGCTGTGTTTTGGCAGCGGTACAGGGACTTCCTGTCCTGTTCCTGGAAAGAAATCATGTCAGTCTGAAGGCTGCTCAGCCCTTCAGAGACAGCTTTGTGATTTATGAATATATGGCTTCCTCTGATTGGCTGAGGTGGTCATTCGCTCGCCTCTCCACCAGCCTTGTATTCATTGATTTAAATACAAGGCTTCCTGTGAATGGCTGAGCAGTAACTCAGCCCATCCAAATTTTCTTCTGGGAATGGGAAGACCCCGTTCCGCTACCGGAACAGAGCCTGAAAGCCTGTGTGAAAGGAACCTTAAAAAAAGCAGCTGAGAAAAGGGATTTAAAAAGTTATAGGGTTAACTAAAATTTCATTAACATTTTTAACACTTGACAATAATAAAAAAAGCTACGGAAAGAAGGGAATGAAGGAGTTAATAAAAACTACTTGGGTTTTAAAAAGGGTTGATAAGGAGGAAAACATTTTTTTTTAAAAACCTAACTGTAAATTGTGAATGAATGCATAGCAGCTATCATTTAAAAAAATACGAAGTAGAACACAGGCTCTCAGACTGATAGTTCAGCAGATTACATAGTGAGATTGGAAGACAGCTCTCCATATGCAATCATCGGAGCTATGTGACATCCAGGTACTGTGGCTTGCTTACCAGGAGCACACAGCGTTCCTGATACAGAGTTAGCAATTGTCACACTGCCTCTGCCTCGATGCAGACCTGGGCTCAATAATATATGACCGTTCTGTAAATGCTGAAAACTAAGAATTTTTGTACATTAAATTTGCTGAACTGTCTTCACCAACTTTAGAGTCCCCCTGAATTTTTTACAGGGTCATCATTTCATTCTCATAAGCCTGCAGTAGACTTGCTTATGCTTAGCTTTATTATTTACAGCACGGCTACCAGAAAATATCCATTTCATGGTGGATGGTAGCTTCCAAGAATTAAGCAGCCAATATGCTACAGTGCCTCGTCTAAGAACCTAGATTTCAAAATCCGCCACACTCTGGAGAAAGTAGATACATTATATTTCTCAGCTTTGGTGTAGCTCTCTCTACTCTTCCCTCCTTTCGGCTGAAAGACACGTTTCATTCATGTAGGACTTGATAAGAGAAAAATGACAGATCCGTATATGCCAAGGGCAACGGCCAAGACTTTAACTATACTCAGAATACAATGACTGAATTATATGAGCTCTTGCCCAAACAGGCATTGAATGCATCAGCCCATCTAGCACCTGCATAACTTATGAGAGTTTTGCCTAAGGGAGCAGTAAATGTAAATGGTTCTGCAAAGTGACATTGCTTCCAACATTTTGGGCAGAGGCACATAGAGCAGAGACTTTGTTCCCCTCTAGTGTGTTCTGATCCACTCAGATAAATAAACCATGTCACCCAGAATTAAGGGGTGTATGGCGGATGTCAGAGATCCTTATCAAACACCCTCTTTTCACACTTGTGGAAGAAAGCAGCAGCTGATGTGTGCTGTGTGGGTAGCAGTGCCAATGTGTTAAAAACAATGCATAAAAATGTAATCTTTTTTTTTTTTCAAATTTTATTGGAATGTCACAAAATGACATTTCATAAAATTTCTATTTACAGCGGCTGTGTTGTGATGCAGTGTACTGCACCACAACATGCCTTAGGCTGGCCATGCATGGCTCTAATCATAGGCAATTCAATTTGTCTTGTTGACAATTAAGTCAGTACACACCACTGTGCTGCAGCAGTGGTATGTGCTAAAGCAAAGTACAGCTTGTACAGTAGAACTTCTCCCGGTGGCGCAAGGGATGCCAGTGATCATCCTGCTTAATCGGCAGAGATTCGTACCATTAATGGGCAGGCAGAATGTACCAAGTTGATCAATCAATCAGCTGGGGTACAACCAGCCTGTCAGATTATCTTGCGATTATCACAAGCAATGATCACAGTCTTCTCCTGGCACTATTAGAGCCATACATGCTTAATCACCATTTAAGAATGATGTTTCCTAAATATAAGTTCACAAATAAAAAAAAGTTATTTCAGTTGAGCCACTATTACCAACTCCACTAAAACTGGTTGCGGTGTGTTACTGGCATGCATTGAAGTGCAGTATTTTGCACAAAAATGTGCATTGCAATATCACATTTATTTTAAAGTGGTGGTTCCCCCTAAAACAAATTTCTAACAATACATTCGGAAGACTGCTTACACTGTGTGTAGGCTGGCTTTTCTTTTTTTTTTTTGTACATACCTCGATCATATCGCATATCGCCGTTTCATCCCTCGGCTTTCGGGTATGAGTCTTGCTGGACCTAGTTGATTGACGTTCCTCCAACCGGCGCATACTGCGCGTCACGACTTTCCGACAGAAGCCGAACGTCATTGCGCAGGCGCCGTATAGAGTCGGCTCTATACGGCGCCTGCGCAGCGAGGTTCGGCTTCTTTTGGAAAGTCGTGACGTCAAGTATGCGTCGGTCGGAGGAACGTCAATCAACTAGGAACGCCCACTGCCACAAGACTCATACCCGGAAGTCGAGGGATGAAACGGCGATATCGAGGTATGTACGAAAAAAAAAAAGCAGTGTAAGCAGTCTTCCAAATGTATTGTTAGAAATATGTTTTAAGGGGGAACCACCCCTTTAAATGGGCTGCCAACACACATACGGTAATTTAACTTAAAGTATATGCTGTGTTTCTTTCAAGGCAGCACACTACAATGCAGCTAAAATGCAAATGCATTGATGACGTAAATATGGAGATTGCAGGGATAGCTTTGCGACTTTACAGAGCATTGAACATTATGGAGAAACTAAAAGTCTGTGTTTTTTTAGAAGGCATAACCACACTGTTGTATAGGACACATGTCTAGCCTTCCTCCAGGTTTGTGGTATTCCTCAAAGCACAGCCTTTACTGAATTGACTATGTTCATTAGAATCTACTCTCGGGGAATACAGCTGATATGATCTTGCTCTTTTGTTCTTGTGTCAGCAGTAAATTATAAAAACATAAGATGCAATACATGAAAAACTCAAGCTGAGAGCCAAAATCTTCTGCTTACACCTGCAGAGTATCATGTAAATGAATAAAAAGCGAGTATGCTGGTTTTGTCTATGTAACATATAGCAGGCACAATCAGGTGCCGAAGTCTCAGCTGCACCCATAGCGTGAAAGTAAGATACTACATTAACAGTAATAGCTAGGTAACAAATTCATAGGACAAATGAAAAAAATATATAATAAGTAAAGGCCTTTAACAATAAGGACCTACTTGTAATTGTGCTCTACTGTATATGTGACTATTTGCACAGCAGGATAGATAATACATATAAAAAGCGAAGGCTGGGCACAGCATATTTTTGAAGGCATTTCTCTGTGTGTTTTACAATGGCTAAATCATTTGGATGATTCAGAGATGTGTGCTCTACACACAAAAAGGAGAAATGGAGCCTTGCTTTTTTAATCAATACAAGATAATGGTTTCCTGACTTGCAAGTAGAATGTTGAATATTAAATACTAAGCACTTCCAAGCCTTAAATCGATATATAGAAATAACGTTCACCTTGTGCAGATAGCATAGGGTTTACTTAAAGCCCTCTAGGCTGTCTGTCACATTGCACGGTAACAAGAGCACATCACAAACACACTGCTTCTCCATGTATTACATTTGAGCCTTTAGAGATGAAGAGTAGCTTAAGTGTAATGCCACCATGGCACTATTTAAAATGGCTTCAAATTGCTGTGTTAGGCTTCCTGGTGACCTTACCCTAAGGCCGTTATGTATAGATTTTTTTTTTAAATAGAGCAGTACATCTTATACAGTTTAAAAATAAAACTCAAAGCAGTTCCAAGAGCCCAAACACATCTAATAATGATAATTTAACACCTATACTTACATAAACTAGATATTGAAGGACAGCCCCTCAGGGTGCCTAGACTATGACCGAGAGTGTCGAGTACTAGGTACAGATGCATGGCTGCTACACATTTTCATTTGGTCATAAATAATATTAAGAGAACCACAGCTCTCCTTACATGCATTTCTCACTGCCATCCCATTGCTTCACCATTTTGGCCTGGTTGGCACAGACACAACTGTTTTTCTCTTATTTTGTTTTCTATTCATCACAAGCATCACCCCCTGCTTGCAAGAATGTCAAATGCTGTGGCACTGATGCCAGAATGGAGACCTATGATCACGATTACAATTTAATTAGCCTAGGCACTGTCCCCCAGTACCACCTCCTCAAGAGTCATGGTTGGTCGCTGGTCATGTTGCACTGTCATTTGGCTCTTTCAAGACAGTGCCAAGCCACCAGATATTTGGATGAATATTTACATTCTTCTGTCACAGTGCAGTTGTGGAAGGAGCACATGTGGGTGATGGAGAGAATGTGCACACTCATGTTCCAAGTGGACAACAGAGGCATATGCCATAACAAAGGCAGCACCCTCCGTAAAAGCGGCACTTCTGCAAACAGACATTAATTCCTTGCAATCCAAGGTCCAACTTCTGGAACTCTTTACATTGTACACTACAGATGGTAGTGCCGCCCACTTGTATACAAGCGCTCTTTAAATCTCAGCCAAATGTAAGTTTGATAGCTGTGAATAAACATCTTTTTAATCTATCAAACGGGATTACACTACGGGCCACTTTTTTCTTCTTTCTCTGCATACTATTTTGATACACTGAGTCAATCAGCCTGGGGATCCTGTTTCAAGCATAGCTACCAGGCGGTTTCCATATATCCATTTCATTGAAGACATGACGTCCGGTTAATGCACGACTCTGCTAAGGATCGTCCATGACATCAGTCATATTAAGCTCTAATTGACTTTCGGTGGCAAATGTCACCTTAGGTCAATGAGTTCCGGTAAGCCTGCATTGCTCTCGGTGGTGGGATTATCACATTGGAGAAGTCCTTTATTTCATCCATTCACTTATTCACTGGATTGACTTTTTGTTGAATATGAACTTTTTTGTCTAACAGCAGTTGATCACAACAACTTTTGTGTTTGGCCATTGGCCAATAGGCATAACAGACCACTTTGCATCACGTGCCAGCAGCACATTTGTTGTTCCTTTTGGAAAGGGACTCATATATGATTTTAACACAATTTATTCATCATTGTTTTGTGTCAGTGGTGTAACTAGAACCTTCAGGGCCCCGATGCAAGAAACCATGAAGGGCCCCCCTGACCCCCCTGGACAGGGCTCTTTTCTCCGAGCTCGGTGGCGGAACAACAGGACCCGGTTGCTAGTGGGTGGTTGCATATAAAGGAACCGATTTCTCCATTCCCCCTGCTTCTCCTCCTCTCCCTCCCGCAGGCATTCAGCGGCTGCATGAGGAAAATGGAGAGATTGGTTCCTCTATGCCAGTGTTTCTCAATATTTTTCCAGCCAGGGCACACTTGAAGTATACTCTTAGGTCAGTGAAGGTGAACCTTGGCAACCCAGATGTTTTGGAACTACATTTCCCATGATGCTCACCTACACTGCAGAGTGCATGAGCATCATGGGAAATGTAGTTCCAAAACATCTGGGGTGCCAAGGTTTGCCATCACTGCCCTAGGTAAATGGGGCTGCAATGCAACCACCCTGCAACCGTGTGCATTGCAGCTTAGCGATGATGCATTTAAGGCCCCGTACACACGACCGAACATGTCTGCTGAAACTGGTCCGCGGATCAGTTTCAGCAGACATGTTCGGTCGTGTGTAGGCCCGAGCGGACAGGATTCCAGCAAACATTTGCCCGCCGGGCCTTTTTCCAGCGGGCAAATATTTCTGGACTTGTTTTAAAACAGACCGCTGGAATCCTGCCCGCTCGGACATGTACGGTCGTCTGTACAGACCTACCGTACATGTCCGAGCGCCCGCCATCCCTCGCATGCGTCGAATGACTTTGACGCATGCGTGGAAGCATTGAACTGGCAGCCACGCCCCGCGTATTGTTTACGCGCAGATTTCTGTATGATGGTGAGTACAGCCACCATACAGAAATCCCCGGGCAGACATGTACGCTGAAAACGGTCCGGCGGACCGCTTTCATCGTACATGTTTGGTCGTCTGTACACGGCCTAAGGGGTTAAAACAGGCAGTCAGGAGGCAACACATTGCCTCTTTACCAGCTGTCAAATGCCTCTGAAAAGCGATCTGAACATGGATTGCTTTTCAGTGGAAGAGCATTTTTTTGCTGGTACTATGAACAAGCAAAAAATAAATAAAAAATCGGTTCTGATTGTACACATACAGTATAGGGGGTCATGTAAACAAACATACATACACATACACTGTTTAAATACATATATATAAATGCACATATGCACACATATATAAACCAGTGGTGGCTGGTGCTCAACATTTGGGGGGGGGGGGGGGGTGCAAGCAAACTGAAAAATTCTTAAAAAAAATAAAAATGCAGTCTCACTGTGCCCATCAAAAGCAGCCACTGTGCCCATCAAATGCAGCCACTGTGCCCATCAAACGCAGCCACTGTGCCATCAAACGCAGCCACTGTGCCATCAAACGCAGCCACTGTGCCATCAAACGCAGCCACTGTGCCATCAAACGCAGCCACTGTGCCATCAAACGCAGCCACTGTGCCCATCAATTGCAGCCACTGTGCCCATCAAATGCAGTCACTGTGCCTATCAAATGCAGCCACTGTGCCCATCAAATGCAGACACTGTGCCCATCAAATGTAGTCATTGTGCCCATCAAATGCAACCAATGTGCCATCAAACGCAGCCACTGTGCCATCAAACGCAGCCAGGGGGTGGCTGGAGAGAGGGGGGCGATGCCCTGCGCTCTTATGGACGCACCGCCACTAACACATACATGCACACTCACATACATACATGTTCACATGCACACACACATTCATACACATATGGCATGCACACTCGCATACATACATATGCACATGAACACACACACACATGAACACACACGCATGAACACACACACACGCATGAACACACACACACGCATGAACACACACGCATGAACACACACACACACGAACACACACGCATGAACACACACACACACACACATGAACACACACACACACACATGAACACACAAAATGTTCTATATTTTATGCTTTCCAATGTCCTACCTATAGTTTACACACAGGCTCCCTGTGTACCTTTTTGGAAACGGTCACACTAAGCAGAATGCATTGGACCATGGATGTACAGCCTTGCAAATAGTGGAACTTGATAATGCTACTATTTTTATATGGTGGTATGTTTTATTCCAGAAAAGGGAGCTTGATCCAGGAGATTTGGCCAGTTTCACTTGTCCTGGAAATGACTGCTTGTTTATGAAGTTACCAGGGGGCACATTTAACACTGGCAGCAGGTCTGGCTGGCTTCACAAACACTGCTGGGTTTGTAACTTGCATTGTTCTTGACAAGAAGTTGCTGCCTCTAACCATGCTATGCAACACATAAAGTGGAAGTTTTTATATAAAGGAAGTCACACACACACACACAGTAGATAAACAATGGCAGTCTTACCTTAGCAGCTCTTCCTGCCGGGTACTGCACTGTAGGGGGAGACAAAGAGCACTCAATGTGCTTTCACTTTGTAATGAATGTGACGAGCTCCCCGCACAGTGCCGATTACAGCTCGGCCTGGGAACGGGAGCTCGTCTCCGATTCTCGTGTATCAAAGCACTGTATACAGGGGGCCCGGTCGCCATGGCGACCTCAGCGACCCCTATTATTCCGCCACTGTTTTGTGTGTTATACTCCTACATTTATTGGTATTTGACTTTTAGCATTGATTGTCATTTAAGCGCTACACATTTATATTCCTTTGTTTCTTTTGCTTTCCTCAAACGAGCCGTGTTAGCAGCTACCATCTATTTAACATTGGCAGTGCAGGGTATTCACCTTTTTCCATTGTTTATATCAAGCACGTTTCTTTTTCATTCTGTCCCTTTAAAAAGTGACTAGCTGGCTAGAAGGTAAAAACAAATCATTACACTAATTATCTTTACATCACTACTGTATGTACAGTGCCTCTAAAGCATGTTACGGTATGATTATATTGTACACATGATATAGAAAGAATGGAAGCAGCCAGGGAAATGAATTAATCTTGGACCATCTACTCCTTAAAAAAGGTGTCAGGAGGAACAGAAAAACCTTTAGAATGCACAACCTATTCCGTGTGACACATGATTTGTTTTTCTGATCCCAGAGGAAACTTTGTGTTAGACATTATTGCATAGAATAATAAAACAGTCTTGGCCCATGTGAAAAAGCATGAATAAGCATGTTTTGCTATTACATATCAATGAAGCAATATAGTCTTGGGTTCTGCAAATGATAACATATGTTTTTTTTCAAGCTGTGCAACAAAACAAAATAAACTGGGTGGTAATGGACTACGAAGCAGGATCACCACATGATCAGGGGCAAAGGCCTAGTAGGACATTTGTCTAATATGACCACTTTGTTCCCAATGGCTAGCAATCCAGATGCTGAGCAGCTGTTGGGGTTGCATTAGCCATGGAAAAAAAAAAGCAAATGGCAGTTTTTTTTGACTGAAGGAAGTTTAGGATTAAAAGTGAATTAATAATTTTACAATGTACAAAATAAATAGGCCGAGCCAAAGTCAGAAGATAAATGAAGAGTCAAGAGGGACATCAGGGTTAACAAGTCAGGCAGAGGTCACAAAAATAATCAGTAGTATTGTACTGGTACATAGCCTTACATTCTACAATGGAGAACATATCTCAGTATGATTTTTATTTATATATTTACACACACACAAAAGTATTTGCCCCTTCCTGATTTATTTATTTTTTGCATATTTCTCACACTTAAATAATTCAGATCATAAAATTTTAATATTACACAAAAATAACCTGAGTAAATCCAAGATGCAGTTTTTAAATGATTATTTCATTTATTAAAGGGAAAAAATACAATAATTGTATAGTGATGGGTTTATACAAACATCATAGAGTATAAAAACTATGGGGTATATTTCTGGAAGTTTTTTTTATACCAGTAATGGCAGCGATCAGCGACTGATATTGCGGCAGACATTCAGACACTAACTGACACTTTGTGGGAACCAGTGACGTTCATACCCCCCCTACAGGCAGAAATGCAAAATAGAAAGCTCCACTTAAGCAGCAGTCCACAAGTCAAGACATTCTCAGTCTGTATTCTTACTCTGCAGAATCCATGTGCTGACTGTTTAGCAGTACTAGAAACCCAAGACAGAAGGAATTACTTTTAGGCTTACTAGCATTTTTTATAAGCTCAAAAAACGCTGGATGGAAAAAGTCATTAATAGCATTCTTGTGCTGGCTTGTAATAGCGTTTAGAAGCGTAATGCCGCATACACACGATCGGTCAAACCGATGGGAACGGTCCGATGGACCGTTTTCACCGGACCAAACCGATCGTGTGTAGGCCCCATCGGTTATTTATCCTTAGGTTAAAAAAAAGCAATCTTGTTTTAAATTTAACCGATGGATACCTAACCGATAGAAAAAAAAACAATCGTTGGTAGGCACGTCCATCGGTTAAAAATCCACGCATGCTCAGAATCAAGTCGACGCATGCTTGGAAGCATTGAACTTCATGTTTTTCAGCACGTCGTTGTGTTTAACGTCACCGCGTTCTGACACAATCGTTTTTTTAACTGATGGTGTAAATGCACGACTGACGATCAGTCAGCTTCATCGGTTAACCAATGAAAACGGTCCATCAGACCGTTTTCATCGGATGGACCGATCGTGTGTACAGGGCATTAGCAGTTTATTAGCATTTCTACAGTACAGAAAGAAGAAAAAAACGCTCAAAAAAAGGGCATTTTTTTTTACTATATTCTGTTCTTGAAAAAAAGCATTACATAAAGAGTCCAGCCTTTTGCTTCAATGTCGCTTTAAAGTTGCTTTTTAAGGGACAGTTTTCCCCACCCCACATGCACGGGGACCCTGCCCATGGAGGACGCTGCAGCTCCGCTTCCCATGTGCTTTGATTAATCCTGTTGGGAGGAGCACTCGCCAAGTACTCTTCAGCAGCTGATGAGAACTCTGCATGTCCTCAAGTGAGCTGTGCTGGAATTAAAGAAAGGCACAGGTGCGATGGCACCAACCATGTCGGGACATGTAGTCCCGAAAGCTATATGACATAGCGACCAGGAGCGCACTCAGGGATATGGAAGCTGCGTGGGGCCTTAAGCGTGCAAACATTCCAACTAAAGGGCTGAGTGGTAAAACATGCCCATGCATCCTTCTAAATTCTGAATCCACCCCTAGAAGCTGCTTGGACAAAGCCTGCGGTCTTCATTCAGGATACCAACAGGCACAAAACAAGATATAGTGATAAAAAGGATATCTAGATTAAAACCATAAGGCCACTTTCTCACTGAGGCACTTTACAGGCGTTTTAGCTCTAAAAATAGCGCCTGAAAAGCGCCTCTATTGTCACTCCAGTGTGAAAGCCATAGTGCTTTCACACTGGAGCGGTGCGCTTGCGGGACTTTTAAAAAAGTCCTGCAAGCAGCATCTTTGCTAACACTGCTCCCCCACCACCCCTGCCCATTGGCATGCATTGGCAGCGCTGCCGAAGCACCTGTAAAGCGCTTCAGCATGAGCGCTACACAAGCGCTATTAACCCCTTCTAGGCCACTAGTGGGGGGCTAATAGCACCCTGCCAGCGGACAAAAAGCGATGCTTAAACTACGGTAAAGTGCCGCTGACGCCATCACTGCCCCAGTGTGAAAGTAGCCTAACCCTTAATCTCACAATATAAATTAATTGTTTCACTTATATGTCCTGTCACTATTCTCATTGTGGCAAGCATCATCTATTTACACAGTTTAAACACCCTTCAGTATCTGAAATGACAGTAACTGGGATTTGCCCATCTAATCTCCTAGGGTCATGTCACAACAGCAAATTTGGAATCTCACACTTCCAAAACAAGTGTGGCACTAAAATGCAGCAGAAGCAGGGGAGCAACCTTTCAATTTAGCCAGTGAGGGAGTCCTTTGGAGACGATAACAGGTTCTTTATGTGATGTTGATGCTGGTGATTCAGGGTTTCTAGAGTGACATATGGCCCGTACACACGATCCAAACTTTTTTCGCTTAATAGTCGCAAGCAGAAATTGGATAGTTTACAAAAGTCATGAAAATGATCGCACACCAGAAAAACAATTCGGAAGTGATGTCATGTGTTGTAATGTATTTGTATTGTATTTTTGGACGACAACTGTACTGACTAAACGAAAATCATACGATCTGGTATCTTATGAGGAAAATCTTTTCAATTATCGTACGATCGTGTCAAAAGCGGTATTTTTCGTCCCATTTTCGGATCATGCGTATGGGCCAATAGTCCTTAGCCTTTCCTTTCAGTCTGTGATTAGACAGTGTGGGAGCAGCAGAACATTAGTCATCATTCATATTCAGGGTTAGGCTAAGAAGCAGTGTGCAAAGGTCTGAGTGCTGCTGTACAGAAGTACAATGATGGAAGATATCAAGACAATTATAAGTACAAATGTTAGCTGCATGCACAAATTGAATGCTTGAAAAAAAAAAATAAAGAAAATTTGCCTGGAGTTCTGCTTCAAGGTGAAAACGGTTTGACAGAGCTAAAGAAAAAAAGGAAACAATTTGTATGATTATCTACATGTGTCTTTCTTTTTGCTTTTAGATGCACCAGCAGGAAAAATTATGTTAAAGCTAAATTTTCAGCTTAGCTCCAAAGTGGCCATATGTCCATGTTTTTCAGGAATAGCCCCTAAATATGAAAATGCGCGTCTTAATGTCCCTGGTTTCAGTGTTCAGCAAAGAAAAATCCTTTATTTCTTCTATATTCCAATATCAATATTCAGTTTTTTGGCCATTTAAACTAAGCAAGCGTTGTAAAACAGGGTAATTCAAAATTTTAAATGACCTATTTAGAGGAGTATGCTAGTTAGTGTTTTTTTTTTTTAGTTTGTGTTTTAGTTTGTATTGTAAAGGAAATGCCCGACACATGCCAACTCACTATCAAAATATTTCATATGGTATCTGCCATTGGCTACAAAGTTGTATTGTGTAACAATAGTCCAATATGGACTGTGAATAAGGAGGTCTTTGAATCGCATGCATCGAATAATATTCCTGAATCACCGTGGCACCGATATGTTTATTTAGCGTGCCACTCATACCTTTTTTATGAATGAATGTGTAAAATATACATATAGGATCCAGGTGAGACCATAAGGCCGCGTACACACGGTCGTTTCAAACCGATGAGAATGGACCGAGGTTCAGTTTCATCGGTCTAAACCGACGGTGTGTATAGCCCATCGATCTATTGTCCTTCGGTTCAAAATTTTAAAACATGCTTCAAAATCGAACCGATGGACCGCTGACCGATCGGTCCAAACCGATGGTTAGTACAGAAAAGCAATCAAAGAAAGAATCAAGTCGACACATGCTTGGAAGCATTGAACTTAGTTTTATTCAGCACGTCGTGTGTTTGACGTCACCGCGTTCTGACCCGAACGGTTTTTGGAACGATGGTGTGTACGCACATCAGACCGTCGGACCATTCTCATCGGTTTGGAACGACCGTGTGTACACGGCCTAACAGAAGTGCAAAGCCATGGACTCAAGCGCAGATGCCTTACCAATAAAGTAAAGTTGTCAACAGCTGTAAAGTGTATGCAAACCCTAGGGGCTGATTCACACCAGAATGTGCATGTGCAGCGTGTTTTTGACAGCCCATTTTTGAAATGGGCTGCCAAACAAGTGCGAACAAGCAAAAAATATGGCAGGTATGACTTTTAAAAATTGCTTTACACCAAACCACATGGTACTGCGGGCAGGGGCGAACTGACAACTCATGGGGCCCCCGGGCAATAAAAGACTATGGGGCCCCTGGGCTTACAGATGGCCACCATGCCAGGAGGTAGTGCAGAGGCAGGGCAGCTAAAATCTCGGGATTTTCACATCAGAAGCATGTTGGTTTCAGAAATATCAGGGACAGATTTAAAAAAAAACATAGATTTTTACATACTGTCCCTTGTTTTTACTGAGCCTGGCAACCCTGATGGGGCCCCCTAGTGACATGGGGCCCTCGGGCAGTGCCCGAGTGACTTAATGGTCAGTCCGCCCCTGACTGCGGGTATTATGAAATGTATTGGCCGCATCATGTATGCATTTCCTAGATGCGTTTTGGGTGCCATTAACAATTAATGGCACCCGTGCATGCCTAACAAGGGTGGCACGTTCCTGGTGGTGTAAGAAACATGCATGAAAACTTACATTTCCCCCACTGCAATTACTGTGAATTGGTCCTAAATGCATTCCTGCATATAGACTGTAACTGGCAGTAAAGTGATTGTAAATATAAATAATCAACTTGTAAAACAACCCATTTAGTTTACAATTGAAATGAAAGGCAAAGCATTTGTTTCTAGATATAAAAAAATGTTGTTATAAGTGATCACCTTCCCTATTCTCAGCTGCATAAGAGCTGGGGGGAGGAGAAGCAGCTTTCCAGTGAATGGCTGTTCAGGAGTGGGGGGGGGGGTCATAAGTCTGATCATTGAAGGAGAGCATAGCTAGAGAACTGAACATGATGTGTTCTCCTGCTTAGTGTGGTCAGCTTTTAGTAAGAGAGCAGAGGGACTGGCAAAAGCACCAGGGATTTTACACAAAGGAAGCAATACAAAGAGAACATGATACTTTCATCAGGAATATGAAATGCTGGGGTAACAAACCAATTAAACTATACATCAGCAGAGCCAATATATTTAAACTGTATATAAAATCTAACACCTTTTGGACTGCTTAATTTAAAATTTGCTCCCATTTGGTGAATGGTACCAAGGGGTACTATGTGCTCTGTACTTGTTCATAATGGGGGTAAGTAGATATCCAGAGCAAACAATCATTTTAAAGGGTGCTTTCAGATTCTGGTAAGTCTCCCCTCACAGACTATCACATCCACTGGGCCAGAGATGTGGAGAAGAGGCCCTTGTCTGCATCGACATGTGAACAAGGTGCTTTGCAAAAGCCCCTTCCAAGCAGGGAACCCCCCTATTTTGAGGCCATGGTTTGATGGGGGGGTGCACACTCTTCCCCCTCACTCTTTTCTGGCCAAAGTGCATACTTGAATAAAGGTCTATTTTGGATTTTTGGGGGGAACCAAAATGCATTCTCTTTTTGCAAGGGCTCTAGTCAAAATTCCTACCAGAACCTTGTTATTTTTAAATGCGGGTGCCGCTTTAAAATTCATACTACACTCTCATTGTAGACAAGATATGGGTTTAGATTTTTTGGGGGGGCTTTTCCATACAAGGGTCCCCCTCAAAATCCATACCAGGCCCTTATCAAGGATAATGTGTAATTCAACCCTAAAGCCCCGTACACACTATCAGTTTTCCTGCAGGTTTTTCTCTTCAGGTTTACTAAAACCATCTAATATGAGGTCAAACCTCAAGAGTTTTAATTTGTATGCAATCAGGCAGGCCCTTGCACTACATGGTTTTGGTAAACCTGAAGAGAAAACCAGCAGGAAAACTGATAGTGTGTATGGGGCTTAAGAGTCTGGTTTTGATTTTAAGAAAGAACACATTTTTTTGGGGGCTTCATTCACATAGGTGCATTAATTCCCTACACATGTGCGAAGAGCTGTCTTTGCCTGTGTAGGATGCATGCATAGGTGTTCCATACAGCCCTGTGCAGGGTGTTTAGAGTTGCAGAATGTGGAAATTACACTGCAGTCATGAGATGTCTAGGAAAGCAGCTCAAAATAGGTAAAATTGGTGGATTATTTTTATTTTATTTTCCATTGTCCCTGCACATTAATTAACCTTAGTAACGTAAAGGCGGAGTTCATATATACTTTAAGGCCCCGTACACATGACCGGATCTGTCCGTTGGAATTTATACGCGGATCAGTTCCAGCAGACATATCCGGTCATGTGTACGGCCTAGCGGACATTTTTCGGCGGACATTTGTCCAGCCGACCGGTTTTCAAGCGGATAAAAATTTCTTGGCATGCTAAGAAATCTATACGCTGGAAACCTGTCCGTTGGACTGATCCGGTCATCTGTACAGACTCACCGGATAAGTCCGACCGATCCCCATCCCTCGCATGCGTCTAAGTGATTTGACGCATGCGTGGAAGTATTTACCTTCCAGGGTCGCGCACGTCGGCGCGTCATCGTCGCGGCGACGGTGCGGCCACGTCACCGCGTATGTTTTCCGCAGAGATTTTGATCTGATGGTGTGTACAGCCATCAGATCAAAATCCGAAGCAGAAATGTCCGCTGGAAACGGTCCGGCGGACCGTTTTCATCGGATATCCGCTCGTGTGTACAGGACCTAACTCTCCAGCATCTAACAAAAACTGAACTATTTCATTTTGGGTAGATACTCTATATAATGCAATAAAAAGTGTATGTAGTCTTGCATTACAATTAATTGGTGAGGTCAGTTTTTAAACAGACGAGACATGAAAGCACCTGTAATAGGCAGAGATAACCAGGTGAAGCAAGTTTGAGGATCTCTGTTGTAGAACACTAGTGTGAGGAACCCAAGTAATGTTACTTGCTTTGCTCCATGAATTATTCCCCCCAAAAATTCAGGTGTTTCATGATCGAGTAGCAAGGACAGCTGAACAAGTCTCCTTTTATAAACAATCTGTCAGTCTTTCATCACAATTAGATGATTAATTTTTGTGAACGTAACGTCATCTAGGACCTTAAAGCACACTATCCACTAGTCTTCCAAAATGTAATTGCATTTAAACAACACAAAGCCAAAACCAAAACAATGAGATTTACGTATGGATTTAAAATACATCAAATTGCTTGAGTATATTAATACCATTGTATTATCTTGTCACTGATGTAATGGGCGCAGGTGTGCACTCTGTGACTGAAGCTTCTATCCATGTATGCGGTGAAAGGTATCCGAGTCGAGGCAGCTTTTTTCCATTGACTTGAAGGATTCCATGCAGCTCTCCTTTTCCTTTATTCCTTTATATTCCAATACATTCTTCTAATTAAAAACAGCTGGAAAATGAAGACTGCAGACACCAGCAGCAGGTGCGGGAGTGCTGATTACAAGATTCCGCTTCTAGTTTCTGAGAATTATACATGTAACCTATGTTTATTTTCATTTACTTATACAAGCATTCTCAGCTGAATGAAAGGCATTTTACTGAATCTAGTGTTACATGACATACATCTATTGCAATTAATGAAATCACTCATGTATGTCATCATTCTGTTCATTAAACAATCTGTTGCAGCATTATTGCCATACAAAAACATATATTGTAATAGAAAATGACAGCTGGACTCTCTTTGCTGTGTCTGTGCTTATGCATATATCAGTGGCGGGCCACGCTTCACAGGTTCACACTTCTATGTTTCAACACTGGGCAGTTATTTAAAGAAAAACTGCACTGAAAAAAAACTACAAGGGCCAGCACTGCTGATCTACTGCATCATTTTGAAAATGTTAGTTGCTTGGACGTCTTGCTATATCTATACCTTTAATGCTTTCAGAGTTTCTAAAGCATAACAGAACAGAAATTGATATATGCTTGACCTGGTTCAGGGACTGTTTTTTCTTTTTTTTCAATTTCTTTATTTTTCAAAATAAATTTTCCTCTTCATTTGTACAAAACATGGGAAATAGCAATCATCTTAACAAATATACCGTATTTATCGGCGTATACCGCGCACTATTTTGCCCTGAAAATCAGGGCAAAATCGTGGGTGCGCGATATACGACGATACCCGCTTTCCCGCCACGAGTTTGAATACTGCGCCCACATATAGCGAGCGCAGTACACTCGTGAATCTTCGGGCAGTCTCGGCGCCTCTCGTACTGACGTCCTGAGCGTACAGGACGACAGTGCGAGAGGCGCCCGAGCCTGCCCGAAGATTCACGAGTGTACTGCGCTCGCTATATGCGGGCGCAGTATTCAAAGTCGTGGCGGGAAACGAGCGGGAGGACGCCGCAGAAGGACACCGGACCCGCCGAAGATGGACACCGGACCCGCCGAAGATGGACGCCGGACCCGTCGAAGACGGACGCCGGACCCGCCGAAGAGGACACCCGAAGCCGCAGAAGGACGCCGGACCCGACGAGGCCGCAGATGGACGCCGCGCAAGACACCAAAACTGTAAGTACAAAAAAACAAAAAATCTTTTTTTCCCACAGGATTGGGGGCCACTTTGGGGGTGCGCGGTATACGCCAGAGCGCGTTATACCGCGATAAATATGGTAAGTAAATAGATCCAAATACATTCCAAAGAATTTAGCATAATACAATCTCTCTATTCACTCCTCTCAAGAGAGGAAGAGAAGAAAGAAAGAAAAGGAAAAAGAAACAAAACAAGAAGGAACCAAACGATCACATTCCTACAATTGGGGTCTTTCCATCTCCCTTATTTAATTCCCATCCTCCCACTCGCCGAGTTGAAGGCATGGCCAATTGATTCCCAAAATTAATCCATAAACAAAGGGGGGGGGGGCACTGTAAGGGATAGCATTTGATAAACAAACAAAAATGTCAAGTTCCCTAATATTTGGGCATGGGGGGACGCTATCCCATGCCCTCCCTTCTATTATTTTATTAGGGACTGTTTTTTCAAGCCAGACCAGTCAATCATAATTTTTAGAGAGGTCAGCTGATCCAAAAATCTTAATGCATTGCGACTCTGTTCCATGTCACCGTCCATGTCCACTGGTGGCTGTTTAGTAGACATGACAATCAGAGGCTTGTCTGACTGCTCAAGGATAAAGCTTCTAAAATATCTTCGCACCTATTATGTTAAAGGAAACATGTGGTAGGAGAAATAGGTAGAAAGTTGCTGATGTCCTAAAAAATTCTGACTGCCATACTGATCACATGACTTAAAGAGTAACTCCACTTTAGTTACAAAAAAAATAAAAATAATCCCTTCTGGGTTTTAACAAACTTTGTTGCAGATTCCTAACTTTTCTTCTTCTGAAGAAATAACCGTTTGTCAGTGTCCATTTGCTGAGTGAATCTGTATGGGGATGATTTTATAATTATCAGTCAACTGCTGCGCCTGCAGGGCTCTAATGAGTAAATTTGCAAGGCCTGCATCCTGCATCCCTTTAGACATGAATTCACTTTGGGAGTATCTCACCCAAATATATTTTTTTTGTTACAAGGGGTGCACGATATCTGATTTGTAACTTGGTGCAGACTTCTGAAAAAATCAGTAAGCCAATAACACAAGCAGGAAATAACATATTTGGGGGGCGTTTTGCACACAATCTGTGTAAAGAACACCTCTATGTAGCCATATTGTATTTTACAGAACATTCACAGCACTGCAGATTGAAAAGGAAAAGTAATTTTTTATTAACATTTAACATTCAATTACAATATGACTTGTGTCGCAATTGTATACACTATATAACATTTTATTTGGCAAGTTCTTCCCACGAAAGTGAATTTACCCTTTAACCACTTAAGGACCCCCCACTGTATATATACGTCCTCTTTTTAAACATGGATATCTCAGTAACGGCAGCAGCTGCTGCCACAACTGAGATATCCATGTTTTCAGCGGGCGGCCGTGTAAACGATAACGGCGGTCTCTGCGGCGGATTCGCCGCGAGATCGCCGTTATCGGTGGCGGGAGAGGGGCCCCCCCCCTCCCGTCGCTTTTCCGCGCCCTCCGCCGCTTACCGGAGCCGTCGGTAGCGGCGGAGGAGATCCGATGCTGCCGCCTGGAGAGTGAGGACTTGAGTGAGGGGAAGATGGCCCCCACCCGTCCTCATAGCTCTGCTGGGCGGAAGTGACGTCAAAACGTCAGTCCCGCCCAGCCTCTTAAAGAGACAATTTTTTTTCTGTCATTTTTTTAAATGACAAATTTTCCTTTTTTTTTTTTTTTTTTTGCATTTAAGCCTAAATATGAGATCTGAGGTCTTTTTGACCCCAGATCTCATATTTAAGAGGACCCGTCATGCTTTTTTCTATTACAAGGGATGTTTACATTCCTTGTAATAGGAATAAAAGTGATAATTTTTTTTTTTTTTATATTTTAGTGTAAAAAATAATAAAATCAATAAAATTAAATAAGAAAACAAAAAAAATTTTTTTTTAAAGCGCCCCGTCCTGACGAGCTCGCGCGCAGAAGCGAACGCATACGCGAGTAGCGCCCGCATATGAAAACGGTGTTCAAATCACACAAGTGAGGTATCGCCGCGATCGTTAGAGCGAGAGCAATAATTATAGCCCTAGAGCTACTCTGTAGCTCAAAAAATGCAACTTATAGAATTTTTTAAACGTCGCCTATCTAGATTTTTAAGGGTAAAAGTTTGACGCCATGCCACGAGCGGGCGCAATTTTAAAGCGTGACATGTTGGGTATCATTTTACTCGGCGTAACATTATCTTTCACAATATATAAAAAAATTGGGCCAAATTTATTGTTGTCTTATTTTTTAATTCTAAAAAGTGATTTTTTTCCAAAAAAAGTGCGCTTGTAAGACTGCTGCGCAAATACGGTGTGACAAAAAGTATTGCGATGACCGCCATTTTATTCTCTAGGGTGTTAGGAAAAAAAATATATAATGTTTGGGGGTTTTAAGTAATTTTCTAGCAGAAAAAACTGTTTTAGTCTTGCAAACACCAAATCTGAAAAACACCTGAGGTCTTTAAGTGGTTAAATACTTAACAAACCCTTGACTTGACACAACAACAAGTATGCAAATTAAGAGCCGGTTCACACTGGGGAAACCTGGGATCCGACTTCAAGTCGCCCTAAGTTGCCCCAAGTCGCGTCGAGAAAATGAATGTAAGTGAATGAGAGCCGTCTTAATGTACACTACTGAAGTCGCTCCGACTTCAGAAAAGGTTCCTGTACTTCTTCAATCTGACTTGTAGGCAATTTGTACCCATTGATTTCAATGGAAGTCGCCTCAGAAGTCGGATCAGTGTCTTAACTGAAGCAACAATACAGGAAGATAACATACATTTCTTAGGCAAACCCCTCCCCCCTCCCTCCCACAGAGCTGATTGTTGTTTGATTGGCCACTGGAAACTTGAAGTTGCCTTGTACAGTCCTGGAGGCAACTTGAAGTTGCCTTGTAAGTTGCCTGATGATTCATACTCAAGTCGTGTCCAAGTTGCCTCCCGAAAGTCATGCTAGAAGTCGTGTTGCCCCTGTGTGAATGGGCTCTTAGGCCTAGTACACACGAGAGGATCGATCCGCGGAAACGGTCCTCCGGATACCGATCCTCTGGCGGATTTTGATCTCATGGTTGTACTAACCGTGAGATCAAAATCCCAGCGGAATTTTCTCCGCGGTGACGTGTCGCGTCTTCGCCGCGATGATGACGCGGCGACGTGCGCGACGCTGTAATATAAGGAATTCCACGCATGCGTCGAATCATTACGACGCATGCGAGGGATGTAATCGGACGGATTGATCCGCTGTGTCTGTACAGACCAGCGGATTGATCCGCTGTGTCTGTACAGACCAGCGGATCAATCCGCTGGACTGGATTCCAGCGGATAGATTTCTTAGCATGCTAAGAAATTTTGATCCGCTGGAAATCCATCCCCGGGGAAAAAAATCCGCGAATAAATATCCGCTGTGTTGTACACACCAGGGGATCTATCCGCTGAAACCGGTCCGCGGATAAATTTCAGCGGATCGATCCTCTCGTGTGTACGGGGCCTAAGAGGTTGATTTAATGTGTTGCAAATTTCCCTGGGGAAAAATTAGGCAGGAGGATGAGCATGGCATGTAGGCAACTAGCAACTTGAGTAGAGGTTAGTAAAGGTTGCCCATATATTTCTCCTACACCTACATGCCTGTTATATACATATGTACAGAAGACTCCTACACATCGTCTATGGCACAAGTTCATCTTTGGTTCATTACCGTTACACCTGAACCTTGTTCTACCAAACAATTCCCTCAAACTACGCAGGCTCTAACCACTAAGTAAACTAAATTGTTCAGAATGTCAGCATGAAAAAAGAAAGTGACTAATCATGTACGTTTACATATTCCCTTTCCATTTGCACTTTGATATGAGCTGGTGTGTCGATCAACGACTAATAATTGCTTTCCTTCCACACTTTGCTCCCTGCGGAAGATGCCTTCCCCATCTCCTGCCCCACGCATTTGCAATCAACAATACGAAAGAGCTGTTGTTTACATTCATAATTTGCATGGTATTAACTCGAAGAAAGAAAACACAAATCAATGTTGTTTTACATGAACAAATGACAAATAAACCATTACATTTTCTTTCACATGAGCAACATCACATTTGTATTTCATTTCACCACCTGCTGGGGTTCTTCAGAAGAATCAAGATGTAAATGGACACTATTTGGCTTAGCTATAGTTTTTAAGAATTACAAAAGGATGTCCCACTTTTATAACATTCACTCTCTCCTTCTACTAAAAGGCAGTTATGTAGCAGAGAGAAGTGCTCAAACTGGTTACCTAACGTCTGTATTGACAGAGTCGCAATCAATGTCGCCAAATTGTAAAATAATGAACAGTTTAAAGCCAGCAGTCTCTAGTATGAACAGTGGATTTTTTTTTCTTTGCAATTTCTACCTTTTCTGATTAAAATCGGATAACTAACTCAGTTCAAAAATCTCATCACATAACTAAACACAGTATTATATATTACATGTCCTTTCATTTACCAAAAACAATAGATTAATTTAAGCTTTTTTTTTCATTGTTATATCCAGATATTTTCGAAAACGTAAGGTTTGCTTGTGTATTCAGTGCTAAACAAAGGGTCATAAATTTAATAAAGCTGGATTCACAAATATGCGAATTGGATGCAAGTTTCGTGTCATCCAATTCACATGGCATGCAAGTGTGACCAGCTCTCAATGGAGCCAGTTCACACGTCCGGGGTGGCCATGGTCCGGATTGTAAAAGGGTCCTTTGCTTGTTTGGGTCCGGTTCAGGTGCAAATTCAGGCAAAAAACCTGATTTGCACCTGAGCCAGGTGAACAGACATGCACCGGACCCCAGGCACGAACCCATGGCCGCACATATGTGAACCCGGCCTAATGACATGGGACAGTCAATGTGTCTGAACATATAGTAATTATACAATTTACAAACAAATCATTCATTTTACTTGTAAAAAACGAATTGTTCAGGACTTGATGCACTTTTATAATTACGAGTAAAAAAAAAGAAGAAAAAAAAAACAATTTTTCCTATCTACTAGCTCAGTGTATCTCAAGCACTGAGCTACAGCTTTCTTTCTACTGGAAGCAAGTGGACAGTAGACACAGTGTATTTCAAGAACCAGCGGGAATTCTTTTCCACTCACTAAGTCACAGATTGACAGCTACCGGTGTCACAGTCTCTGCAGTGCCCCACTATTTATTTACAACTCTGTGCCCACCTTGTAGTTTGCATCTACCTCACAGGCTGCTACAGTAGGTGACCGCGATATTGTGTCAATCTCACTCCCTTTCTCGGCGAGATTGACCACCTACGAGCCCTGTCGCGGGAGCCAGCGCCGAGAAAAAGCCATCATAGAAGCGACAGGGATCCGACTTGGATTCCCGCCAATTCTAGCCGCGGCGTTTGGTATGATTCATGAGGGGGAACTCCACACCAAATTTTAAATAAAAAACCGGCATAGGTTCCCCCCAGGGGCATACCAGGCCCTTAGGTCTGGTATGAGTTGTAAGGAGAACCCCCCTACGCCGAAAAAACGGCGTGGGGTCCCCCTACAATCCATACCAGACACGTATCCAATGCACGCCGGCCGGTCAGTTAAGGAGTGGGGACGAGCGAGCGCCCCCCTCCTGAGCCGTACCAGGCCGCATGCCCTCAACATGGGGGGGGTTGGGTGCTCTGGGGCAGGGGGGCACCCTGCGGCCCCCCCACCCCAAAGCACCCTGTCCCCATGTTGATAAGGACAGGGCCCTCTTCCCGACAACCCTGGCTGTTGGTTGTCAGGGTCTGCGGGCGGGGGGCTTATCGGAATCTGGGAGCCCCCTTTAATTAGGGGGCCCCCAGATACCTGCCCCCCACCCTAGGTGAATGAATATGGGGTACATCGTACCCCTAGCCATTCCCCTGGTGGAAAAAAAATGTAAAAAAAACACACTACACAGGGTTTTTTAGTAATTTATTAGTCAGCCACGGGGGCCCCCTCTCTTCTTTAGCTCTTCTACGAGGGGGGGCCTTCTTCATTGACGTCTTCGGCAGGGGGGCTTGTCGGTCTTCACCGCCGTCTGGTTCTCTTCCGCCGGGGGGGCACTTTCTTCGTTAGCTCTTTTACAGCGGCCCCCCTCCCGGGCTTCTTCGACGTCTTCGGTTGGGGGGGGTGCCCGGGCTTCTGTCGCCTTCTGCCTTCTTCTTCGATGTTGACACGTCGCTTCCTCCTGCTGTAATGCCGCGTGCGCGACTCGCACCGATTTATATAGGCCTCTTCTGACGTCACAGTTCCATCATGCTCCGGGTGCACGGAGAAGAGAAGAAGGCAGAAGGCGACAGAAGCCGACAGAAGCCCGGCATTACAGCGGGAGGAAGCGACGTGTCAACATCAAAGAAGAAGAGAAGAAGGCAGAAGGCGAGAGAAGCCCGGGGACCTCCCCGCCGAAGAAGCCCGGGAGGGGGGGCGCTGTAAATGAGCTAAAGAAGAAAGCGCCCCCCCCCCTCCCGGCGGAAGAGAACCAGATGGCGGTGAAGACCGACACCCCCCCCCTGCCGAAAACGCCGAAGAAGGCCCCCCTCATAAAAGAGCTAAAGAAGAGAGGGGCCCCCCCCGGAGCTGACTAATAAATTACTTTAAAAACCCTGTGTAGTGTGTTTTTAAAAAAAATTATTCCACCAGGTGAATGGCTAGGGGTACAATGTACCCCATATTCATTCACCTAGGGTGGGGGGCCGGTATCTGGGGGCCCCCTTATTAAAGGGGGCTCCCAGATTTCGATAAGCCCCCCGCCTGCAGACCCCGACAACCAACGGCCAGGGTTGTCGGAAGGGGGCCCTGTCCTTATCAACATGGGGAAAGGGTGCTTTGGGGTGGCACCCCCCCTGCCCCAGAGCACCCAACCCCCATGTTGAGGGCATGCGGCCTGGTACGGCTCAAGAGGGGGGGGCGTTCGCTCGTCCCCACTCCTTTCCTGACCGGTCGGGCGGCGTGCATTGGATATGGGTCTGGTATGGATTGTAGGGGGACCCCCACGCCGTTTTTTCGCCGTAGGGGGGTTCTCCTTACAACCCATACCAGACCTAAGGGCCTGGTATGCCCCTGGGGGGGTAACCCATGCCATTTTTTTATTTAAAATTTGGTGTGGAGTTCCCCCTCATGATTCATACCAAATGCCGTGGCTAGAATTGGCGGGAATCAAGTCGGATCCCCATCGCTTCTACGATGCGCTCGCTGGAATGTGCTTTTTCTATTCCAGCGAGTGCGAGATGTTGGCACCCTGTCGCCGAGAATCAGCGCGATGCCGTCGTGCTGGAAACACATTCTAGGCAACAGGTACTGTATATTATACATATGCAAACAGAATTTATAATAATAAAAAGCATAACTATGATAATGGTTGCAGTAGAGACACCGGCCCAAGTAGGGGAGGCCATAAAAGTATTGTTCCCTCCGTGCCCTGCATCTGATGCTCAGTAGTGCATTGAGTCCATTAGTGATGACCAGTATAAGTAGGCACAATGACCTCCGAGGTAAGGGGGCACAGTGATTAGGAAACACACTGACCACCAGAGTGAGAGAAGCACACTGGAATTCAGTGTAAGGGAAGCAGACTGACCGCTAGTCTAAGGTAACACACTGGGCACTAGCAAGGTACGCAGACTGACCACCACCATTAGGGGACAAACTGACCACTGGTGTAATGCTACATGCACACAGAGCGTTTGGCCCCCATGCATCAACATACATGGTGCCCAGATGCAGAAGTTCTGTACAGTGACTGAAGGTAGCACGCTGACCACCAACAAAAGGGGACACAACTCTTGAACACTGAACTCTGCTAACTGTGCTATACAATTACATAGTCCTGACCCCTGCACTCTGACTGTTGCACTGTATGCAGAATGTTGTTCATTATATAGTTTTTACTGCTGTACTGTAAACTCTATATAATATTTTCCTGTCGATCTAAACATCCCTATTAATCATAATCCTAGAATCTATAAGTATAAACTCTTTATTTACTGTTGGAGCATGGAAAGGACTTACTGGGTGCTGGCCTCACAAAAGTTGACAACCACTGCCCAAGCTGATGCAGAGAAAAAACAAAGCTATGTCAAACTGTACGGCCACATGGCTAAGGCTGGCAATACATAGCACAATCTAATTGTACAAGCTCAGTTTAATTTTTTTTAGATTAACCAAAACTATGTCATATGAAAAGACATCTAAACAATTCATTTAGTCTGTATCCAGTCAAGCAGAGCCTTCCACTACATAGTTAATGATAGAGTAAAGGGGATTGTACAGATTGATAGTGCACACTGGCACAGTGCAGTAAAATGAACTATTATATAATGCACAGGTAGGAAACAATGAATGCGTTGTGGTGCCATTCATTTTTAAGGCACCTCAACACTTTTCCAAAATGCAGCAACACTACAGTTTGTTGTGGTGTGCTGGCAAAAACAATAAAAAGTGCAGCAAGACCTTGATTTTAGAGCCTATACATTTTGAAGCACCTTAACCCACAGAGGTATGTGCACTGTATTGCAGAATGTACAGTATGCAGTACGTATTGCAGTAAATGGGTCCTAAAAGTAGATGTCAAAAGCCTAACCAAAATTTGATAGAGCGTCTTTAACCGCTTCCCGCATATAGTCAAATGACATCAATAGTGACACTAATACAGTGATACGTGCTAATACTGTACAGTATATGGTTATTGTACTGGCACTGGCTTGCAAGGGGTTAACATTTAGGGGCAGTCAAAGGGTTAACAGTTTGCCTAACAATGTGTAATGTGTGTATTCTGTGCTTCATTTACTTAATGATCTGGCTGTTTTTCCCCCCTTTGCAGGGAGTAGAAACAGTCAAGTCACTGTTCACAGTACACAGAGTTCTGTGTTTTCGTAAACACAGCATTCTGTGTGCGATTGGCTGACTTCAGACAAAATCATTAGCCAATATTAGCTGCCAAATTCATGCTGTGTCTATTTAACCCGGAAGAAAGACTGTGATGTACAGGTACATCACCCAGCCTGAAGTCTCCTCCCTAACTCATCCCAAAGGTGTTTTATAAGGTTGAGGTCAGGACTCTGTGCAGACCAATTAAGTTCCTCCACCCCAAACTCGCTCATCCATGTCTTTATGGACCTTGTTTGTACACTGGTG
Source organism: Rana temporaria (assembly GCF_905171775.1). Classification (NCBI taxonomy): domain Eukaryota; kingdom Metazoa; phylum Chordata; class Amphibia; order Anura; family Ranidae; genus Rana; species Rana temporaria. Next base: position 134,186,418 of record NC_053489.1, read on the forward strand.
CGCAGTCATGTTGGAACAGGAAAAGGCCATCCCCAAAATGTCTTGGTATGCTGACGCATCTCCACTGAAACTAGGGGGCCAAACCCAACCCCTGAAAAAAATGCATCACCCCCCCCCCCCTCTTCACCACTTCACTAAATGATTTGGACCAGTGCACAAAGCAAGATCCATAAAGACATGGATGAGCGAGTTTGGGGTGGATGAACTTGACTGGCTTGCACAGTCCTAACCTCAACCCGATAGAACACCTTTGGGGTGAATTAGAGTGGAGACTGCGAGCCAGGCCTTCCTAGCCGCATCAGTGCCTGACCTCACAAATGCTTTTCTGGAATGGTCAAACATTTCCATAGACACACTCCTAAACCTTGTGGACGGCCTTCCCAGAAGCGTTGGAGCTGTTATAGCTGCAAAGGGTGGCCCAACTCAATATTAAACCCGCTTAAATCAGCTATGATTAAACACTAGTATAGTGTGAAAATGCGTCAGTTGTCCAGTTTGCTGTGGCCTGTAGTGCCTTTCCTGATTTTATCAATAAAGGCTACAATTGTTTGAGTGTGGCTGTCCAGAATTCTTCATTTTCAATATTAAACCCTACGGACTAAGACTGGGATGCCTATAAACTTCATGTGCGTGTAAAGGCAGGCGTCACAATTCTTTTGGTAATATTGTGTATATTGATATACACAATGGTCTGGACAGAAATGCAATATGCTCCCAACTTCCTGCAGCCGGCTGACAATTTCACCTTTTCAACATACTAATACCTAGCAGTGTTATCGGCTTCCCCATAGAAGTATATTTCAGTACTTGCAGCTATTGAGACATACCATGGAAAAATGCATTGCAAATCTGCACTGAATATGATTTTTTTTTTGCTCAGTCATGCACTATAGTACAGAAGCAGCTAATGCTATGATGCATTGATGTGCTCGGCAGCAATCTGCTGTGTTTATAGCCAGAATTTAAAGGGGTTGTAAAGGTAAAAAAAAAAATCCCTAAATAGCTTCCTTTACCTTAGTGCAGTCCTCCTTCACTTACCTCATCCTTCGAATTTACTTTTAAATGTCCTTATTTCTTCTGAGAAATCCTCACTTCCTGTTCGACTGTCTGTAACTCCACACAGTAATGCAAGGCTTTCTCCCTGGTGTGGAGTGTCGTGCTCGCCCCCTCCCTTAAGGGGGAAGGGGGCAAGCAGGAGTGTCAGGACACCCACTAACACAACACACAGCTTCTTTCTCTATCTGCAACGTAGAGAGCGTCCTGACTCTTGTGCTCGCCCCCTCAAGGGAGGGGGCGAGCACGACACTCCACACCAGGGAGAACGCCTTGCATTACTGTGTGAGTTACAGACAGAAGAACAGGAAGTGAGGATTTCTTAGAAGAAATAAGGACATTTAAAAGTAAAATGGAAGGATGAGGTAAGTGAAGGAGGACTGCACTAAGGTAAAGGAAGCTATTTAGGAAAAAAAAAATGTGCCTTTAGGGCTCTTTCACACGGGCGGCCCGTTCCGGTCCGCCTGCCAGTTTTTTAGGTGGACCTGAACGGATGCTCCGTGCTCCTCTATGGAGCCGCGAATGTCAGTGGTGACATGCCCGCTGACATCCAACCCGCTCCGATCCGCCAAAGTGTGACGGAGGAAAAACCTACTTTTCCATCCGTCTGGCGGATCGGGTGAACACAGACAGACGGTTCGTGTTCATCCAATCCCCCCATAGGGGAGAGAGAGGAAAAGACAGGGCGGTCCCTGCTCAGTGTGCGGGGACCGCCCTGTCATCCGCCAGCTCAGCGGGGATCAATGGAGCGATCCCCGCTGGGCAAGGAGAGGTTCACAGTGCGGATCATTACTGATCTGCCCCGTGTGAAAGGGGCCTTACAACCCCTTTAAACCTTAGACCTGTCCTAGGAAATATCTGACTGTCAGAAGATACTGTTTTGACACAACTGTATGGTGAAACTTTGTTCAAAGGATGGTATCAGAATTGTATTTAATAACAGTGTCTTATGACTATAAGTGCAGAGGTTGTGAGATGCCATTAATAGAGAGAATTTTAAATGTTGGGGAGAGACGCAGTAATAATGATTCATTTGCATTATAATAATACTTCAGTGTCCATAGTCATAAACTAAGAGATGAATTCTCAAGGGTAAGTCTGGAGAAATGAACTAGAACATCTCTTCACACTTTTATATCTTTCACCTTTCAGTTTTATATTAAAGTATTCATGTTCTCAGACTTAGATGAGTGTTATGAGCACTTTGTTAAGAATACAATAAATATGCCCTACCGGATAGAAAGTATCTGCAGTGCTGTTACTATCACATCATAAATATAGAAATACGATGATCTGGTGAACAAAGCTCCATATCCTGTTCTTGTTTGACATTATTTGCCAAAGCAGAAGTGTTGCCACTTATAGGCCCCACATATGTGGAAAATGCCCGAGCATGCTCATAAGCACTACACTTTGGAATAAAAACCAAGTGTATGCAAATCGGCAGAATTCATGTCTATCAACTTCTGTACAGATTTGGGACATAAAGCCACGTTCAGCCTACAGTCCTCCAGTCAGCACAACGTCTTCTTCTATTGTCCATCGGAAAATGGCACACACATTAGCCATGGTTCCCCCGAATATAGGAAGGCTTTTGTTTTATATAATAAATGTAACAATGACAACTGTACAGAGGAATTGGTCAGATCTGTGGTATGTATTTTACATTTTCCAATCCCAACCCATTTCCCTAAAAATACAATGTTAGAATTCATTTTTAAGTTTCTCAAAAACTCAGCTATACAAACTTGCCTTCTTGTCAGAATGTTCTGATATTTTTTTTCTCTATCCCTTTTCAAGTCAGAAATACACAGAACACCACATAAGGATACCGATAATCACCAAGGCCTCTTAGTACAAGTGGCAGTAATAAGAAAGGGGAATGGTTGTGCATGAGTACCGTAAGTGTCGCCTTTATCCATATGTTTATTAAAGGGGTTGTAAAGGTTTGTTTTTTATTTTCGAAATAGGTTGCTTTAAGATAGTGTATTATTGGTTCACTTACCTTTCCCTTCTAAATGTTTTTTTTCTTTGTCTGAATTTCTCACTTTCTGTTCCTCCTCAGTAAGCTTGCCCCCATCATCCGAGCCGTTCTGGCTGGGGGTTAGTCAGCATGCTCGCCTCCTCCCTTGGGACTACATCCCTGCGGGGAGACGCTGTGAACGTTCACATCGTCTCCCCGCAGGGATGTAGTCCCAAGGGAGGGGGCGAGCATGCTGACTAACCCCCAGCCAGAACGGCTCGGATGATGGGGGCAAGCTTACAGGAAGTGAGAAATTCAGGCAAAGAAAAAAAAAACATTTGGAAGGGAAATCGAAGGAAAAGGTAAGTGAACCAACAATGCACTAGCTTAAAGGAACATATTTAGAAAATAAAAAACAATCCTTTACAACCCTTTTAACATATAGTGGTGAAAGCCCAATAAAAGTGTTTACTTTGTGACCAGCCCATTTTTTACGATACGGCACTGCATCGATTTAACTGACAATTGCATGGTCGTTCGATGATGTACCCAAATAAAATTTACCCCAAAAATAGAGCTTTCTTTTGGTGGTATTTGATCACCTCTGTGGTTTTTATTTTGCGCTATAAACTAAAAAATAGAATGTAAATTTTGAAAAAAAAAAATATTTTTTTACATTCTGTTATAATACATATCCAAAAAAAAAGAAAATGTAAAAAAACGTTTCTTCATCAATTTAGGCCAATATGTCTTCTGCTACATATTTTTGGTAAAAAAAATCCCAGTAAGCGTATATTGATTGGTTTACGTAAAAGTTCTAACGTCTACAAAGTAGAAGATAGATTTAAGGACATCTAATTATATATATATACACACACGCACACACACATGAGTAGCATTACCCCCGAAGGAGCTGCTGGTTTGTTTTGGGTGGCACGTTACCTCGTGGCTCCTCCGCCTTCCTAGGGGTGTATAGTGAATATAGCAGTAACGGAAGGTCAATGACGGGTGTCTTTTTCTGTGCTCTTTATTACCCAGCCAGGTAAAAACATTAAAACTTGTAAAGAGTAGAGGTGAAGTAGAAGGGGAAATAGCAGACTTAGGCGTAACAGGGAAACAGTCCTTCTCCCAACAATACTTTGTATTCTTTGTCACTCTAGCCAGAGTGGGTATAGCGTACCCGGACAGGCCCCTCTCAGTGACCTGGCAGCCAGAGTATCGCTCGAAGTTGAAGGAAAAGTCTCTGTGCCACAAACCCTTCTGAAATGGACTCAGGGAAAAGCCTCTGCCACAGGCCCTCCCTGTAATTATAATTACGGAGATGATCCTCCTTGAAAGAATTGCACCTGGATCTCCTTCAGATAGTTTTAGGTACCAACTGACAGGTGACCAGCCTCTCAGTGTCCGGCTACCTTGATCCCCAGTGGTTTGTCGAGACCCTATTGGATCGCCAGCCTAGTTAACACTCTGATCCCTCTCTAAATTTAACTAGCACCAGTACTTTTTAAGTAACCAGGCGCTACATATATATATATATGTATATATTTTTTACTAGTAATGACAGGGGTGTATGATTTTTAGCGGGATTGCGGCAGACAAATCTGACCCTAAGTGACACTTTTTTGGTGACCAGTGACACCAATACAGTGATCAGTGCTATAAAATTGCACTGATCACTGTATACATGGCAGTGGCAGGAAAGGGATTAACACTGGGGGGCGATCAAAAGGTTAAATGTGTCCCCTGGGAGGTGTTTCCCTGGAGGAAAATCGATCGTGATTCAGCTCAGCTGAAACACAATCTCTCACTTTTCCACTCTAACAGATTAGCGGTGTGCTTTGTTTACATCAACACACCGCTGATCCGTCTCTCCTGTGAACGATCGGTTGGGTTGCGACAGTCATAGCGGCCTCCAGACTCACTGATTGGCTCCCGCTGTGTCCAATCCCAGTGGGAGCAGCGCCCCGGCCTCATAAACTGTGTGCACAAAATCAGATTTAGAGCACCCAGGCCGCCCTGCTGCAGTAAATGTAAGTGGAGCAGTCGGGAAGTGGTTAAAGTGATAGTAAAGGTGTGGCTTAAATATATATATATAAAAAAACATGTCATACTTACCTGCTCTGTGCAACCCTGATCCTCTTCTCCTCGGGTCCCCCGCTGGCAATCCTGGCTCCTCCCACTTGATCAGCTCCCCCAATAGCAAGTTGCTCCTAAGCCCGGCTCTATGCAGCCATAAAGCACATAGAGCTGCGGCTCCCCCCCCCCACTCTCTCCAATGACATCATTGTGACAAATGCATTGGGTGGAGCCTGCCAACGTCACTTTCGCTTACCTACTTCCAGCTTATGGAAAGCAAATGAGTAATACATGCTAGGGAAACTATCACATTTTAAATTAAGATTGTGTAATGCAAGCATTTGTCTCTTGTCACTGTTTTTAATGCATTATAAATAAAAAATGGCAACGGATGCTTGCTTTATCTCCTTACACATGCATGCATAAGGGAGCATAACAGAAGGACATCCCTTCACCCCAATAAGAAGGCAGTGGAGACCAGGAAAAGACAACTGGTTTAGCATACAAAACTCTTGTACGTTTATGTTTTGGTTAATGTGCAAACATAAATAGGAGGGGAGCACGGAGTGTTTTCGCACAGTCCACAGAAGAAAGCTTTTGGAATTTAAAGCACTGAGCACCTTTTAAACACTATGGACCTTTTTTGTTTATGAACGTTATAGTATGTTTACACATTAGCAGCTAATTGATTTAAAGGCACAGAGCACTTTTTTAACCACTTGCCGACCAGCCGCCTCAGTTTTACGGCGGCAACATGGCTCAGCTGGGCGAAACAATGTTATGTCACGTTACTTCACCCTGAGACCACTAGGGGGGCACGTGCGCTATGACCGTCGGGCACCCGCGATCGCTCGTGACACAGCGAGAACCGGGATCTGTGTGTGTACTTTGTATGAATAGCGATCTGTCATTTCCCCTAGTCAGTCCGATCCCCCTTCAGTTAGAACATAAAGAGGAAACACAATTAACCCCTTGGTTGCCCCTTAGTGTTAACCCCTTCCCTGCCAGTGACATGTTTACAGTAATCAGTGCACTTTTATAGCACTAATCGCTGTAAAATTGTCAATGGTCCCAAAATGTGGCAAAAGCATACGATGCGTCAGCCATAATGTCGCAGATAAAAATCACTGATCGCCGCCATTACTAGTAATTTTATCCCCTATTTTGTAGACGCTTTAACTTTTGCGCGAACCAATCGATATACGCTTATTGTGATTTTTTTTACCAAAAATATGTAGAATAATACATATCTGCCCAAACTGAGGAAAAAATTGAAAAATTAAGTAAATGGTAAAAGATAGTGTTTTTTTTTCAAAATTGTCGTTGTTTATTTTGTGTATAGCGCAAAAAAATAAAAACCACAGAAGTGATCAATTACCACCAAAAGAAAGCTCTATTTGTGGGAAAAAAAAGGACACAAATTTTGTTTGGGTACACTTTCACACGACCACGCAATTGTCAGTTAAAGCGACGCAGTGCCAAATTGTAAAAAGTGCTCTGGTCCAGGGCTGAAGCGGTTAAACACAAGGCACTTTTTAATTGCGCCGTCATGCGACGTGGCTCCCAAACAAAATTGATGTCCTTTTTTTCCCCACAAATAGAGCTTTCTTTTGGTGGTATTTGATCACCTCTGCGGTTTTTATTTTTTGCGCTATAAACAAAAATACGGCGGCAATTTTGAAAAAACATTCAATATTTTTACTTTTTGCTATAATAAAAATCCCCCAAAAATATATAAAAAATGTTTATTTTTCCCCAGTTTAGGCCGATACGTATTTTTCTACATATTTTTGGTAAAAAAAATATTGCAGTAAGCGTATATTGATTGATTAGCACAAAAGTTATAGAGTCTACAAAATAGGGAATAGAATTATGGCATTTTTATTATTTTTTTTCTTTACTAGTAATGGCGGCGATCTGCAATTTTTATCATTACTGCGACTTTATGGCGGACACTTTTGGGACCATTGTCATTTTTACAGCGATCAGTGCTATAAAAATGCACTGGTTACTGTGAAAATGACACTGGCAGTGAAGGGGTTAACCACTAGGTGGCGCTGAAGGGGTTAAGTGCGCCAAGGGATGTGTTCTAAATGTAGGGGGGGTGGGCTATGTGTGACACGCTAGTGATCGCTGCTTCCGATTACAGGAAGCTGTGTACACTGTCCTGTTACCAGGAAGACTCCAACCACAGGTCCTGCGGACTCTAGGTCTGTGGGCATACCCGCGATCGTGTCACGGTGAGGAAGGAGGAAATGCTTATGTAAACAAGCATTTCCCCCTTCTTCCTCACCGTGACACGATCGTGGGTATGCCCGCGGACATAGAGCCCGCGGGACCCGTGGTTGGAGTCTCAGAGCTCCCAACGGGCACGCGCATCCATAATGCTGGCTCCTTAAAGGGGACATATATATATACGTCCTTCTGCCTGTCCGTGCCATGCTGTCGACTAAGGATGAACTCTGGCATGTTCGCATAGTACACGTGCAGAGCCTGCCAGGAAGTGTGCACGGCGCTGCGCTAATCACAGCCAGGGAGACATTTCCTAATCCCTGCAGCCGAGCATCGGGACAATGTCTCCCTGACTGTGATTAGCGCAGCGCCGTGCACACTTCCAGGCGGGCTCTGCATGTGTACTAGGTGAACACGCTAGAGCTCATCCTTACTGTCGACGCATATAGCCATGTGCTGGTGGGCAAGCAGTTAAGGTGGTTTTTCAGATGAAAAATGATCACAGCTCAAGGGCTTAAAGAGGCTAGGATAAAGGGGGGGGGGGGTCCATTTCATTTTGCAGTTGACATATGTAAAGCAGCCTGCAAAAAATAAACAAATTATACTAATTTAGTTTGGATCAAAGCACACGCCTAGTTTGTGATTGCTCAATGAAACAGCCAGGGCATACTAATAACATTATCTATGATTCTGTCCTCCTCTAACAGACAGCACACGTGCATGCAGATCTTAGCAGACCCTCCCACACACAATATGATTGCTGCTGTATCTGGAATTATAGAAGGCTCAAATCAAAATATATTTAATGTATTTTAATAAATTCATAACTGTATATATTTTTTTTCCATTTGCCTGCAGTTCAGTTTTCAATAGATATTACCACCACAAAACATAAAAAAGATGCAAAGCAAGAATAAGAATAATGTTGTCAACAACAAAATGTGCGGATTCCACAATGTTTATATCCTCACAGGATAACAATATCTAGATGTCAATGTGTTCTTTCTCTAATGATTTTCAAGGTCCAACCTGTTTTCTGTTGCCATCTCATCAAGGTTTAGAGAAGGAGCTAACAAAAGAAGAAAAATACGGAAAACATATCTACTGCTACAACAGTAAGAGTATCATAAACAGAAAGCACTATATTCTCTAAGACAAAGCTAAATTAATAAGGAAGAAATACTTTAAATAAAAACTAGAACCAGGAAAAGCAGAGCACATTTCATGGGTTTTCAAGGTAAAGAGAGGAGAACAAAATGATGATTTCAAGGAGAAGATCAGCATTCATTTGAATTTCCATAATATGCTCAGGTGTATAATGTATAGTGCTGCAGCCAGCTTGACAGGAAAGCTCCTATGCCATGAGCAGAATACAGAACACAACTGCAAATTGTAAACAATGAAAAATAAATGAGATTATTTGCAGTTTGATTTAAGAGCAATTCATTCTTCTTATGCAGTTAATTAGCAACAATACTAGATAGGCGATGGATGGGATCTAAATGACACCTATTAGCAATGAAGAGGATTTATCAAACATAGAACATATGTGCAGAGTTTATGCTCGATACTCGGCATACATTTGTTTATATAAAAATGTAAAGCCTTTTTCGATAATTGATCAAAGTGTATTTCGGACCAATTAGGTGTAAAATAAGAGTAATGGTTTTGCTTCTTGGAGGTCACATTTAGTAAGGGAATTTCCCTTTCTTTCTTGCATGTACAATTGCATTGACTTTGAACGAGCACTTGGTAAATCTGGATTTCATGAAATATAATGTGGATTCATGGTATATTACATATTCAGCACTTTACAAACATTAGCAAGGCAGTGTTCCATACCTCTATTCATGAGAGGACATTGACACTCTGAAAGGCTCCACACTTGAAGAATTTTGAAAAAATAATATAATATATGTAGTAGAGCTGCACGATTCTGGCTAAAATGAGACTCACAATTTTTTTTGTTTCGAATAAAGATCACGATTCTCTCACAATTCTCGCGGTGCAACATCTTCTTTCACATTTTACAAAAAAATTGGGCTAACTTTACTGTTTCGTTTTTTTTAGTTCATTAAAATGTATGTTTTAAAAAAAAATATGTTTAAAAAAACGCTGCGCAAATACGGTGTGACATAAAATATTGAAAAAAACACAATTGTATTCTCTAGTGTCTCTGCTAAAAATATATATCATGTTTGGGTGTTCCAAGTAATTTTCTATCAGAAAATAATGATTTTTACTTGTAAGCAACAAATGTCAGAAAACGTTTGGTCTTTAAATGGTTAAACTACCTTTATCTACACGCCAGAGTTCTTTCCTTTGATAAAAGACCAAAAAGATACTTGGTTTAAACTTATTCGCGTGTTGTATTAAAATCCAGGCAGCCTGCCAAGTTCTGTTTTTCCAGCTGTGAGAACTCTCTGCACTTGTTTGAAAGATTGTGACAATTCTGTTTTGAAGATCACAATTTTGATTCTTAACAATTATTGGGGCAGCTCTAATATGTAGTGTTACTTCCATAGGAGCCACTAGATAAGATGGGCCCTCTGTCCCTTTGCCACAAACTTCTAAAGAACCTCAGCCCCTCTGACACACCAAGTTGAGTGCACAAACTTACAATATCATACACATTCCCTAAGAGTAACACATAGGGGGTTATTTACGAAAGGCAAATCCACTTTGCACTGAAAGTGCACTTGGAAGTGCAGTTGCTGTAGATCTGAGGGGGACATGCAAAAAAAATTAAAAACAGCATTTTTGCTTGCATATGATTGGATGATAAAATCATCAGTGCTTCCCCTAATTTCAGAGCTTCCCCTCAGATCTACAGCGATTTACAGTGACAGGACTTACAACTGCACTTTCATGTGGACTTGTAGTGCAGAGTGGATTTTCCTTTAGTAAATCAACCACTTAGTATCCAATAGTAGTGCTATATCAAAGAAAACAGGAACCAAACCTGGTAGTAAAGGCAAACCTAATATATTATCACCCAATATGGTTGGTAACTAGGTAAGCATCTCTTGGTCACACAAATGGGTATCTATCTACTTTATGCTGCAATGCTGCACTTGCATACTGGGAGCCTGGGAGAAATTATTGATGTTGACCCTTTTCTTATTTTAACCACTTCAGCCCCCAAAGGATTTGCCCCCTTCCTGATCAGGCCATTTTTACCCAAACAAAATTGAGGTCCTTTTTTCCCCCCACAAATAGAGCTTTCTTTTGGTGGCATTTGATCACCTCTTTTTTGCGCTATAAACAAAAAAAGTCAGACAATTTAGAAAAAAAACACAGGGCCAGATTCACAGTGAGAGTATGCATGCGTATCTACTGATACGCCGGCGTACTTTCAAATTTGCAGCGTCGTATCTTTATTTTGAATTCTCAAACAAAGATACGAAGGCATTTGGCTAAGATCCGACAGGCGTACGGCTTCGTACGCCTTCGGATCTTAGGATGCAATACTTCGGCGCCCGCTGGGTGGAGTTTGCGTCGTTTTCCGCGTTGGGTATGCTAATTAGCTGTTTACGGCGATCCACGAAGCTACGCGCGCTCGTCGCATTCTCTTACGTCCGCTTTTCCCGTCGTAAAGTTACGCATGCTATTTCAATGGCTTATATTTAGACTAGCCATGTTAAAGTATGGCCGTCGTTCCCGCGTCAAATTTTGAATTTTTTTTTGCGTAAGTCGTACGGGAATAGGAAAGGACGTAACGCACGTCGCCGTTCAAAAAGTTACGTCGGTGCGACGTCATTTCGCGCAAAGCACAGCGGGAAATTACAAAACGGAGCATGCGCAGTACGTTTGGCGCGGGAACGCGCCTAATTTAAATGATACACGCCCCATTTGAATTAGGCGGGCTTGCGCCGGACGGATTTACGTTACGCCGCCGCAAGTTTACAGGCAAGTGCTTTGTGAATCAAGCACTTGCGCTGAAAACTTGCAGCGGTATAACGTAAATAGGATACGTTACGCCCCCGGAATTCTACGTGAATCTGGCCCACAATATTTTGTACTTTTTTGCTATAATGGAAAGGAAGGGGGTGCCTGTCATAGGCCCTCCTTTCTGGATGGGATCACTGCAGCAGCATTAGATAGTATGTAGGTTTAGTTAGTGGAGCTGCAAATTAGGAATTCAGCTGGCGGGGGTCATGCAGCGGTCAGGGGGTTATTTAAAAGTCAAAAGGTATGGTAACTGTGGAGGGTTAATAATTAGCTGAGGCAGGGCTAATGGGATCAGGTGTGTCACAGAGTTTTTCAGGTGGTCTGGGAGGTAGCCAGCTATTGGGCCAGAGATGTCAGGTGAGGCTAAAAAAATTCTGGAACCCAGCTGGAAGGCTATTTAAGGGTCCAGTCCGGCTTGGGTCGGTGCCAGTCTGACACCAAAATCAGCAGGAGGAGCTCCCCGCCCTACCCCCCCTTTTTGTTTGTTTCCCCGTTGCGGACGGTTCACGTGGTGGCTCACTCTGGCAATAGTTTCCAGAGGGGAGATTTGAGTTAAGTTGGATGGTTATATGGTGGATCAGCCCGAGTCTCAAGTGGCTGGGCTGGGAAGTGATGGTATTAAAGTTGGTTTTCCAGTATTAAAGTTTGAATAAAGTTAAACATCGGTGTTCAAGAAACCAGTGAACCAGGCCGTGGCCAAGATATTCCAAAAAAAAAAAAAAAATTGGAAGTTATTTAATGTTATGTAATATATTTCAGAACGGTCATATATGTTGTGTAATATATGGACTGATTAATAAACAATTTATAAAATGGATTTGGTTTATGGTGTTTATTCACTCTATGCATGTTTGGGTTTCCCTGGTTGCGTTTGGTGCATGTGATCCCATAAATATTGCCCAAAAAAGAATTACTTCATCAGTTTAGGACGATATGTAATCTTTGGTAAAAAGAAAAAAAAAATTGCAATAAGTGTATATTGATTGGTTTGCACAAAAGTTATAGTGCTTACAAAATAGGGGATAGATGTATGTAATTTTTATGTGTTTTTTATTAATATTGGCTGCAATATGAGATTTTTATTGTGACTGCGAGATTGCGACAGACAGATCAGACACTTTTTTGGGACCAGTGACATTTATACAGCGAACAGAGCTAAAAATAGCCACGGATTACTGTATAAATGTCACTGGCAGGGAAGGGTTAACACTAGGGGGCGATCAAGGGGTTAACTGTGTTCCCAAAGTGTGTATCTAACTGTGGGGGGATGAGACTGACTGGGGGAGGAGACTGATCGTTGTTCCTACTTCGTAGGAACACATCTACTCCCCTGACATAACCGGGATTTGTGTGTTTACACACACAGATGCCCGCTCTCGTTCTGTCAGGAGTGATCGCGGGTGCCTGGCAGTGCCCCATCGCCTGCTACAGCGTCTTAAAGAGCCAACGTATAGCTACAGTGATTTGCGCAGCCATGCCAACCTGCTGCAGTATAACTGTGGCAGCTGCTCAAATAGTATTTAAAGCCTGTGATCGACTATATCTAAGCACACCTTTGTAATCTGTTTTGAGGCTAGCTTTAGTGTACCATTATTGAATTCAATTATGTTTGTTAGGTCTGAGGCTCCCCCTTCTTTTGTAGTACCACATTGTACGTTGATACACTGTAAACCAATAGATTTTTGTATTGACAGATTTACTTAATATAAAGTGAGGTCCCGGGGTGTGCTCACTCTCCTCTATATGCCTCCTTATGGGATGTAGAAGTGAAACATTTTTCTGGTGTTTCCCTCCCCCCTTTTTTTGGGTTCACAGCACCACTTGTTGATATTATTTATCTGTTGTTAGTATTGTAGAAATGTATGTTCATCATTTCAATTCATATATATGTTTTCCAATATTGATTTGTAGTTTCATGTTTTTTTTTTTCTTTGTCAGCACTTTAAGATCTTCTGAAGAAGCGTAGTCCATGAATTGTGTTAAGATACAGCATCTTATACTATTCCAATTGGTGGTATTTTGTCATAGTTTGCACTTCTATTGATGCTTTGTCAATTTGATGTATCTGTAATGATGGAATGGGTAGGATGATTAAGATGTCTGTCAATAGTATTGTACTATGAATAGCTGTGATGTAGTTAGCATTCCTCTCTTTTATTATTTACTGGACTTTTAAAAAAAAAGGTGCTACACAATAAAATGTCTGTTTTTAAAAAAAAATATATATTATTTGTGTCTATTCCTGAATTTGAAATATAAGTACCTTAAAAGTCCCACATGTGTTATGTTTTCACTCAACTAGGCAAGCAATGAATTAACAATGGTAATAACACAATTTAGCATACCACATGATTAACAGTAAGGACTAGACATAAGATGACATTTGGTGTCCAGGTCAGCATAAAGAGTAGGAAGGCCACCTCAAGTGCAGCAGTGAGCAGTAGTAAAGTTTAACCTACTGAGTGCTGGAATTACACCACCAGAGCTCATTTATGGAGGCAATGCTAGTCCAAGACTGACTGGGTATGCAAAAGAAAATGAGGATAGTAGCGAAGGGGGCAGAAAAAATTATTATTGTAGGGGAATAGAACATTTTAATAGAAGGGGCAGATCTTTAAGATGCTCTTTTGTTGGCTATCATTGGGGTGCTTTAAGAGCGCTGGTGCACTTATCGACAGTCCCAGTTAACCTGTATGCAGTAAAGGTACGGTATAGTCTCAGCACAGGTACAGGTGCAGTCTAGGTGTTGGCTAAGTGCAGTTCAGAATGCAGTTTGGGTGCGGAATTGATGGGTACACTTTGGGTCCTGCTTGAAGTGGCTCAGTCCCTGATAGCATTATCAGCAATGAGCGAATAGCCCTCTCACCAGTCCACGAGATTCTACTGTGACTTCTCGCTGTAAGGGGTGCCCCCTCGATTTCTACGTGAAAGTCTCTGGTTATCAGAGGTGGAAAACAGACGGTGAGTGCATGCTCCAGTCTACCTGCTGCAACAGTACAGGTACTATATTGTAAGGAGTGCATTTATCTGCTATCTCAAACGACTTCCATCTCAAACTACCACTACCAGGATTCTCAGCGCTTTTCATAGAATATCTCTATACCAAGGCATTCCTGATCAGACAAATTATCAGTCCAATACTGGTCCAAAACTTAATAGAATATAACAAAGGGAAAACATATGTCAAATTCTTCTTGGATTGGTGGCCTTTTCAGTGACTGGCATCGTATAGACTACCCCAGGGATCAATAATGAATACTTACAATCTTCCAACACAGTTGTGCAGCAGAGCTGATACTTCTGTCTTTTCAGTGAAGAGGAAGAAAGAAAAATATATGGCTGCTTCCACTGGTTGGCCAAGTCAAAAATTATAGCATCACAAGCCCCTTGTTATTTCAAGGACCACCTGCAATCTAAAGTCCCCCTAAATACACAGACAGATCAATTCAAAAAGTAGGGGCATGAGATCAGCTAACGCTCTAGACCTAGTTAGGAATTCATCATAAACACATGGCTCACAACCCTGCACAGAAAAGACCACTACTATGCCTTTAGTTAGCTAAGGAATATTTTCCACTGGTAACACATTTAGAATTGAGGCATTTTCAAGCAATAGGGCTTTCAACAACTACAAAATTATAAGACATATATCATAACATTAAGCTTCTTGTACATGTATTGTTTGCCAGCCAGTGCCATGATAGTAATGAGAAAGCATGGTGTGAGGAAATGACAAGTAGTGGGTGACAAGCTTCCAATTCATCAACCATGTGTGATATATTTGATATGAAGTAAAATGACATTATCACGCACATCTTGTCACTTCTAGGATACTGGGTCTTACAGGGAGCAAGTTTAACCCCTGTTTGTTAGAAAAATATCTGTGAGGTCCACACTTGATCAGATCGTAACTGACAATAAAGTCAACCAGTCATTGATAATAATTTATGGCTGTGTATGCATTCATCATCTGACCAAGCTAAACACATTCGTGATGGAGGTCATTAAAACCTAGATACCCAGACAAAATTTTGCAGTAAGTATGTGTTAGGCTGACACATGTCGAGTCTTTATCTGTCTTGAGCAAATCTGGGCTTTTGGTTTGTTGATGTACCATTAAAAAAGGAAAGGGCCACCTCTAAGTTAATGTTATTTTGTCAGAGGGAAAGAAATCATGTGAATGAAGCAGTTGTACATATCTTTCTGGTGAATGGTTAGTAGAAACTTTGCTCACTTGTCAAACTCTGTGAGCTGATACTATTCTACAGGTGTCTGGAATAGCTTGTCTCTACTGGCCAATGCAGTTCCTCCGAATAACCCTATATCACTACTATGTGCTGCAGTGACTTGGGGTCAGCAGGAAGAACCACAATGACCAGCTGGGGAATATGCTATTTCACACACCAGAGAATTTGAATAGCATTGGCACACAGAGCTCAGCAAAGGGGCAGAGTTTCTGTAAACCAACGACTGGACAAGTGAGGATAAATCTGTTTCTATCGCAGGCTCATGCTCCCCAGACCCCCCCCCCCCCCCTGTTTTACGCCTGCTCCCAATTTTTTAATTGCTATATGTATAGTCTGACTTTTGGAGCTCAGACAATTTAGAGATAAGGACCACACTTTACAGAGGCGACTTATTTTGAAATGTTATTTCAAAGGTACCGTATTTGCCAGCGTAAAAGATGACTGGGCATATAAGACGACCCCCTAGTTTTCCAGGAAAAAATTTGGTTTTGGGATATACTTGCCATATAAGACTACCCCCTTCCTACTAGTCTTTCTGAAAGCTGAGGGGTAGCCAGAACCGCTGACAGAAACAGGCTGTTTCAAATCTCACTGTGCCATTACATTACATGCCTCACTGTGCCATTACATCACTTGCCCCCACTGTGCCATCACTTGCCCCCACTGTGCCATCACTTTGCCCCCACTGTGCCATCACTTTGCCATCACTCACGTTTTGCTGATTTGACTTCCAGGCCGGTGACAGTGTCCGTCTGCTGCGAGCGTCCATGATTTGAAAGCCGCGCCTTCTCCTCAGACTGTCCTGTGATAGGCGGAACACAAATTTTCCCAGCAGCGCCTCTGTTCTGTGTTCCGCCTATCACGGACGTCCTCTCGTCCGAGGATGAGAAGGCATCTGTGATAGGAGGAACACAAAACAGAGGCGCTGCTGGGAAGATTTGTGTTCCGCCTATCACAGGACACGCTGAGGAGAAGGAGCGTCTTTTAAATCATGGACGCTCGCAGCAGCCGGAGACTGTCAGCGGCGTATAAGACGACCCCCGACTTTGGATGCATTGCATCCAAAAAGTCGTCTTATACGCCGGAAAATACGGTATTTGTAATTGCTTGGCAAAAATAAAACCCTTGTGATAGAAAGATTTCACTAGGTTTTTTTTGAGCCGACTACTGGAATGTGTAGAATTTTTATTCTGTAGATAATCTCATAAAATATTCCACAATATTCTGAAACAGATTCCATGATAAATTAGTTTATCCAAAAAAATATTTTAAATGTTCTATTATAATTCACAACACACCTTAATACAGTCCAAAAAATGTAAGTTTTAGACTAGTTGTATTACTTAGAATGAGTGCTTTACTAATAAACATGTCCTGTTTTAGTGAGGGGCTGCTGGTGGTATAAGGGCAACAATGTATTTGAACAGGAGGAAACACAAAAGCTGAGGCCAGTATATAACATTTTAGCTTTAACCCTGCAGTCACAAAGGTAATAATTATACATAATTAAGCAAGAACCCTGGGAGTGAAGAGCTGTTATTGGCCACATAATGAGAAGTAATGAAGCCTACTGATCCAGGCCATTATCTGAGCAATAGCTGCCTATGCTTGGGATCGAGTTTATTGCTGCTATTATGAACATGGAAAGAAATGGTACAAAAAGCACTTATTTTAGTCAGGGAGGACACATTTTCCTCTCCATTGTAACACAGTTCACATATTCCACTATGCTGATGGATTTATCGCCTTACAATGTGCATAATGGATTTTACATTATACTTTAAGAATGACACATCTGCACACGTACCCTCTAAAATGTTGAATTTCAGTTACTAAAATAATACTATCACCTATAAGTTTACCTTTCTACTCCTAAAAGCCCTTCCCAGCAATACATAACAACTGAAATGGCTTCTACAATTAATGAATAGGGAAAATTGGTGTGACATAATTTAGGCTGATTGTACAGAGCATTTTTGTCACTTTTTGCCAAATTGCTCTCTTGACATGTTGGGTGCAAGATATAGACAATAAGCAGCTGTTGCCCAAATACTGCACAAAAAGATCAGGCAGCCTCTGACTGTGCTAAATTAACTTAGGTTACTACTTTGGTTGAGCTTTTTGGAAGGCCATGACAATCATCTGCCTAGGCCCTTCCTTTGCTGCTTGTCTGGGCCCAACCCTACCGTATACTTGAGTTTAAATAAATTCTATACATAAACAAAATATATGAAATAGAGATGCTTGCACATTACTGCAGCAGCTTCAAAATATCTGCAGAAACAGAAAAGAATAAAAAAATGAGATGCATTGTGATTGTCAATCACATCATAAAATGATACCTCACTATATAATTTTACTTACCGTATTTATCGGCGTATATCGCGCACTATTTTCCCCTTAAAATAAGGGGAACATCATGGGTGCGCGATATACGCCGATAGTCGCTTCCCGCGCTCAGTTTGAAATCCTGCGCCGACATATACCGAGTGCAGTACACTCGGGTACATTCGGCCAGGCTCGGCTTCGCTCGTGCTCACGCATAAACGTCACAGAGCGTGAGCTAAGCCGAGCCTTGCGAATGTACCCTTGTGTACTGCACTCGGTATATGTCGGCGGAGGCGTTCGAACTGAGCGCGGGAATCGGGGACTCGACGTGAGGCGCGCGCTGGAGAAGCCGGGAGGACACCATCGAGGCCGCAGACGGACGCCAGACCGGACGATGGACGCTGGGAAGACACCAAAACTGTAAGTAATAAAATCATATAACTTTTTTTTTTACAGGAATTTCGGGGGCAACATTAGGGGTGCGCAGTTTACGCGGGAGCGCGTTATACCGCGATAAATACGGTACCTATAAGCCGCCATGTGAATATTTGAAAAAGTTATACTATCAAATTTTAATTATTCTTTGATAACATTGACAGTAAAAATTATTAGGTTAATCATAGATTGTGTGATTTTCATAAGTGACGCCATGAAATAATTCCAGCATGGCAACTAACAACATTGCATTAGTGATATCAAGCCAATTTTAGTGACAGATGTCCCCAACGATGGTCAAATGGATTAAAAAACTTCTGTACTAATATACAAATCAGCGTAGGAATTACAGTATTTAGGTACAAGTATTACATTATTTCTTGCATCTAACAGAAAAGCTTGCAATATGTGGCCATATATAGTGGATAAATGACAGCATTGTTAGAGCACACCGTGACCCCTTATACCTCCCTTCAGAAATCCTTTCCTGCAAGGCTACTAAAGTCTTTTTTCTCATAAGGCCAAGCAATGTGAACCAGCCCTTGATGGCCTTAGCATTGAAAGGGATACAAGCAAAACAGTATTATAATGAAAATTATGCTTTACAATACAGAGTGTGGCTACAATTGCCAAAAATTATAATGTAAAAGCAACATGCTGGAATATTTCTGAACTGCTATGGGTCTGTGTACACTGCCTTATGTTCACACTAACTACAGTAGGAATGGTGTCATATTTAAATGTAGCCTTTAACCATTTCAATACAAGGCACTTTCCCCCCTTTCCTGCCCAGGCCAATTTTCAGCTTTCAGCGTGGTCGCATTTTAAATGAAAATTGCGTAGTCATGCAACACTGTCATCTTTAGAATTTTATTCCCATAAATAGAGCTTTATTTTAGTGGTATTTGATAACCAAATAAAAAAAGACAGAAAATGTTGAAAAAAAACACGTTGTTTTCGTTATAAAATGTTGGCAAAAAGTAAGTTTTCTTCTTCACTAATGAGCACTGATGATGAGGCACTAATATGCTGAACTGATAGCCACTGATAGGTGACACGGATTTGAAGCACTGATGGGAATTGATAGGCCACACTGATGGGCACTTATAGGATGCTCTGATAGGCAGCACTAATGAGGAAGCACTGGCAGGCATTACTGATGAGCACCTATAATGGGCACTAATTGGCAACCCTGGTGGTCATGGGTGGGTATACCTGGTTATCCTGGAGGGGCTGCGCTGATAATCAATCAGCGCAGACCCCCCCCCCCCCCCATCATGGGAGCAGCCTATCGGCTCTCCTCTACCTGTCTGTCAGTGCGAGTAGAGGAAAAGCGGATACATGGCTCTTCCTGTTTACGCTGTGATTGGACACAGCTGAACACATGGTAAAGAGCTTACATCATAGGCTCTTTACCGATATCAGTGATACAGTGTGCAAACTGACACAACACACTGATTGCTGAGCTGCTTATCCTGCCGGACGCCATGTGACGTCCAGTCAGGATAACATGCGCATGTCATTCTGTTATATGGAGGGGTGGGAAGTGGTTCGTCTATGTAAATTGAATCCCTAAAATCTCCTAGAAGATTGCACATGTTAATATCATTTAAAAAGTGGTTACCATTATTTTTAATGTGCAGATTTAATAATAATCCTCGGTTATTGTGCCATGAAGGTCCTTGTTCAAATACTGTTATAAAATGACCACACTCAGCCCTGGTCTCCTATTTATGCTCCTGCATTTTCACGCCGTCACACAAGCTTCCAATGGAGACTACAAATGGCTGACCCACTACTTTAGCATGGTTCACTGTTGTCCCTGTAAGCAAACCTGCCCAGAGAAATTCCCTGTAGCTTTTGCTAGAGTCCATGTAGGTAGAAAGTGACTACAAACAGGTTGTAGAAGATGAGCAGAACTGAGTTGCAACAAAGAATGGCAAAAAAAAGGGGCTTTTTTATGCTACCCACCACTATGCAAATTCATCACTATGCACATAAGACCACTATGTATTATACATGCGATATGGCTGACAGGCTGCAGTTGGGATTATTTGACACCCATAGCAACATGATTGTGTTCTTTAGTCCATGTCTTCAACAAATGGGCCTTTCAGTATGTGAGATACATTTGGATTTAAAGGCCAACGACAACAACATTTTTCCACTTTACATAAAATGTGAAAATTACCACACTGAACACAACAACATTTATATGTAATGCAAATGTGCTTGGTCTTAAAAAAAATACTGGAAAGGTAGCCTGTACATATAACTTGGTAACAACTACTGGCTCTACCACGGTGAAATTGAGATATTATCTATTTAGAAAAATAGGCATCATTAAATTAAGCAACTGACATTCAAAACTAGCAACTAATACAGACCAGAAAA
This sequence comes from Rana temporaria, assembly GCF_905171775.1. Lineage (NCBI taxonomy): Eukaryota > Metazoa > Chordata > Amphibia > Anura > Ranidae > Rana > Rana temporaria. Next base: position 134,207,097 of record NC_053489.1, read on the forward strand.
GGTAATTTAATTTAGTATAACATAGCAATTTGTTGTAATGAAAGACAATATGTTTTCCTTGGAACTATCCAGGTTTTGGACTCCACACAAGCAGAAAAAATCATGTTCTACATCTATATAACAGATCAACAAATCTTAAAATCCCTGACATGCAGCGAACAGTGGGCCAAAAACATCATGGATACTGCCAGTATTAACATGACTGAGTTATGGTGGCATGGATCTATGTTCCACTATGAATATGCCTATTAAGACTTGTAAGGGTGTTTGTAATAATCTTCTTTAATGTTTTTGTTGTGAATTTCTGACAGCCACAGGACTATCTGAAAAGTATTCACAGTTTTACAGATTTAACAGAGATTTACACATTTTAGAATAGGTTTATAAAATGTCTATATTTATCTCTTGATGGTTCTTTATGCAGAAACCCAATGAGCAGTGCAACTTTTGGACCTCGTTCACACCATCCAGGATTCCATATGCCAGGGGCATTCAAGTCAAACCGGGACTTTTAATATTATAGGTAAAAAGGAATGCTAAGGTGGCGGTACTAAAGACAGTAATAAGTGGCAAGTGTGTCCTATTACTGATAATTGGCACACATGTTGCAGACCAGTCCACACACTGCCCACAGCGGTCATTCCTGTGAGCATTCAGCATGTGAAACTCCTGATCCTGGATAGTTGACGCATAACCTGTTGTGAAATTGCACAAGAGACTAATCTTTCTGTGGGAACGGTGAACACAATCATTCATGAAAGTTAGACAGACATCTTTCCGCTTTTGACCGACACAGAAGAGTTGAAGTCTAGAAAAATGGCCTGGTTTTTTCACTAAGGGAGTCCTGTTTCTTCATGACAATGCTTAAGCTCATACTGCTCACCGCACAAAGTGCACATTACAGCAACTCGCCTGGGAAGTATGGCCACATTCCCCTTACAGCCCAGACACCCCTCTGAGTGATTTCCATCTGTTTGGGCCCCTAAAAGGGTTCCTCGGAGGTCAGCATTTCAGCACTGATGATGACGTGAAGCTGTTCTAGGATGGTTCATTCGTACTGACAGATCTTTCTATGCCGAAGCTCTCCAGGCATTAGTTAAAAGCTGGGATAAATGTAGCATAAATGCAGTTTCCACTCTTTGAAATTTGTTATTTTATTATATAAACTCAAAAATTCACATTTGACTTGAACGCCCCTCGTATTTTTTCTAGTGCAAGTAGAATGCACAAACAATTAAACAATACTATTTTAACAGGAATGGCTTGCACTGCCACAATGTGTTGCAGTATGTTGGGAAAAATCATGCATGCACTATTTCTATGTAAGGCACTGGGCAATCTACATGAATTTCTAATAAATCGGATACTCCAGCTCCACAGAGTCACTTTGTTAGGATTTTCAAAGATTACAGAAAGTAGCAACATACTGTACATAGTCCAGAGAAAACAAGGATTTCAATGGGATTTGTTGATGTTATGTTGTGAATAAAACAACGTATGCTGCATATTGGTGCGCAATTACCTGCTTTTATCATTTTAGTCAGTTGAATGAAATCATTAGAGCTGCCGTACATTCTGCTTATATTTTCCCTATAAGCAACATGCTAATTACAATTTTGAATAAAACCTTTTTCATTACATATTTTATTTTATACAAAGTATTGTTATTAATGGGTCTCTATGTGATATTCTATAAAATGTGCACATATTATGGCTGGTGGGAGGGTACAGAAGGGTGCTGTACTCCTGAAAACATCACGGTCCTCTGCCTCAATACTCTTCTCAAAAGAGGGGTCAGGCCCATGGTTAGAGTTATGCAAATATCAAAACAACTTGATGGGTGGGTGTCAGTCTTGAGGAGTGGACATTCCAAGGCTCATAACATTTACATGCAGACCATCCTAGGTATTGTCCACATGTAACGCTGAGCTTCCATGACAAAAAAAAAATGAAATTCAATATTTGAAAAGGGCACGCCAAGAACTAGCTAATAAGAGGTAAGTGTATTTGTTTGTTTCCTAGCAGTATATTTGCAGGCTTACACAAAATCTGCTTAACCACTTAAGACCTGGACCAAAATGCAGCTAAAGGACCTTGGCCCTTTTTGCGATTCGGCACTGCGTCACTTTAACTGACAATTGCGCGGTCGTGCGACATGGCTCCCAAACAAAATTGGCGTCCTTTTTTTCCCACAAATATAGCTTTCTTTTGGTGGTATTTGATCACCTCTGCGGTTTTTATTTTTTGCGCTATAAACAAAAATAGAGTGACAATTTTGAAAAAAATTCAATATTTTTTACTTTTTGCTATAATAAATATCCCCCCAAAATATATAAAAAAAATTTTTTTCCTCAGTTTAGGCCGATACGTATTCTTCTACATATTTTTGGTAAAAAAAATCGCAATAAGCGTTTATCGGTTGTTTTGCGCAAAATTTGTAGCGTTTACAAAATAGGGGATAGTTTTATTAATTACTTTTTTTTTTACTACTAATGGCGGCGATCAGCGATTTTTTTTGTGACTGCGACATTATGGCGGATACTTTGGACAATTTTGACACATTTTTGGGACCATTGTCATTTTCACAGCAAAAAATGCATTTAAAATGCATTGTTTACTGTGGAAATGACAGTTGCAGTTTGGGAGTTAACCACAGGGGGCGCTGAAGGAGTTATGTTTCACCTAATGTGTGTTTACAACTGTAGGGGGGTGTGGCTGTAGGTGTGACGTCATCAATTGTGTCCCCCTATAAAAGGGATGACACGATCGATGCAGCCGCCACAGTGAAGAACGGGGAAGCCGTGTTTACACACGGCTCTCCCCGTTCTTCAGCTCCGGGAACCGATCGCGGGACCCCAGCGGCGACCGGGTCGCGGGAGCGCACCCACGGCTGGGTACATGTACAGGACGTACCTGTACGTACATGTGCCTAGCCGTGCCATTCTGTTGACGTATATGTGCAGGAGGCGGTCCTTAAGTGGTTATTGCGATTTTTTTAACAAAAAATATGTAGAAGAATATGTATCGGCCTAAACTGAGGAAATTTTTTTTTATATATTTTTGGGGGATATTTATAATGGTAAAAAGTTTTTGTTTATAGCGCAAAAACTAAAAACCGCAGAGGTGATCAAATATCACCAAAAGAAAGCTCTTTTGGTGATTAAATAGCCCCTAAAACATATTAATAGCTCCCCAATCATTCCAGAAATCATTGCAAACACTTGCCTTATATCCTCCAGCTCATATTGTGGCCGTATCCATCATATGTATGGGCATGTGAAGCCCAGTTCCTTTTTCTTCCTGGTTTTCAGGGAGAGGTGCATGTTGGACAATTTTTAGGCACAGTAATGCCCAGAGACTCCTGGGAAATGAGTGTCATCATTTCCCAGGAGGCAATGGGGTCTTAGGACAGGAAGTTGAACCACATAGGGCCAGGAACTAGGCAGATTACAAAATGTGCCTAGTAACAGCCAGATAGAAGTGAGTAAACATTTTTTATTTATTTTTTTACATTAAAGGCAAGCTGTTAATAGCAAGTTCATTTTTAGGGTGGAACTCCGCTTTAACTCCCCACCCAAACTTCTACAAAAATACTGTTATTATTTTTAACCTAATAAATGCCAGCCTGTCCACCCCAGCAGCCGATGGGTTACCACAATCTAGTAAAATAGTATATGTGTTAAATGTACAAGGACTCCTCCGATCCGCTTTCATTAAATCAGTTAAAAAGCTGTAAATCTCCTGTTAGGAGAGTACAGAACACAGCAATAAACCTGTTGAAGGGACAGATTTAGTGTTCACCAAGGCTAAGTGTTTAAGAGGTCTCTACAGTGTAATTTGTCATTACAAGAAGAATTTTTTGTCTACAACTTTAAAACACTGGCAATTGCCTCACAGACCTCATTACAGCTGGTTTCTGATGACATCTCTCTCTTTTCAAAGGAATTATAGGTGAAAAAGGGACAGGGTATAAACTTAAAAGCACATGGGGATTGAGAGGAAATTCCAGTATTGGATGAAAAGTAAACATCACAGTTTCAGAAATTAGAGGAAGGAAGGTTCTGTGTAAAAGACTCAGGTCAGAATCAGTGAATGTAAGCCCAAAAGCGCGTCATATAAAACGTCCTCTATTGTGACACATATTACAAAAGCTGCTACCTTGGCTGAATAATATTGTGCACAGCTATATTGTTCAAAATAAGATAATGTGTAGTATACAATCTGTGCTCAAAACGTTTGTCTGTTGTTTGATCCAAGCATTAAAATATGTGAGACCAGTAACCAGACTTGGTGGTTGAAGCATCTCAAAATCTACTGGCCCTTTCAGGAGTTTTAACACTACATGTGGCATGCGTCCCTTTAGTACCCCTTGGTACTTACTGTGCAACCCCCGGGCTCTAGCAACCATTTTGTTGCCTAGGCACTTGAGTCCAGTAAAATAAAATATTAATAGACTGGCTTCTGTTTGTTAGAGTGGTAGTAAACCCACTTTTTCTCCTTTAATCTACAGGTAAAAGTCCATAATAAGACTTACCTGTAGGTACCGTGAATATCTCTTAAACTGTCACTGTTTAGGATATATTCAGAGTGCATGCAGCTGTGCTAGACCTTCAGAGCCCGAGCCATAAATGGCGGCTCCCATGCGCAGAAGTGACGTCAACGCCCTCTCAGCGCGATGCTGGAGGGCTTCATTTTAGGGAAGTCTATTTTCTTTAAAGCAGAAGTAAAACCATCTATTTGATAGTTTAAAAAAACAGTTAACATTCCCGGCATGCCGGAAATGCTAGATGTCACATTTGCTTGTGCTCTCAACCAAACTGTCAAACCATCCAATGGCTGGTTTCATAACTGATCACATGTGCAGCATCTTGGCAGTTGCAGGTTAAACAGAGGCCAAGATGGCAGCTTCCTTGGCTGAAAACAATAGGAGGGTTTACTTCCACTTTAAAGCGGATGTGCCACCCCAAAAATATATTAAAAGCCAGCAGCTACAAATACTGCAGCTGCTGACTTTTAATATAAGGACACTTACCTGTCCTGGAGTCCAGCGGTGATCGCAGCAGATGACGAGCCGATCGCTCGTCACCCTGCTGCTCCCCCCTCCATCCACGGTGAGGGAACCAGGAAGTGAAGCGCTCCGGCTTCACTGCCCGGTTCCCTACGGCGCATGCGCGAGTCGCGCTGCGCCCGCCGATTGGCTCCCGCTGTGTGCTGGGAGCCGAGTGTTCCCAGCATACAACGGGGGACGGACGGAAGGTAAGGAAAAAACCCGTCCTTTGCCCGTATCGTAGGGCCGGAAGTGGGTGCAGATACCTGTCTGTAGACAGGTATCTGCACCCCCCTCCCCCTGAAAGGTGTCAAATGTGACACCGGAGGGGGGGAGGGTGCCGATCAGCGGGACTCCACTTTAGAGTGGAGATCCGCTTTAACTGTGGTTTACTACCACTTTATACGATGTGCTTTATTTTAATCACATTTCTGTACTATTAATTTCTTTTACTTTTTATTCTTTATTCTCTGCATTGTGTTTTGCCTGATTATATATATATATATATATATATATTACACATTGGGGGTTATTTACAAAAGGCAAATCCACTTTGCAAAACAAGTGCAAACTACAAGTGCAAAGTGCACTTGAAAGTGCAGTCGCTGCAAAAGGGGAAGATCTGAAATTAGGGGAAGCTCTGCTAATTTTATGATCCAATCATGTGCAAGCTAAAATACTGTTTTTTATGTTCCTTAAATGTCCCCCTCGGATCTACAGCGACTGCACTTCCAAGTGCAAAGTGGATTTTCCTTTAGTAAATAACCCTCATTATGTATATATTAGAAACACTCCTGTGTATAAGCCCTTATGTTCCTATTTGGTCTGGTAGCTATTTATAGTCACAAAAATAATTGACTGCTACCTTAAATCTAAGCTCTGGTTGCCTGTCAGTGTGCTTCCTTTACTAGTGCTCCTTTGCCACTAACATTTTGTTTAAAGGGAAGGCACAAGCAAAAAAGAAGCACAGGGAACATAGCAACATAAGACTTTAAGTCCTCCTCTATCACATTTGGGGGAGCGGTACTTACAGTAGTTTTGATAGGTACCAGCTCACACTTCTCCAAGTTTTCCTCTCCCCCTCCCTCGCCATGTCACAGGTCCCAAAAGACAGCAGGGACATTCACAAACTGCAGCATGGCTTGCGCATTTGCAGTGGGCAGTCGGCTGTGAAGCTGAAAGCAGAATAGCTGGCTGCCTACAGTAAATGTTATTAAAAGTCAGCAGCTACAGGATTTTTTCTTCCAGAGTGATCCTTCTCTTTAAGATACACTATAATAACATTATGTTCATGATTAGTTGAAGACTAAACTTTTCTTTAAAAAAAATGATAGCGACACATTTAATGATGGGATGTTGTTTAAAACTACCTTTGCATTTTATTTCATAGCTATTAAGACTTTCTAAAACTGCCAAAAATAAAATTAGGTTATCTATCTTGCAATAATTTGTATGCACGTTGGGCCGTCTAAATTTAATACTTTTTTTGTATGACTGGCTCACATTTACTTATTCTCACAATCTAAGGTCACATTTTAGGTCTCCCTAGCACTTTCTCCAGATTTGCTATGGTGAACCTTATACCTTTCACAATAAAATAGCCAAGGCTTTGCACACCCACAGGTATTTTTAGTGTTAGGACTACTTACCGTATATACTCTAGTATGAGCTGAAAACATTTTTTTGTGCTGAAAATGCCCCCCTTGGCTTATACTCAAGTCACTTTTTTGCGCCTGATCTCCTGGATTTTGGGGACCCGGTACCAGCCGGCCGTAGGTTCCCCTGGACCCAAAACTTGGCACACATGTAGCCCCACTCTTCCTTTACAAGTGTGCAAAGTTTGTTGTCCGGGGACCTACGGTTGGGGAGCCCTTCCATAGACTCTCATGTTAAACATCAGTCTAGTCATGGACACAGTGGGGCATGGGCACAGTGAGGCATGGACACAGTGAGGCACAGTGAGGCATGCAGACGAGTCAATACGTTTTCCTAGTTTTTTTGTGGTAAAATTTAGTGGTGCCTCGGCTTATATTTGGGTCGGCTTATACTCGGGTATATACTGTACTTGAATATAGCAACTGGACTCTACCACTTAGCAGCCTGTTAAAGGAAATTACTGCAATTGCCCGTCTTGTAATACAGAACAAAAGCAAGTCAGAATGTGCATTGAAGTTTTCTAAAATACTTTTAACATATGTAATTTCCGTGGAGGGTATTACATTTTTTAAACAAAAGAGCAGTTTCACTTTAAACAGAAAATGGATCGGGAAAAAAGGGACAGCAAAGAAAATATGACCGTTACATGGAAACTAGTTCTACATAGTAGCAAATGTTTTCTTCTTAATATAAGATACGTTGCAGTTTTTGCATAAACATGCTTTGTGAAGTAAAAGTATATTTGGTGTCCATCAAAAAGATACCCACTATTATCCATTAAATAAGTAAAAGCAGTAAATACATTTAGTATAACCTATAAAGGTTACAGAAGCACTAGCTACGGTTGCATAAAAAAAAAAGAATGATAACAGCATTTAGCAATATTACAATTTTATAGAACAGAATATGTTAAACATCAACAGGTTTATGTGCTAAAATGTCTTCAGGCAGCGATGGGCATAAAGAAAATGACTGAAAAATTACACTATAAAGAGTTGTAATGATTGCTCAAACCGACTGCTTGCATGTTTGTGCCCTGTAAAGGTTGAAAATAATGAAAAGGTTACGAAGCGTTCCTCATCCAATGCTAATCACATATGTATCAAACATACACAGCACTTATTGACAAAGCTTGGTGCACAGCAGTGATTTTGAAGGGCACAGAGTTGAGCGCTCAATGGTCTTTGCTTCTCACTAGGACTGAAGCATAGTAGAGAACAGTTTAGCAATGTCAAATGGCCGATTAAACTCATGCTTAATGACTTGAAGCACTGAGGTGTAATCCCTCGTCTTTCATGGTAGATGTGAGAAATAATTCTTAATAAACTGTTGCATCAGAAGTAAATGATTGAGAATGACTGATAAGACGGAGGGTACAAGCAAGAAAACCAGACAACTGTCCATTTAAACGTCTGCAATTAGATTTTAGCACTGCAACATTGGAGACAAAAAATGTCAAGGGAAATAAACAGAAAATTCCCTTTTGAAAGGGCATGAATCCAAATAGAGGTGCTATCTAAAATGATAGTAACTAAGTGAAATTTTTACAGAAAATAGGTTAAAGGGTAAAATCATTATCACAAATTATAACTTAACCCATTCTTGCCAGTCCCAGCATTCCTCTAAACAGTTCTGAATGCCTGGGGGAGTGGGAAGGACCAGCAATCATGAGAACACTGCCAAAGTGGTCACATGATCAGAAGCGTGTCCATCAACTACTGATCATTAGTCCAGACCTAGATCGGTCTTCAATAGCTCGGTCTTTGTGCTAGGAGCACTAAATATCAGCCACCCAGAAATGCATATCTGTGGTGTCAGGGCATTAAAGCCCACCCATTTACCGCTACACATGCGTGTTAGGAGGTCATAAAGGAGATAAAGTGAACCTGTGAGAACAGAAACATTACAGAACTTCTTGAGAATGCTAGTATCCTGGCTGCCACTCTTTTTAATACTTTGAGTTACTAACCCACAAAAAGCATGTAGCACATCAAGTCAGACTCATGCCTTGCATGGTTTTTCAAGGCCAGCAATGAAAACATACATATTACCTCAATACAGGAACTGGTCCCCCAATAAACATTCTAAATCCATCACCCTCTGTTTAGTGCCATCAGTCTTTCAATCATCCAAATTGCATACTCCAAATTACAGACTTGTGGACTATTCTGAAACCATTGACAAGTGCGCATAAAAGTAAAACTTTGACAGAGAGCGAAGTGGAATCCAAATTTTTATGTTTTCATAAAAGCAAGAAGTGAGGGTAAATCATCCAATTGGGACAAATGTTTTGGTGACAACTGTTTCAGATTGGGATTTCCTCATTCTTGTTGTGTCTACAGGACAGGAAGTACAAAGAAATGGGTCAGACAGCAAAATTACCCTGATGGGTTTAATGTTTTGCCCTTACAATAACCGTAATGTAAATTTGGGTGACACTATTGACAACACAATTTTGCTTTACTGGGCCACATCAGCACAGTATTTCTACATAAAAACTTTATTTACCCAAACCTTATTTTTCATTCTAGGGGACATAGATTCATACCACATCAGCACTACTAAACAGAAATGCCACCAATACATGCACAAACACTCCTATTAAAGCAGAACTTCAACCCAAAAAAGAGCTCATTATAAAATAACCAGCTTTTGCTGCAACCGTCACCTCAATCCAAACATTTCCCCCTGCAGTTTTTTCTTTTACTGCCACTAGATGTCCTCAGTCTAAAGGTCAGTATCATTCAGCCCACTTTTTCTGAACCCAGGTCATCCTGGACCCTCCCAAACCTGTGCCTGGACAGTGAAAGGAGAAGATGCACAGTGATGAGCTTATATCTATCTGCCTTCACTCATGTACTGTACATAAACTACTTGCCATTAAAAAATATATATATTAACCACTTTTCTCCCACGTTAACCACTTGCCGTCGCTGCACCGCCGAAATACGTCCACAAGGTGGCTCTCCTAGGCGAGACCACGTAAATGGACGTCCTGCCTATTAGCCGCCACTAGGGGCGCACGGGCGCCGCCGGAGGCGCGCGCGCGCGCCCCCCGCTCGCCCCCGACTCCCGTGCGTGTGCCCGGCGGGCGCGATCGCCGCCGGGCACACGCGATCGCTCGGTACAGAGCGGGGAACGGGAGCTGTGTGTGTAAACACACAGCTCTCGTTCCTGTCAGCAGGGGAAATGCTGATTTTCTGTTCATACAATGTATGAACAGAAAATCAGTGTTTCCCCTAGTGAGGCCCCCCCCCCCCCCCACAGTAAGAACACACCCAGGCATACTTAACCCCTTCCCCGCCCCCTAGTGTTAACCCCTTCACTGCCAGTGGCATTTTTATAGTAATCTAATGCATTTTTATAGCACTGATCGCTATAAAAATGCCAATGGTCCCAAAAATGTGTCAAAAATGTCCGAAGTGTCCGCCATAATGTCGCAATACCGAAAAAAAAAATCGCTGATCGCCGCCATTACTAGTAAAAAAAATATTAATAAAAATGCCATAAAAATACCCCCTATTTTGTAAACGCTATAACTTTTGCGCAAACCAATCAATAAACGCTTATTGCGATTTTTTTTACGAAAAATATGTAGAAGAATACGTATCGGCCTAAACTGAGGAAAAAAAATGTTTTTCTATATATTTTTGGGGGATATTTATTACAGCAAAAAGTAAAAAATATTCATTTTTTTCAAAATTGTCGTTCTATTTTTGTTTATAGCGCAAAAAATAAAAAACGCAGAGGTGATCAAATACCACCAAAAGAAAGCTCTATTTGTGGGAAAAAAAGGACGCCAATTTTGTTTGGGAGCCACGTCGCACGACCGCGCAATTGTCTGTTAAAGCGACGCAGTCCCGAATCGCAAAAAGTACTCTGGTCTTTGGGCAGCAATATGGTCCGGGGGGTAAGTGGTTAAACCCGAATGACGGCTACAGCGTGTGCTTTCAGTGCCGGGAAGACGTCTATTTGTCCTTCCAACTCAGCTGATCACAGAACAGGGTAAAGGGCCAATCACAGCAGTCCATTTACCACGTGATCGGCTGTCAAAGTTTGCTGATCACAGAAGTAAACAGAAGCCGGTTATCAGCTTTTTTTTCTCCTCATGATCAGCGGGAGGAGAAGCAGAAAGCCCATAACCAGCTTCTGTTACAGGGACATTAGTCCCTGCCTCGGTGCCCGCCAGTGCTGATAATCACTGCCCACCAGTGCCACCTATCAGTGCCCACCAGTGCTGCCAATCAGTGCCACACCATCAATGTCACCAGTCAGTGCTGCCTATCAGTGCCCATCACTGTCACTATTCAGTGCCCATCAGCACCACCTATCAGAGCCCATCAGTGCTACCTATCAGAGCTCATTAGTGCCACCTATCAGATCCCATCAGTGCAGCCTCATTGGTGCTCATCAATGCAGCTTCATTAGTGCCCATCAATGCCACCCATCAGTGCTGTCTCATCAATGCCCATAAGTGCAGTCTCATCTGCACATATCAGTGAATGAGAGAAATTACCTGTTTGCAAAATTTTATAACAATAATCAATATTTTCGATCTTTTTTTGTTTCTTCTTCTAGCAAAAAATAAAAAACCCAGTAGTGATAAATTACCAACACAAGAAAGCTCTATTTGTGTGAAAAAAATTATAAAAATTAGTTTGGATACAGTGTTGCATGACCTCGCAATTGTCATTCAAAGTGTGACAGAGCTGAATGTTGAAAATTGACCTGGGAAGGAAGGGGGTAAAAGTGCCCAGTAAGCAAGTGGTTAAATGATGTATTAATGATCACAGAGCCACATTAATTTGTGTCTTTTATATCTGCCTAGAGTTCAGCTTTAACTATTAATAAACCATGTTAACATACAGTATAACACTAAAATACTTTAGGCAACCGTGCCAGTTTCTGGGGCAGACCCAAGGTTCACAAGAGCATTTTTTTATTGGCCTCTAGTTTTCCCGCTATTTTTTCTGTAATCTCTTCAAAGTGCTGGCATTCAACATTTGATTATAAAAGCCTTACGAAGCATGGAGAAAATGATACGATGCTGTCATCTCTTTCAAAGCTGACCAGCAACGTTCTCAACAATTTATGACTTTTTTTCTTCCCTCCGATGCGGCCTTATGAATTATGCCCTTTTTCTTGCTATATTCGTATTAACCTTGTTTGGCCTATAGGTATAGGAATTAAACGTACTGCCGCAGTCTCTGTCATTGTAAAAGTTCAGGACGCCTGCAGAGGGAAATAAAAAAATTCAGTGACATCCTGGGAACTAAAAAAGAACTTCGATATGCTTTCTCATCCATGACAAAAGAGATTTAAAATAGGGGGGCGCATGCGCGGCGCGAACGGAGATGGACGCCTGTTAGACCAGCTCCTGGCGCGTCGGAACTAATACTTCCATTCGGGGGCTATAATCTTTCTGCTGATCCTCCAAACTACTACCCTCCGACCCCGGTGACCACGGTGCATGTCGGCGGCGAAGAAAAAGAACAAGGGAGCGGCTCAATCCTCTCTTACCCATTACCTTCTTCGTACGCGGGAGCAGAGCAACATGTCTCAAAATGGCGCTGCAGCCCCGGCCCTACCTCCTGAGCTGAGTTCCTCTTCACATCCCACCAACTGTGAGTACCCGACATCACTCTCCAAAGCGGATCTGGACGCAAGCCTTGAGGCCATGTACACCCGACTGGCCTCGAAGTTCCAGTCGGAACTGAACAAGACTTCTCACACCCTCTCTCTGGAGATCTCCTCCCTGGGCTCCCGTACAGACTTGCTTGAGACGAAGCATGACGAGCTTGCCTTAGCATACAGCGACCTAAGTAGGGAGCATGAAAGCCTAGCCGCGGCATTTAATCAACTACAAGCACAAGTCGAGGATCTCGACAATCGGAACCGCCGCCATAATTTGCGCCTTAGGGGGATCCCTGAGACGGTTGTGGAATTGATCCCGGCGGTCATCAGACTCTTTAAATCCCTACTTCCTGATAGGGAAGCCGCGGCCTTTACTTGCGACAGGATCCACAGGGCCCTAAGACCTAAACCCCCTGATGACAAGCCTCCCAGGGACATAATCCTATGCCTTAAAGACTTTCTTGTGAAAGAAGAAATTCTTAGAGCTGCCAGAAATACTCAGAGGATCACCCTGGATGAATTCACAGTGCAAATCTTCCCTGATCTGTCCCCCGCCACTCTGGACAGACGACGGGGGATGAAAGAAGTCACGGCTATCCTGCAAGATGCTCGGATTCGCTACCGTTGGGGGTTCCCATTTAAATTATCAATCCCCCACAATGGCACTACGTATGTTGCCACCACAGTATTTGAGGGGAAAGAGATCCTTGTCAAGCTGGGCCTGCTGGATGCTGAAGAAATTCGCCGTCCTCCCTTAACACCTCGCCCTTCTCAGATCTGGCAGACGCCACCTTCAAGACGAGACAGGCGGAGGATTCGGTACGGTCAAGGCTCTCCTAGGAACTGATTACCCTGGCTCCTGGCTGCGATTCTGACCTTCCCAGCTTTGCTTTTGGATCCCCTCTCGGTCCCTGAACTCTATGCCCTTCGCTTTACGTTTGCTAATATGGGCTCTCCGGTAATATGGTTTTACTGTGTTCTGTTACTCTTCTCAACGCATGACACCCTGAATCGGGAATTATTTTCTTCATATTGTTCCGCTTCATAGCGCCAAAGCATGTTTTCCCCCCCCCTCCGGCGATCCCAGTGATTGCATACAGATCTGTGGTGGCAGCTTCCTGTTTTTTTGGTCTGCTAGCTACGATTTCCTGGAGGTGAGACGTGTATGTCTCTGGATTCAGTTTTTCTTTTGTCAGGAGTTATTCTTGTCCTGATCCATTTTTCGATGACTCTGCTCTCTTTTTTCCAATTTTTCTTTTCTTTATATTCTTTTTGTGCATTTTTGTTTCCACAGCAGAATAGCCTCTGGTTGCCATTCATTTTATATTATTATGCTTTTTTTATTTTTTATTTATGTCAATGTCATTGTCAGTGGAATTTGCTTTTAAGCCAACATTTTGGTGTTCCTACATTGATCACCACGATCCTTGGCTTTATCTTTGAACCCCTAATGCAACATACTGTACTTAGCCTTGTAGTCTTGATGCGAGTAGATTGGATTGAATGGGATGGGGTGCCTGCTAGGAGGGGCTCTAGTTTGCAGCTTCCGGGTTTAGTTGTCCCCCGGTCCTTTCTGGGTGCCCTCTCTTTATATTTACTTTATTTGATATACTTTTTAAACATTAATTCCTATGGCGATTAAATGTGTATCGCACAATGTTAAGGGATTTAATTCCCCTCTGAAACGCAAGAAAGCGTTCTCCCAATACAAACAACTTGGAGCGAGAATTCTTTTATTACAGGAGACCCACTTCTCGCAGGCATCTCATCCAAAGTTTTTTAATAGGTATTTCTCCCAGGCTTATTATACCCTTCACACTACCAAATGCAGGGGTGCGGCTATATTTTTACACTCCTCTCTCCAATTTGATGTGCAACATGTATATAGAGATAAGGACAGTAGATTTGTTATTATCAAAGGCCTTCTCCACAATAGGGAATGTACCATTGCTAGCGTTTATGCCCCTAATGAGGCCCCTGCCTCCTTTTTTTCTTCATTTTTTGCAATCCTGGAAAAATTTTTGTCCCCCCATATGATTGTTGGTGGAGACTTTAACTTAGTATCTACTCCCTCCTTGGATAGGAGCCATGTATCCCCCCTTTCTAAGGCCTTTCCCAAAACTCTTTCCCGTAAGCTGACCGATTTGCAACTTATTGATACCTGGCGCGCCCTTAACACAGGGTCTAGGGAATATACATTCTTTTCTCATCCACACCGTAGTTATGCCAGGCTAGACTACATCTTTTCCACCCCAGTTATTCTTGCCAATTCTAGCTCTGCCAGTATACATAATTGTGTATGGTCAGACCATCATATCACCTCCTTCTCGACGGGATTTATTAGGCTCCCTCCCTCGACGTTTACGTGGCGGTTGAACGAAGCCCTTCTTTCCGATCCGATGGTGGAATCCGAGGTCACCAAAGCCATTGAGTCCTATTTTTCCATAAATGACATTCCCGAGACTCCAATTTCTACTCTCTGGGTCGCGCATAAGGCGGTGCTCAGGGGTGTCCTAATCAAATTGGCCACGGCTCGTAACAACGCTAATAAGCTCCAGATAGTGAAACTTTCCTCGGAATTAGATACATTATATAAAAACCCCACCCCCTTACTTTCAGAACCCACAAGGGCCCTAATTGAACAGAAGAGGTTGGAGTTGGATGCTCTTCTTTCAGCCAAAACTGAAAAGTCCTTACGGTGGTCTAAGGCCAAGTTCTTGCTCCACAGTAATGCGGCATCCACGATGTTTGCAAGAAAATTGAACCAATCTTACAGGCCCCCTCATAGTTATAAATTATCTTCCCCCTCCGGTGGGATGGTTTCACATCCTCAAGAGGTCTTAGCGATTTTTAAAGAATTTTATTCCTCACTGCTGGGCCCTCAACACTCTCCCCCTTCTGAACCCTCCCTCTCTTGGTTTAAAGATCTCCAGTTACCATCTCTTTCCCCTGCACAACTACAAAAGCTTAATGACCCAATTTCGATCACTGAGGTCCTCACTGTAATTAGTTCCCTCAAAAACTCTTCTTCCCCTGGCCCAGACGGATTTTCTGCCCCGTATTATAAAAAATTTTCAGCCCTCCTTTCCCCCAGACTGGCACGTCTCTTTAATTCAATCCTAAAGGGCGGCTCCTTTCCCGACGAAATGCTATTAGCAAACATGTCCCTGATTCCTAAGCCCAATAGAGACCATACGATACCCCAAAACTACAGACCTATCTCGGTTATGAATAATGACGTGAAAATTTTCAGCAGAATTATGGCAGATAGATTAGGTTCTATTATCTCTTCTTTGATCTCCCCCTATCAAGCAGGTTTTATTCCCCATAGATTTATCACTGACAATATTCGTTTAACCACAAATATTTTACAAGACGCCAACCTCAATTCCAGAAAGTTATTTATGTTAAGTTTAGACATTAATAAAGCCTTTGACTGTGTTTCTTGGAATTACGTCCCCCTTTTACTACAACGTTTCGGCATCAAAGGGGAATTCCTTAATGTGTTTAGAGCCCTTTATTCCAACCCCTGCACTAGAATTAGGATTCCCGGATGCAACTCCGATTTTTTCCAGCTCGGTAGAGGTACAAGACAGGGGTGCCCCCTTTCCCCTTTAATCTTTGCCCTGGCAATTGAGCCATTAGCGGTTGCAATACTTAGTCACCCTTTAATTTCTGGTTACACTAAAGCAGGTTCGGAATATAAACTCTGTATGTATGCTGATGATGTGTTGCTTTTCTTGACCAACCCTGAAGTAACACTGCCAAACCTTCTGGAGACCCTCTCTATCTTTGCGGGCATCTCAGGTCTTACAGTTAACGTTTCCAAGTCACTAGCCCTTCCGGTGGGTTTCTCCCAGGCTGAATTGGCCCCAATTAAACAATCGTTCCCTTTCTCTTGGGCCGGTCTAGCCCTCCCTTACCTCGGAATAAAGCTTTCGGGAAACTATAACGAATTGTTCAATCTGAACTATCCCCCTATGATTACCTCCCTTAAAAAAATGCTGAAATCCTGGTCCCTTTATAATATCTCCTTTATGGGTAAAATTACGGCTGTTAAGATGACCATCCTCCCCAAGCTATTATTCCTATTCCGTGCCCTTCCCTCTCCAGTCCCTAAACCATTTATCCTTAGGTTTCAATCCTGTATCAACAGATTTATCTGGGGGGACAAACCAGCTAGGTTCTCACGAGAGGTTCTTTACAGATCTGGTAGACTCGGGGGTTTGGGAGTCCCGCAGCTGTGGCTTTACTATTTGGCAGGTAGGTTCTCCCAGCAAGCACAATGGTCTATCAAAAGACCCAAAGTCCCTTGGGTCAGATTCGAACTCGACTCTATCCATCCCCTATACTTACCAGGCCTTTTGTGGTTTTCAGGTCCACGACCTCCGGAGTTGGCGGATCGCAATCTTTTGGTGGCTCAGGGTTTGAATCTTTGGAGACGATATTGCTCTTCTCATTCTTTGGCCTCAGCGGCCCCCCCGGGCTCTTCCTTCCTGGGGGACCCCAGACTGCCTTCTGCTTATTTGAACCCTGGGTCATTTGATTGGTGGATTTCCTCCGGCCTGACGACTCTGGAGGATTTCCAACATAATGATGCATTCATCTCTTTTGCTCAACTCCAAGCGACTAAGGGGGCCCCAGCGGGGGAGTTCTACAGGTTTATGCAGATTAGACACTTTTTTTTGACGCACTATTCGCTGACCCTCTCTCCCTCTTGCTCATCCTTTGAGTCGATTTGCAGGTCTGGCCCCAGACAGAGGGGTCTAATCTCCCTACTATATAATGTTCTATCCGGTGACCAGAACCGGAACAAATTGAAATATATGACTAAATGGGAATCTGATTTGGGCTTGGAATATGAGCTAGAGGACTGGGAGAGAAACTGGCTAAATCTTCGTCAATGTACTGTTTCACTATCATTTAGGGAGACTGCGCTTAAATTCTATACCCGCTGGTATTATACACCCCAACGCCTACACCAGATTTTCCCCCAGACATCACCAAATTGTTTTAGGGGTTGCCCTACCATAGGCTCTTTTTTTCATATATTTTGGGATTGTGGGCAGGTTTCCCAGGTCTGGAAGGGGGTCTTTGATCTCATAGACGAATTGGGGGGCTCTCCGATAGTCTTGTCCTATAAACATTGCCTGCTCTTTGAAAAGATCCCGGACACTACTAGACCTTTTAGACGCCTGATATACACCTTCTGCACGGCAGTCCTTTGGGTGGTAGCCCTTAACTGGAAATCCCCGATGGTCCCCTTTTCTCAGGTTCTGTCCAGGATGGATCAGATAATGCTGTCTGAACGGATATTTCATAAATTACGTGACTCAATGCCTATTTTTGATGCTAAGTGGAACCCATGGTGGTTGTATCGTATCCAATCACAAGTTGCAAATGCCCTGCCTTGATTTATAATAATATGGCTTGACAAATTTATCTTTATTTTATTTTTTATTTTTTTCTGCTGCCACGGCTTATGAGGCTGTGTCTCTTTTACTCTCCCTTCTCTGCTCCTTTTCCTCTTTTCTACACTCTGTAACCTTGTATATCCTGCTCTTAGGGTTTGCATTGCAGTTCTCCTCCCAAATTGTTAGCTTACATGGAAACGGATAGTCTTACGTGCTTATCCCCCTGCATGGCACTAGATCAGTTGTATTTTATTTTATTTTTTTTTATTTTTTATCTGTTGTCCATTTTCTTGTGGATGGTTCTATATGTCTTAGGCCCTGTTTGGTCAACTGATGTTAACAGAATCTGTATGCCATGCTCAATCTTATGTACAAGTTTTGGCGAGGCCTTGTTCTTGACGCAATGTAACCCTCTGTATTTCTCACTATTTGCAAATAAAACATTTTGAAAGTAAAAAAAAAAAAAGAGATTTAAAATAATAATAAGTGTGAGAAAGTACAGTTTTGCTTTGACCAGTGGTGTAAGAAGCGGAGTGTGTAGTAGTGAAGGCAACTCACAAAGCAGAGAATCCTGTAGAGGCAATTAAAGAAAAACAGGACACCCATGGAGCCTGTTCAGTCCTAAGGGAAGAGCTTCCACAAAGATTACCAAACAAAAGCAAATACGACTTTCTGACAGTAGACATAATTAATACGCTCATCTCCTTTGTTCTATTTTCATATACCTTTTGTAAGGACATATTTTAACTTGGCTGCTTCCCAGCACTAATGCTTCGAATTATGAAGTTTGATCATATCCACAATTTCTGCCATGAACTCAAGTGAACTACAGATAAAACCTTTCAATGAACTATGGATAAATCAAGTAAGCACTGTTACTGGACTCTTCGCTCACAATATTGTGAACGTTGTCATCTTTAGCGATGCTGACAGTTGAATATTATGCTAGCAAAGGAATTATGGAACAGTTAGAAGTACTAGCTATCTGAATGTTACGTATATTTAAAAAAGACCTCTGAAAAGTATGATACTGTTACATGTATGAATTTATTAATAATGGTAGGTGCACTATAAAGAAAACAAAAAGAATATTAACTAGGTTAATACAAGTTCCAATTAAGACAAGGCCAGCAATCACCCTTGCTCCAACAAGATACTAGCAGAATCTAGGTCCATTCCTAAGTTTATACTAACAAACCCAGTAATGCCGTCCCTCCTCCTTTAGACAGATACACACTGGTTTTCAATCAGTGTAACCACTTGCTGGCTGGCTCACACCGATATACGTTGGCAAAGTGTCAAGTTCTCTTGAATTGCGGTAAAGGTATGTTTCCGCCTTTAAGAGCCACCAGAGGTGCGCATGCGAGTGGCACAGAGGGGGACCCATCGCACATGGCCGGTGGGGCACAATCGCTGCTGGCATCCCGCGATTGCGGGAACGATACCTAGAACAGGGATATGTGTGTGAAAACACAGGGGAGAGGAGACATAACGTTTGTTCCTAGTAAGTAGGAACAAGACTATGTCTCCTCCCCCAGCCAGTCCTATCCCCATACAGTTAGAAACACTAACCAGGGAACAAATGTAACCCCTTGATCGCTCTCTAGTGTTAACCCCTTCACCACCAATGACATTTACACAGTAATCAGTGCATTTTAAAGTGGTTGTAAACCCTTTACAACCACTTTAACCTACAGGTAAGCCTAAATTAAGGCTTACCAGTAGGTACTTAAAATATCTTCTAAACCTCCACGCCATTTTAGAATATCCAATCTGACTCAATCCTTGATTATCACAAATATAAAACACCCTCAAAGACTCTCAATAAAATCTCAACCTGTCTCTTGCATTTCGTAATCTATATTGTCTTTTAAAATTAATACTTTATAAAATGATGGCTACAATTTACGAAAACAGATTTACCATAGATCGTTGCGCTGCCCGCTCTGATAAAAAAATAAGGACTACAATTGTGCTAAAGAATATAAAAATAATATATTAAACAAACCCCTCTCCCCGTTTATAACTTCTACACCATCTTGGGGTAATTTAAGGTAGTGGTCAATTACCTCAAAATACCCTTATTTTTTGAGAGACAGTAAACATTTAATGAACACCTTGAAAGACATTCCTATTAGTGATAACACATTGATCGTAACATCAAATACATACAGGCCTAGGGCAACAGGATGTACTATCCACCACTAGGAATGCCCTAGACTTCAAGTCTGACATTAAAGGCACCATAAGACCTCATTGGTGGATGCACTAGGTTTGTCCAATAATTACTTCTGGCATGAGGGCTCCTATTTTAACCAGATCAGGGGAGTGGTCATGGGAGCAAAGTATGCTCCTAGTGTGGCCAACATCCTAAAAAGGTCAATAGGAGAAACAATGTATTTTTGCTAGGAATATACCAGAGATATCTCTTTACAAGTGATTTATTGATGATATAATCATTTTGTGGGATGGCCCTGAAGACACTGTAAAAACCTTTCTGGCTAGTCTTAATAATAATCGCTATGGGCTCAAATTCACTGGTAGCTGGGATTTAAATGAACATAGTTTCCTGGACCTAGTTCTAATAAAACTGAATGGACAAATACCAAGACTTTTTTAAAGAAACTGACCAGAACAGCTATATCCTCACGGCCACTTGCCATCATCCTAAGTGGCTGGGGGTATCCCAAAAGGTCAGCTAATACGAATCTGATGGAATTGTGATGATTTGGAAAATTATATTTAACAATCCGAGTTGATGTTAAATAGCTTAAGAGAAATTGTATCCTAAGGAGAACCTATTACCCATACAAAAGCAGGTTTAGGATATTGACAGGAATGGATTGTTGGAGGATAAACCAAAGAGTAAAAACATCAAGGATAATCTATTTTTTTTGACCAATTTCAATCGGGATTATAAATTATTCGAACAAATCGTAAAAAAACATTGGCCAATACTGTTAAGGATAAAACATTATCTAGTATTCTACCTAATGAACCACAATTAATTTATCAGAAAGCGCATATTGGCATCTCTGCTATGATCTTGAATCTTTGAATCATACTCATTGTAAGTAAAAAATTTTAGCGTGTAATTTTAATAAATATTATGTACTTCACTATGGGAGGCATATTTTTCTTTCTACCATTTGTGGGAGATCTAGCTTGTGTCTAATTACCTTGTTGGCCCAGCTGACCAGCTGAGAGGAATACTGGGAATGGCATCCACATTCTGCTATCTGTGACTACCTGTAATGGGGGTCATATGAGTCTGATGAGTGCTTAATGTTGGTGGAGAACACTCAATTATTTTGATATGAGACTTATAAGATATCAGTCAACATATTTTTTTTTAGCTGAGTTGGAGACACCTGGTGGCTGTCTATGGACATTGCACATAATGCACTTTATTTGTAATTTATTTGAATTATGTATTTTTAGGATTTTTTTTTACTTGTTTTGCACTATACACTTTGTACTATAATGGTATTTGATTCTAAAGATAGGGAGCGTGGTTAAATATCATCTATTTAGCATGCCAAAACTTGAATCTTCTTCTGGTGAAGCCATTCCAAACATGAGTTTGAATGTAATTACTTAATTCTGAACACAACTACATCCCTAGTTATAAGTGCATAAGCACACTTATACAACCACAGTATTTTATTTTTAATTCCCTGCTCCCCTAAAAGATTTCAGTTAGTTTTTCAATTGAGTTGTACAGTTTATAGGTCATATTAAGGGTGGTAAAAAGTTCTGAAATTATTAATCTTTGTCTCATTTTTTTATATCACAGAAACCTGACGATTGTGTATCTCTATAAAAGGGATCACACAATCGATGACGTCACACCTACAGCCACACCCCCCTACAGTTGTAAACACAGGAGGTAACACATAACCCCCATCAGCGCCCCCTTGTGGTTAACTCCCAAACTGCAACTGTCATTTTCACAGTAAACAATGCATTTTAAATGCATTTTTTGCTGTGAAAATGACAATGGTCCCAAAAATGTGTCAAAATTGTCCGAAGCGTCCGCCATAATGTCGCAGTCACGAAAAAAATCGCTGATCGCCGCCATTAGTAGTAACAAAAAAAAATAATAAAAATGCAATAAAACTATCCCCTATTTTGTAAACGCTATAAATTTTGCGCAAACCAACCAATAAACGCTTATTGCGATTTTATTTACCAAAAATAGGTAGAAGAATATGTATCGGCCTAAACTGAGGAAAAAAAATGTTTTTTTTTATATATTTTTGGGGGATATTTATTATAGCAAAAAGTTAAAAATATTGTTTTTTTTTCAAAATTGTCGCTCTATTTTTGTTTATAGCGCAAAAAATAAAAACCGCAGAGGTGATCAAATACCACCAAAAGAAAGCTCTATTTGTGGGATAAAAAGGACGCCAATTTTGTTTGGGAGCCACGTCGCATGACCGCGCAATTGTCTGTTAAAGCGATGCAGTGCCGAATCGCAAAACCTGGCCGGGTCTTTTAGCTGCATTTTGGTCCGGGTCTTAAGTGGTTAACAGGGTTTATATCCACTATATATATATATACACACATACAAATTCAGTAGCTCTGCACAACTGTAAAAATACAGATTTAATGTCATTTTACATTCCAATTTTTCCTTACAGATTTAAAGCATTCCACTTGAAATTATCACTGCCATTACCTGAACTGGGATTGATCAAGCTACATTATGCTCCAGATAATATAAATAAAATTCCTTCTGAAGGCCATGATGACATTTACATGTAAAACTATATATATATCAGGGCTATGGGAAGGTCATCCACAGACAAAATGAACCAATTACCAAGGACGACTCTCAGAAAGCACAGCACACTGCCTACTTAGCAACAGGAGGCAGAGGAACAATTCATGGTGTATTGTTCTATACCTCGCCCTGGTTCACTGAGTTGGATATGGTATGGGGCAAAAATAAATTGTTTATGTACGATTTCCTGGAATGAAAGTTTTAAAATTACAAGAAGGTTCTATTTTACTGAAAATAAATTGCTTTTTTTTCCTAACAAGGTCATTTTACAAAGTGAATGGTTATTACTTGAGGTATAAGGTTTTATAAGGAGTACATTCCTTTGTTGTGTTTTTAATGTAACAATGTGTACTGGATAAAAGCCGTAACCTCAGCAGTGAGAACCGATAAATAAAGCAATTATTTATGGTTTTCTAATTCCTTATGCACATATTGTTCGTTTTGAAATTATGCAGTGTTACAATAACAGGCTTGACAATTTATATTTGACTTTTATATTTTTTAATTTAAAAATAAGGAGGTTGTGCCATCAAGCAACAACATATCATAGTAATCACCTGTCTGGTCCCTGTTTAAAATGTTTTATGGCCTTATTTCCGTAGCCATTCTCAAGTTGGGCTCATCTTTTCTGAGCACATAAGGAAAGACTTAAAGACCTTAATTTGTTTAGTTTGGAAAAGAGAAAGGCAGAAAGGGAATTTGATAGAGCCTTTCTCATACATAAAGGGATTCATCAAAGAACAGAAGGGAGCCGTGTGCCAAGGAAGGAAAACTGTTAGAGGTCATGTTCTATTTACGGGAGGATTCCAGGCAGAGAAAATGGGGATATATCACTCTGTAGGAGTAGGTGAGGATAGCTGGAACGGTCTTCCCTGCCAAAGATAAAGCAACTGAAGTGGTCTTGTCAACATGAATTAAAGTTTTCCAATCAGTGCTACATCCAAAATGACACATGTATCATACTATCATGTGAAAAGAGCCTGTTTTATCAGTTACTCTGTTCCTTCATCTGGTTTGCATTCCAAACAAAATGTATGGGCAAACTGTATGATTGCAATTTGTTCATGTACTGACATGATTCCTTTTTGCCTGCAACCATGACAAAATAAAAATTAGGTATAAGATGGTAATCAATTATATGCCATCCAGCTGGTATCTGCACAGTGAATTTCTATTATACCTTTATTAACAGTAGAATTGTCCTTACCGGCTTTAATACAGGGCATTTTACCCCATTCCTGCTCAGACCAATTTTCAGCGCGGTCACACTTTGAATTACAATTGCGCAGTCATGCAACACTGTACTCATATGACATTTTTATATATTTTTTTCTCACACAAATAGAGCTCTCTTTTGCTGGTAAGTAATCGCCGCTGACATGTTTTTCTTAGTTTCTGCTATAACATTTTGCAAATCAATTATCTTTCTTCGTAAATTTAGGCCAAAATGTATTCTGCTGTATTTCTTTGCTGAAAATAACCCAAATCAGTGTATATTATTTAGTCTGTAGGAAAGATATAGAGTCCATAAACTATGGTATATATCTGAAAATCACAATTTTGTTTTTACATACTGTCAGCAGTGCAGTACAATGTTATCATATAACTCATGTGGCTTAGATCAGGGACACTAATTGGTGACAGTATGTAAAAAAAAAATCGTATTTTTTTTGTAAATGCGACTACTCTGGGGAGGTGATCAGGACTTTTTTTTTCTACACAATATTAATGCTAATACCAATGAATTCCATTGGTATAAGCAAACTTTACTGAATGAACCCAATTAGTTCTGTGTATTTTGTTGTGATTAGCTGTGATTGACCAAAGCTAATCACATGGTACAGATGTCTGTACCATTTGATCACTGTGACCAATCACAGTGAGCAACACAATCGTATACAATGGATGTAATGAAAATAAGCCACCCATTGTTTACATACAGTTGTGTTCAAAATTATTCAACCCCCCAATGCTGTAAAGGGTTTTAGGGAATTTAGTGTACATTTGTAATTGTATTCAGAATGAAATCCTACAAGGACTTCTTAAAGAACCATATGCAACTAAAATGACATCAATTGGTTTTGTAATACAGTAGTAAATGTTTATTTTGTGAATTCTTCATTTACACAATTATTCAACCCCTTAAAGACTACCACTCTGAAGAACAGGGGTTCATTGAAGTGTTTTCAATCAGGTATTGAAAACACCTGTGGATGTCAGGGAGCAGCAATAAAGCCTAATAAGCACCAATCAGGCAGCTTTAAAATGACTGTGATACTCAGCTCCTTCTAGACATTTACTGGTGTGGTTACAAACATGGTGAAGTCAAGAGAATGGTCCGGGAAGACAAGAGAAGAGGTGATTACTCTTCACAGGAAGGGCACTGGCTATAAGAAGATTGCAAAGATGTTAAACATACCAAGAGACACCATAGGAAGCATCATTCGCAAATTCAAGGCAAAGGGCACTGTTGAAACGCTACCTGGTCGTGGCAGAAAGAAGATGCTGACTTCGACTGCTGTGCGCTACCTGAAGCGTAGAGTGGAGAAAAGTCCCTGTGTGACTGCTGAGGAACTGAGAAAAGATTTGTCAGATGTGGGTACTGAAGTTTCTGCTCAGACAATACGGCGCACACTGCGTAATGAAGGCCTCCATGCCAGAACTCCCAGGCGCACCCCCTTGCTGTCTCCAAAGAATAAGAAGAGTCGACTGCAGTATGCAAAAATCATGTGGACAAACCACAGAAGTTTTGGGATTGTGTTCTGTGGACTGATGAAACAAAATTAGAAGTGTTTGGGCCCATGGATCAACGCTATGTTTGGAGGAGGAAGAACAAGGCCTATGATGAAAAGAACACCTTGCCTACTGTGAAGCATGGTGGGGGGTCAATCATGCTTTGAGGCTGTTTTGCTTCTGCAGGTACAGGGAAGCTTCAGCGTGTGCAAGGTACCATGAATTCTCTTCAGTACCAGGAGATAGTGGATAACAATGTGATGCAGTCCGTCACAAACCTGAGGCTTGGGAGACGGTGGACCTTTCAACAGGACAATGATCCCAAGCATACCTCCAAGTCCACTAGAGCATGGTTGCAGATTAAAGGCTGGAACATTTTGGGAGTTGCCATCGCAGTCACCAGACTTAAATCCAATTGAGAACCTCTGGTGGGACTTAAAGAAAGCAGTTGCAGTGCGCAAGCCTAAGAATGTGACTGAACTGGAGGCTTTTGCCCATGACGAATGGGCGAAGATACCCGTAGATCGCTGCAAGACACTTGTGTCAAGCTATGCTTCAAGTTTAAAAGCTGTTATAACTGGAAAAGGATGTTGTACTAAGTACTAAGATTGAATGTCAACTGGGGGTTGAATAAAACTGATAATGATGTGAGCACAGAAAAGACATTTGTGGTTATTTCATTATAAATGTTATGTTATATTTGTCTGACCTACACGTGCCTCTTTGATTTAATTGTAAGCAGGATGACTGAATGATCAAAATCAATGTCAAACTGGGCAAAACAATAAATTTCAGTGGGGGGTTGAATAATTTTAAATACAACTGTATGTTATGTGATCTGTTGTGATTGGTCACAGTGAACAAATAACACTGGCAGCGGACAGGTGTAGCGATCAGTCATCGGCTTTGTCCTGTGGACACAGATGGTGACAGATCACGCTGCTGCCCAGCCCTGTGGTCGCGAGAGGTGCCTTCTGAGAGGACATCATATGATGTCCACTCCAAAGGAAGAAAGTCCCCCCCGGCCATCAATCTGCTATAAGCTGGGTGGGAAAGTGTTAAATCCACTCCTTACTAGATTCCACTCTCAATATTCTGTATAGTGCAAACTACTCCTATCTGCTGTCAGCAGCACTAATCTCCTTAAGATGTTCTGGATGCCCCAATTGCTGTATCTTTTACATTATTCACCCTGTTGGATCCAATTTAAGCATTTTAGGAAGTTTAATGTGATGTTTAGGGACCTGATCTGGGGAAAGTATACTTCCAGGACCAAGTTAGAATGTTTACAATACTCCAAAAATCAGGGCAGATTGTTGGCTCCTAATACATGGCTAGACTTCTTTGCTGCTCAACTCCAACATATTACGGGAAGGGAGAGACGTGTCCCTTCGGCGTCCTTTTATAACATACTTTCATCTTTATTCAATGGCAAAAAAAAACTATTACAGGCGCTAAACTCTCTTACTTTCTTAACATGCAATCTGCAGCACCCTACATCACACTAGTGATGTATAAATTGTGGCAGGCAGCTAAAATTCTGCATTAACGAATATACCAGGTATGCCCTGCTTTGATCTTACAAATAGGTTGGCTACACTTTCCAGGTTGAAAGGCCTCTTGAGGTGAGGGGAGGCAGGAGTCACAGCTCTGTTTTAGCTTTATTCTGACAAAACCCTTCCAACAATTGTGTTCAAAGCTTAACTTGGAACACAACTGGTTCTATCAAAATTTACAGTTACGCCATGCACTTCATGTGCAGTGTTGGACCTCCACCTCCTTCTCTCACATGTTTGGTACATTTACCCAGGCTGAGTCTACTAAGGTGCTCATCTCAACGGCATACAAACAGTTGTTGGTGAAATTTCTCCCGAAATTTCCCCTCCCCTGAAAGTGCAGATGAGAGGGAGATTTAGGCCCCCTTACTGTCTGACACTCTCATATTAAGTATTACAGAATAGCCAAATGGTTTTGCTCGCTCCAACTCACAAAGTGACGCAGCTTTTTATTTTGCATAGTGTATCATATGTCGGAATTTTCATTTTTGTATATTTTTTAAGGGCTTTTCACAGATAGGGCCAAAGCTAACTATCCCACTGCCTACAAGTAGATGATCTGAGGTTTGCTGTATAATATTTCAGAGGATTCATAATGACTCACACTAAATCACCTTCTGCTCAGAATATACAATCACTGTCCATTTTATTAGATACACCTGTTCAATTGCTTGGCATTTATAATCAGCTAATCACATGGCAGCAACACAATTTATATAGGCATTTAGATCTGGTGAAGAGGACTTGATGAAATTCAAACCGAGCATCAGAATGGGGAAGAAAGGGAATTTAAGTGACTTTGAACATGACATGGTTGTTGGTGCCAGATGGGCTGGTCTGAGTGTTTTAAAACTGCTGATCTATGGAAATTTTCACACACAACCACCTCTAGAGTTTACAGAGAATGGTCAGAAAATATCCAGTGAGCGGCATTTGTGTGGATAAAAATGCCTGGTTAAAGTCAGAGGAGCATGAGTAGACTGGTTTGACATATTAGAAAGTTAACAGTAATTCAAATAACCACTGGTTACAACCAAGGTATGCAGAATACCATCTCTGAACGCACAACACATCGAACCTTGAAGCAAGTTGGCTAGGGCAGCAGAAAACAACATCGGTGCCACTCCTGTCAGCTAAGAACAGAGAATTGAGTCTACAACTCACACAGGCTCACCAAAATTGGTCAAGAGAAGACTGTAAAGACATTATCTGGTCTGATGAGTCTCGATTTCAGCTGCACCATTCAGTTGGTAGGGGCATAATTTGAAGTAAACAACATGAAAGCATGGATCCATCCTGCCTTGTATCAAAAGTTCAAGCTGGTGGTATAATGGTGTTGGGGATATTCTCTCACACTTTGAGCCCCTTCGTACAAATTGAGCATTGTTTAAATGTCACGGTCTACCTGAGTATTGTTCCTAACCATGTCCACCCCTTTATTACTACAGCATACTCATCTTCTGATGGCTACTTCCAGCAGGATAATGCACCATGTAACAAAGCTCAAATCATCTCAAACTGGTTTCTTGAACATGACAATGAGTTCACTGAACTTCCAATGGCCTCCACAGTCACCAGATCTCAATCCAATAGAGCACCTTTGGGATGTGGTGGAACGGAAGATTTGCATCATGGATGTGCAACTGAAAAATCTGTAGCAACTGCATGAGGACCAAAACGAGAGGGGAATAGGGGTGGGACTTTAAATGAGGCATATAGAGATACTACCATAGGCCTTCATCCCTGTAAATAGATCAAAAATGGGGGAGGTTGGGACTTTATATGAGATGCGATTTTAGCAATATGCAATTAAATATAAACATGGAAAAAAAAATGGAGGCCAAGGTTTTTACTCCACTCCTATTTTTGTTTTGTTTTCCAGTGCTCTCTTTTGCCACACCAACTATAGGTAGGGGCGGGCTTTAGGATATCACCTGTCATCTGCCTATTGATTAGCACACCTGGGCTCCCTTTCAGGAGACCTTAAATTCATAGTTAGGACTGCAGCTATACAGAGTGCTGTGTCGCAGGCGCTGCAGCTTCCCAGGTATTTGCAAATGCTTGCAACTAAACCTCTGTTTTTACTTACATCAGTTAGACAGATTTATTTGGTTTAGTGCTTTTTGGTTGACAACTTTGAGCCTGGCCACATGGTAACAATTTTTTTTCCATGTTTATATTTAATTGCATATTGCTAAAATCGCATCTCATATAAAGTCCCAACCTCCCCCATTTTTGATCTGCATGAGGACCAAAATCTCTGAAGAATGTTTCCAACATCTTGTTAAATCTATGCCACAAAGAATTAAGGCAGTTCTGAAAGCAAAAGGGGTCCAACCCGGTACAAGCTAGGTGCACCTAATAAAGTGGAAGCTGAGTGCATGTAGAAGCTTGTGTATCTAAGCATCTTGGCCCAAGTGAGTAAAGTTACTAACCACCGATATTCTTATTCATCAACTTCATAGATGCTTGTATGATGTTTTTTTTACTACTGTATTTCAGTTTTAAATTCAACAAATGTATGTTGGTTTTCATTAGGCATGGAAATAACAGAATGATATGATTCACAACAGTATATAATGATATAGTCCATTGTTCATTTTTCAATGCTGTTAATTGTATAAAGTAGGGTTGTCCCGATACCACTTTTTCAAGTACTTGCAGATACCGAATACCGATACTTTTTTTAATCGCAGCACACGTGTCAGTTTTTTTTTTTTTTTATCTTTAACAATTTGTTTTACATTTTTTACAATTATTTTTTTTATTTATAATGCTTTCTTTTTTTATTCTTATTTTTTTTAATTATTCTTTATTTCTTTTTTAAAAAAATTCAGCCCTGTTGGGGGGCTTTGGTGAGATATCAGGGGTCTTAACAGACCTCTGACATCTCCCCTTTGAGACAGAGAAAGGGACTAGGGACACATGTTCCCCAGTCCTTTTCTCAGCAGCCTCAGCTGCGCTGAAAATTCATAAACTAAAGAATTGTAATCACAGTTTACGATGATTCAGTTATGGGAATGGACAGAGTCAGTGATCACTGACTCTGTCCATTCGGAGCAGTAAGGAGCTGGATTTACCGGCTCCTACCCCGCTCTCCATCCTGACAGTTCCAGGGGGTGGAGGAGGAGCACGGAAGGGGAGAGAAACACGGCGGGATACATGGAGGAATACATGGAGGAATACACAGCGGGAATACACAGATGAATACACAACGGGAATACACAGCGGAATACACAGAGGAATACACACCAGAATACACGCCAGAATACACGCCGGAATACACTATATAGCGGTGATTGGTGCCTGTAACTTCCCCATGCACTGATCACCCCTAACAGTACAAGTATCGGGTGAAGCATCGGGAGCATTTGCCCGAGTACAAGTACTCGGGTAAATGCTTGGTATCGATCCTGATACCGATACTACTATCGGTATCGGGACAACCCTAGTATAAAGTAGATATATTCATTTGTGATACAGCATTGTAGGCTATATGCCATCCCAACAGCATATTTCTTTCAAACACAAACAGGACTTATACAGAGTATATCAAAAGGAACTTAGAAACAACAAAGAGGAGTCATCTTGGGTACAAACTGCACTACATAGAGGTAAGTATATTCTGTGAGGATAATAAAAGCCATGAAACACTCCCATTATGTATTTCTGTCTTTGTTTTGTAAGTCATTTCAATGTTTAAAATATACTGATAATTCCTTATAAATAAATAACAACCAATAACACATAAATGCCATGTTATAGCTATAACCAATACAATGATTGTAATAACAATATAACTTTTTGTGATTTGTCAAAGTCTATGCATGAGGGAAATTACTTTTGTAGTTTATAAAGGCAGAAGAAAAATCACTGGGAAGTTTTTCCTACTGTTCAGCATTTCAGCTGCCAAATATTCATGTTATATCTATGTGAATTGAATCTCAGCAAACAGGTAAAATGACCGTGAAACAGTTGAAAAAGTGATCTTCCCTTCACGGCATACAGCATATAATTCAATTGCATTCTAGAAATAAAGTGCTGATTGTTCACAACGGAGTTTGCATTAATGTACACCTCTTTGGCCTTTGGGCATTTTTCTTTAAATAAATACTGATATGTTCTTTCTAAACAGAGAGCTGAAAAGCATATGGAGCGTGGGAAGGACATCAACAGAACACAAAAAAATTGCATTTACTAAATGTCAAATAAAAACATACATAAGTGATTTTTAATTGTTTTAGGTCAAAATGTGAAACTATTGTGGAGCTGATTTGTAAGTTTAACATGAGGCAGACAAAATGCTTAACTACTTGCCGACCAGCAGCAGGTCGGCTCCCCTGCGCAAGAGCACGTAGCTATACGTCGGCTCTCGCGTAGGCCACTAGGGGCGCCTGCCCGGCGGAGCTGTGTGTGTAAACACACAGCTTCCGGTCCTGTCAGGGAGAGAAATGCTGATCTTCTGTTCATACAATGTATGAACAGAAGATCGGTCATTTCCCCTAGTGAGGCCACCTCCCCTACAGTTAGAACACACCCAGGGAACATACGTAACCCCTTCCCCGCCCCCTAGTGTTAACTCCTTCACTGCCAGTGGCATTTTTATAGTAATCCAATGCATTTTTATATCACGGATCGCTATAAAAATGCCAATGGTCCCAAAAATTTGTCAAAAGTGTCCAAAGTGTCCGCCATAATGTCGCAGTGCCGGATAAAAAATCGCTGATCGCCGCCATTACTAGTAAAAAAAAAATATTAGTAAAAATGCCATAAAAATACCCCCTATTTTGTAAACGCTATAACTTTTGCGCAAACCAATCAATAAACGCTTATTGCGATCTTTTTGTACGAAAAATATGTAGAAGAATACGTATCGGCCTAAACTGAGGAAAAAAAATGTTTTTTTTTTATATTTTTAGGGGATATTTATTATAGCAAAAAGTAAAAAATATTCATTTTTTTCAAAATTGTCGCTCTATTTTTGTTTATAGTGCAAAAACTAAAAACAGCAGAGGTGATCAAATACCACCAAAAGAAAGCTCTATTTGTGGGAAAAAATGGACGCCAATTTTGTTTGGGAGCCACGTCGCAATTGTCAGTTAAAGCGACGCAATGCCGAATCGCAAAAAGTTCTCTGGTCTTTGACCAGCAATATGGTCCGGGGATTAAGTGGTTAAAAAATAAGTAAAGGATCCCCATCATACTTACCTTGGTGGATGTAGCATGGGTCCGATGCTGCATCTGTCCCACAGCGCCTCTGCACTGAGAACCAAGCGATCAATCACCACCGATTACTCCGTTTTCAGAGCTCGCAGACTGTCAGTCACATATCTTCCTACTCGCATTAGAGCGCTGACCTGTGGAGGGGTGGGGGAGGCCAGCTCAGACTCTCAGCTGCTCACTGAGTGGCTGAGCCGGGTGGACCTGGTGGATCCAGACTTCCATTGTTGAGATGACGAAGTGCCTGGACTGAAATCGTTGACATCAGCAGAGAGTGGACTTCAGCCTGTTCTCTGCTGAAAACGGGTCACAGGGTGCAAACATGAATTGTAATCCACAGGAGAAGTCCAGCCAAACAAGCTTTGGCTGGAATTCTCCTTTAGGGGGGTTTTGTTTTTCTCATGTCTTCATTGTAAAAAAAATAAATAAACAATCACCTAAAAGTGGTATCTCGACACAGACATAGATACAGTATACAAACAATGCAAAATGGTTGTCATATCGGGGGATTTACTAAATAAGTGCAATGACAGATAGAGCTGCACAATTAATCATTAAAAATGTGTGATCTCAATATAACACCACTCATGATCCCAATACAGCATTTCCCAGATTCATGTTAAAGCGGAGGTTCACCCAAAAATCAACTTTCTGTCACTAGATTCAGCATACTGCTGACATCTGCAGTATGCTGGATTTTTTGTTTTGTTTTGTACTTATCATTTTAACGGTCTTTCTTCTCCGGCTCAGAGCGGGGAATCCTTCGGGGAATAGGCGTTCCTAAATCAAGCGCAATTGATTGATGGGCTTGGATAGCGCGTCACGCCATTCGGAAATAGCCGACGTGACTCTCGGCTGCTTACGGCGCTATACGGCGCCTGCCGTGTAGAGCTGACTGCGCAGGCGCCATAAATTGCAGAGAGTCACGTCGGCTATTTTCGGAAGGTGTAACGCGCTATCCAAGCCCGTCAATCAACTGCGCTGGATTTAGGAACGCCTATACCTGGAAGGATACGCCGCTCGGTGCCGGAGAAGAAAGACCGTTAAAATGATAAGTACAAAAAATAAATAAAAAATCCAGCATACTGCAGATGTCAGCAGTATGCTGGATCTAGTGACAGAAAGTGGATTTTTGGGTGAACCCCTGCTTTAAACAAGTTCAGAGCCAAGCAGAGCTGGCAAATAAAATAAAAAAACACCTCAGCCTGCAAATGTTTATCAACAGCGATAAAGAGAAACAATGTATCTCTCAGTTCTTTTAGACCAAAGGAATGAATTTCTGCCTGTAAACGAGGTCAGTTTAACCACTTACAGACTAAGCCTTTTTTGACACTCATTGCTTACAAGTTAAAATCATTATTCTTTTGTTAGAAAATTACTTAGAACCCCCAAACATTATATATATTTTTTTAGCAGAGACCCTAGAGAAAAAAATGGAGAATGTTGCAATATTTTATGTCACACAGTATTTGCGCAGAGGTCTTTCAAAAGCATTTTTTTGGGAAACAGTATACTTCAACGAATTAAAAAAAAATAAAAAGTAAAGTTAGCCCAATTTTTTTGTATAATTTGAAATATGATATTACACCGTGAATCGTGAGCGAATATTGATCTTTATTCTAAGCAACAAAATTGTGATTTTCATTTTACCCCGAATCATG
The DNA here is from genome assembly GCF_905171775.1 of Rana temporaria. Lineage (NCBI taxonomy): Eukaryota > Metazoa > Chordata > Amphibia > Anura > Ranidae > Rana > Rana temporaria. The sequence continues at coordinate 134,240,804 of NC_053489.1, forward strand.
CAGCTCTAACGACAGAGAACAAATTGATGTAACCTGTAGTGTTCGGAATTGATTTCACTTATAATAGATCATTTATCAAAACATTACATTTTTAGCAATTGCAATATATGCTTCTTTATTAACCACTTCAATATTGGGCACTTTTACCCCCTTCCTACACAGGCCAATTTTGAGATTTTAGTGCTGTCCCACTTTGAATGACAAGTGCATGGTCATTCAACACTGTACACAAACTAATTTTTTATCATTTTGTTCACACAAATAGAGTTTTCATTTGGTTATATTTATCACCACAGTTCTATTTTAATTGTTTGCTACATAAACAAAAAGAAAAAAAAAAGCATGTTTTTCTTTTTCAAATAAATCTTTCTTAATTTAGGCCAAAATGTATTCCATTACATTTATTTGGTGAAAATAACCCAAATCAATGTATATTATTTGGTCTGTAGGAAAGTTATACAGTCTACAAACTATGGGTATATATATATATATATATATATATATATATGAAAATTGATCATTTTCTGATGTACTGACAGCCTATATCATTTCTTGAGGTCCAAAAATGTCAGGAAAGTAGAGCTATCCCACAAATTACCCCTTTTTGGAATGTAGACAGTCCAAGGTATTTAGTAAGAGGCATGGTGAGTTTTTTTAAGTTGATCTCTGGTATATCTAAGGTAGGATAAGAACACTGGTTCACCAGTTCCCTCTCAAAGGGGAAAAGTTTAGGCACACTTCCAGGGCTCAGGATCTTTCAGGATGCTTTCTTTATATCTAGAGGAATGCATCAAATGGCAGGTGTAGTGGAAAGATCTTTGTAGCTGTAGGAGCCCTGAAAGACGCACATCCTGGAACATCAGGCCGATCTTCCAGGTTTGTGCATGGCATAAATAAGCTCTGACACAAACCCCATAACTGTGACAAGAGCCTACAGTGCTTCAAAACCAGTATTTTCAGAGATAGACTGCTAAGACATTGAATCTGACAAACAGCTTAAGAGGCTCAGCGGTCTGTCCCTATGTGTCCTGGGAGGTTGGATGTTGGCCTGCAGGGCCATATTTGGCCCGCGGGCCTTGTGTTTGACACCTGTGCTTTAGAGCCTAACTAACCAACAACTGAGGCATACTGCATATTTATAGGGGCTGGCTTATAAGTGTTCTGTTTGTTACTGTCCAAAACTCCTGTAGCCAGTAGTATAACATGACTGTATTTGTATTCCTTTGTCTCTCAATAAACTATGAGGAACCAACATATTTTAAATGCTTACTTTCAGTGTTCTTCCTTCTATAAATGTTATTTTTTAATCATTTGAAAATTGCATTTGGATTTGCTAGTACATTTGACTTAATAATTCCTTAGCACAGCCCCCTCCCTCCTTGCAGGTCATTTAATTACTGTCTGTGTTGAACCAGCACTCCCGCTTCCCTGCCCCACCTCCCTACATAACTTTTTAGGTAGCTTCTGGGGAACAAATGAAACATACAGTGGACTGCTCTGAGTCTACCAGGGCTGCCTACACGACATGCAAGATGGCAGCGATAAACAGGAATCTCAGAGATTTTGGATGTCTACACAAATTAGGGTTTTACTGGTTAATAACTTACATAAAATATTTTAAAAACATGCATAACCTTTGAGGATTTTTGTCTAAATTATTTGACTACAGCATTTCTTTAAGGTTTTTTTTTTTTTTTTTGTCAATGAAGGATCTTGTTGCCTTATGGGTTTATGTGAAATCTCCATTAATATCAGTAAATATTGTAATTATGAATATATTTTTAATTTGGCTTGCATCTATGAAAGTCAGGCAAAAAGATGTCACATAAGCTCTTGTTAAGAGTAGACAATGCAGGGCCAGACTTGTATATACAAACAATGGAGAGCCAATTCCATTGTTTTACATCTACTCACTTCAAAGGATCCCATGCGGGGATATGCAATCAATACCTAACTTCCTAACACCTGTAATCAATACCTAACTTCCTGGGAAAATTCAATTAAATCTCTGGGCCAGAACAGTCACCAGGATTTCATGATCCAAGCTAGGCCAACCTATGGGGTATCAGGATAGAGAGATATACTAAGAGTAGAGATAGAAGGGAGCTTTTATTTATGGAATGGTAGCCTGATGGGTGGTTCTAAAGGGTAACTATGGGAAAGGGGTCTGTCTTACATGTAACTGCATACGCTTGTACTTTAATGTTTTAGAGAAATATGCTCTATATTCCTCCATGTAAATGTTTGTATTTTAACCTATTTCCTGCTTGTTTAAGACTACAGATAGTTTCTGTATATTAGGTTAGACTTTGTATATACTATAATACATGTTTATGATGTTGAAGCTTTCGCTTCTGTTCAAAATAACTCGTATTTAACCCATATCATATATTTGAGATATTAAATTTTAAATATATATTTTAAAGGTTAACAATCTGATACCTAAAGGTGCACCAGGTCTAATCCCACAATACACCTCCACATCAACAGATAGTTTGCTGTTATCCACATTCAGTTGTTCACCATGCAGTGATTTGCTGCTCCAGGGAAAGGGCACCTGAGGGAGCCCCGTCATGTCACTAAGACTTGGCATGCAGACAGATTGCATTATGGCACAGATGGCTCTTTTGCAGAAATCTGTATCAGGACCAGAAGCCAAAGAGCTGAGAAATTAACCAACAAATGCCAAGACCCACTGCAGCTGCTAAAACATCATTGCTCTATAACACATGTAGCACAGTTATACAATGGTGCCTGGGATTCAAGTGGTTAAACATATTAATTCAGATTACAAACCGAGCAACTGTACAACTCACACAATGGCTGTCGGAGATCAAGCAGGAAGAAACAGAATAATTTCTAAATTTTTAAAGATTGTATCATATACTCCACATCAATATATTAACTGAAACAATGTAGGTCAAGCATTCATACCTTCTCAGAAACAATTGTTAAAAGAGCACTTAATCAAAACCTTTGCAAAATTCTTACACCATGATTTGTAAGAAAGTTTAGAGTACAAGCTATTTATATTTTAAATAAACCTTTTACTTTAGTGTAAAAGCAGTGTAATCTTTCTCCGTTATCTGGTAGAATACTTTGTTAAGGTTACAGAGTTCTATGCCATGTAGATTTTATATCTTTCTTTAGGTTTCAATAAGCTCCTTCTGTTTTTGTGACCTACAAATGTAATATTATATTCACTGCTATCTAGGGAGGAGTTGCTGCTCTGTGCACCTGAGACCATGAAGCCAGAGGCCATTGATATTCAATCCAGCTCTTTCTGTCAGAAACCGGCCATTCTGCATTCAAATATTAAAGTATTAAAGTATGTCATCATACTAATCACTGCATATCTCTAGGATACTTTTCTGGTATTTCCTGTACTCAGTAAATTAGAACTATGACCTAGTGATGATATATCTGCCAGAATAGAAAAAATACAGAGTTACTATTTAATACTATATATATAAAAAAATGTGAATGTCAGCATTCAGTAAAGAAAAAAAAAACTTGCAATTTGACAAGGTACTTTGGGGAAAAGTCCAAATTTTTAAAATAAACAATATTTAAATCCTACAGTTATTTTCAGGTTTAGTAGCTAGTGGCTATAGTTTTTGCTGAAACATATATTATTATTGGTGGTAATGCTAGCGGCTAGTGACAGCTATCATTTTTGTCAAAAGTATTATGTAGAAAATGAACTTATCTAATAGCCATAGTAGAAGAAAACTTTGTCGTTGAGTAAATATTTTGCTAAATAGTACAACTATTCTTGCTAGAAAGGCTTAATTAACTACTAGGCTACATGTACAACATCAATATAATTACAACATTGTTGTGCAGCCCATCCTATCTCTTTAGGGGCTTCAAATTTTTATTGTAATTCTGTTTACTTTGCAGTTTGCAAAAACAAAACCTAAATATAATATATAGGCTGTAACTTCTATGAATACATCTGTGTGAGATGCATGAATTTATCTCCTCATACATTTTTAACATACTTAAAAGATAAGTTCACCTTGTATTACATATTATGTTTTACACCCATATTTTAGAACATGTTATATATTACACCCATATTTCGGGTAGAACGCGTAATATTTTCTAGTTTTCCTCTTCTTCTCCTCAGCACCCCCCCCCCTAGAGTGACAGTATGTGGGTTCTTTACCCTGTACCTGCTGTCAGCTTTTGAAAATAGCGTAGCTGTGCGAGGTTCCGCTCACACAGCCTTGTCATTCATTTACAGGAATCTGTGAAAGAAAAACTGCAAGGCCTGTCTGCCACCGCACCAGAAAGCTTGTTTGAATAATACTCATAGTTCATTCACACTGCCTATAGCTCTGGAAATGGCAGCCCGTACAGAGGTATGGGCAAAAGAGCTGCAGGCAGTGTGAGCTTGACATTGTACCAGCGACCTTCACTGCATGCCCACCCAAAAACTATATAAAAGCTATTAGTGAACTTAAATTCTTTTTACATTTACATATTTTTTCTTTCTCCTAGTTCACCCTCAGAAGGCAATGTCATTAGTTTCTTCCAGGGAAGGCTTCCCCGATCTCTCTCATATGCCATACAAGATCTGGTCCAGTCAAATACTGTTCAATAATAAGCTGCCCCACATTACATACAGTGTATGTGCAAGTTTACATAGTAGAGGAGGAGACAAATGTTGTCTTTAAATTACTTTATATGTACAGTATATATACCTTATATTAATGGAGGCATTGGCAGATAGGGGGTTCATTTTAATTTGGAAAAGTAAAGTTGAACTCAATTGCCAGCTCACAGGCTATATACTATCAAGACATCTATGAATTATTCTGTGATGGAAAAAACAAAAATATAAGGGTTTAGATATTTGGAAGGGGGGGGGGGACCTTCTGATCACATTTAGAGCAGATCAGAATATAGTGCATGATTTTTAAATCTGTGATGGAAAAAAAAAAGACATCTATGAATTATTGAATGACTGCTTTTGGCAAGAGTTGTGATGTTTAGCGTGATAGTAGGATTAATATACAAAAATAGTAAATTATACACTGCGCTTTGGAATATCACACAATAGGCTTCTATCCACTATAGCAAGTTGATCCAGGGCTAAACCCAATTGCCTCCAGAGGGATCAGGAAGGAATTTTTCTCCCCGGCTACAGCAAATTGGCATACGCTCTGCGTTTTTTTTTCCGCCTTCCTCTGGATCAACTAGGAGGGTTAGATTGGGGGTCCATATTTCAGCTGATCATCATCATTTTCACCAGATAATCACCACCATCGTCATCACCATCGTTATCACCGCTAACTATCTCATCGTCTTTGGTGCTTTTTGTACCATGCACAAGATGAAATATTCAGCAAAAAACATCTGTGGCCTAAGAAAGGCCGCCTCAACGTTACCAAATGCCATTCAAAAAATACTACGGAAAGAACAAATTCTTAGAGTGGATCGACCATCAAAAACAGGATGGCACCATTTCAACTACGACACCTCTCATGCGCCCTTGATCAACACAAGATCCACAGTCAAGCACAGACAGGAAATTCAGGACTTCATCACCCAAACAACATAGATTGCCTTTTCATCACAGAAAGCTGGCTAACATTGGATTGTAACACCATCCTAGCAGAACTAGTGCCAGAGAATTATTGCATCCTAACCGAGAACAAAACTGGGCAAAAATGAGGAGGCCTAGCAGTGATCTACAAATCTCACCTTTCTCTCACCAAACCAGACCTACAGAACTCACTGCCGTTCATGGAAACACTCACCTTTCAACTCCAAACAACACCCCAGGACACTGTCCACATACTACTGTGCTACAGACCACCGGGACCAAAGACGCATCTCCTCACAGCTCTGACAGAATTTATCTCGACTAACACCTTGAAAACCAAACACCTCCTGCTACTTGGGGACTTCAACCTCTGGGCCAACTCCTCACAGGATCCCATCGCCAACGCCTGTATTGACCAATTGGAAGGACTAGGTCTGCAGCAACTGATAGGTGCTCCCACGCATGTTTGAGGTCACACCCTTGACCTTATCTTCAAACAGGATATGGACGTCAACATAATGGAGAACAGCTCCTTATCCTGGACAGATCACCGTGCAATCAAATTCAAAATAACCACCAACATCGTCTTCAAAAACTGAAAAAAAACCCGTTAACAACACACTGGACAAGGTTAGCCTCAACGTCTTCCCAAGGTTATTGAGAAAGCAGTAGTACAACAGCTACAACACCATTTAGACACCCACAAACTACTGGACCCACTATAATCGGGTTTCCACTCAGGTCACGGGACAGAAACAGCACTTCTTAAAATATGGGATGACACTCTCGAAGCAGCAGACGAAGGAGAATCATGTCTTCTGATACTGCTGGACCTTAGTGCTGTCTTTGACAGTAGACCACAAAATGTTGCTAACTCGCCTCACAGAAGTAGCTAGAGTTGCAGACTCGGATCTACCCTGGTTCTCATCATTCCTGGAAAATTGATCCCAGACAGTTAAACTAGGACCCTTCACTTCTGAAGCACGTACCATGTCATGCGGAGTCCCTCAAGGATCACCCCTGTCACCCGTACTATTCAACATCTATCTCTGCCCACTCCTCAAAATTATCAGTAATCAGGACCTACTCTACCATTCCTACGCTGGCGACACTCAACTTTACTTTTGCATCAGCAACAAAAAAGACCAATACCACAGACTAGAACAATGCCTCACTTTGATAGACAACTGAATGACGGAGAGTCACCTTAAACTCAATGGATCAAAAACAGAACTTGTTCTGCTCCACGCAAACCGAAAGACACTTTCTAGGACGACATGGACGCCACCCCCCATTTTGGGACAAACCATCACCCCAAGCACCAAAGTCAAAAGTCTTGGCGTCACTTGTGACTCTGACATGACGATGGATGCACAAATAGGATCAGTAGTCAGTGGATCTCACCATCTTCTCCACCTGCTACGAAGACTTGTTCCCTTCATCCCGAAAGAGGATACATCAGTAGTGGTTGGAACACTTATCAACTCCAGGCTCGACTATGCAAACTCCCTCTACCTCGGACTCCCAAAATACCAGATTGCTCGTCTACAAGTCATCCAGAATCAATCACTCCATCCCTGAGGTCCCTCCATTGGCTGTCCGTAAAGGACCGAGTTACATTTAAGGCCCTCTGCCTGACGCACAAATGTGTACAAGGACTCGCCCCCCGATATTTATGTGCGAAAATAAAAACCACAACCCCAATCCCGTCCTTCGATCAACTAACCAAATACCCAAGGTCCACTACAAGTCCAAAGGAGAACGAATATTCACAGTCCAAGGACCTCGACTGTGGAACGCGTTACCAACTGACATCAGAAGGGAAAGGAATCATCAGGCCTTCAGAAAAAAACTCAAGACCCACCTATTCAGAAGGCCAAAAGAAGAAAATGGATACCAAGCACCTTGAGGCGATTCAGTTCGCATTCGTAGCGCTATACAAGTTATTCACTCACTCACTGAAGATTAAAACAAACACATGTAGTGTTAATGTGACGTAAGTGACATAGATGTGATATGACCAAAATAAAAACAATAATTATGTCAATTAAAACATTAATAATAAAGTGCTCATGTGTATCCAAGTGCTTTGTAACACAGAAATAAGTGTCCAGTGGTATATAGGGAACAACACTAGTCCCATATTAAATAGCAAAAACTAGTATTTTTTTTATAAAACAATGCTGTGACAATCTTGTTGAAAAAAGTGTATATGTGTGGTATCCAGTAATAGCACTACTGACATGCTTATAAATCCATGCATCTGAAAATGATTGACAGGTGTTGCAGATCACGCATTGGTGCTCTCATTCCAGTGACCCCCCTAGGTATTAAATGCTCACCTTGGAGCGTGTGACTTAGCAATTACGCTCAGTCAATAAACGCTTGTGAACCACCCCTGGGTTCTATAATGGTAGCAGGATCCTGGGCTTTCCACGCAGTATCTCGGGAATAATGGGAAATAAAAAGCCTTGATAGTGTGATACCTGCTTAGGAGGAAGCATCATTCCAAAACCAGCAACTGTAATATTTCATGCCATACACAGAGTGGTGCACTGGTGCACTGACTCACTGGAACGTGAGTACCCCATTGGGTGGTTGTTCTTATTTGTTTAATAAAATGTTTAAAGCGATATCACACTATCAAGGATTTTTCCCCCATTATTCTCGAAATACTGCATGGAAAGCCCAGGATCCTGTTACCATTATAGAACCCAGGGGTGGTTCCATAAACGTGTATTGACTGAGTGTAATTGCTAAGTCACACGCTCCAAGGTGAGCATTTAATACCTAGGGGGTCAGTGGAATATGGTCAGTATATTGTCGACTGTGTCTCCCTAACCATGTGCACCAACGGTTTGCTAGTTATAAATTGATCTAGCTACCTTAGATATTGAGATCCAATATAGTTTTGAGTTAGAGAGCACACTTTGTAGAGAGGCCCTAACTCAACAAGGTACTACAAGTATGATTCAAATTGCTTTCTATAAGCCCAAGGAACCCCCAACGCTTAACCCAAATATAATGTAGCATATCTTAAATAGAACAAAACTCTCTAAAGTTTCCAATATAAACAATACTTATGCCGCGTACACACGATCGGTTCGTCTGATGAAAATGGTCTGATGGACCGTTTTCATCAGACGAACCGATCGTGTGTGGGCCCCATCGTTTTTTTCCCCATCGGTGAAAAAACTTAGAACCTGTTTTAAAAAGATCTGACGGTTAAAAAACCGATAGAAAAAAATGATCGCCTGTGGGGAAATACATCGGTTAAAAATCGACGCATGCTCGGAAGCATCGAACTTAATTTTTCTCAGCACGTTGTAGTTTTTTTAACTGATGGTGTGTAGGCAAGACTGATGAGTCATCTTCATCGAATATCTGATGAAAAAATCCATCAGACAGTTTTCATCGGATGAACCGATCGTGTGTACAGGGTATTACTCTATAACAAGCATTTGTATACTCATGAAAGAATATAAAACAGTTTAAGGCTACCAAAACGCCTGTCTCTCTGTAGTGTTTGCAGAAATATAATAAAAGCTCCCAAGGACAATTTTTATGTCATTCTTATACTATTTCCTCATTCTTTACCTGTAATTCTTCATCACCTCCTAGAATATGTAAATAAACAACACTCTAACAATAGCGGGACATACATATAGTAGTTACCGTATATACGTATAAGCCGACCCGAATATAAGCCGAGGCACCTAATTTTACCACAAAAAAAATGGGAAAACGTATTGACTCGAATATAAGCCTAGGGTGTCCATCTGCATGCCTCACTGTGCCCATGCCTCACTATGCCCATGCCTCACTGTGTCCATGACTAGGCTGACGTTTAACATGAGAGTTTATGGAAGGGGTGCCCAGCTTAGATAAATTGGTGCTCCCCAGCCATAGGTCCCCCAGACCAGCCCGTACCGGGTCCCCAAAGTCACCGGAGAAATTACCATTTAACATTGGAGTCTATGGAAGGGGTGCCCGGTTTTGAAAAATCGGTACTCCCCGGGTCATAGGTCCTCCGGACACCAATCTTTGCACACTTGCAGAGGAAGAGGGGCTACATGTGTGGCAAGTTTGGGGTCCAGGGGACCTTTGGACGGCCGGAACCGGGTCCCCAAAGTCTGGGAGATCAGGCGCAAAAAGGTGACTCGAGTATAAGCCGAGGGGGGCATTTTCAGCACAAAATTGCTGAAAAACTCGGATTATACTCGAGTATATACGGTATGTTGAAAAAAGACCCTTGTCCATCAAGTTTAACCAAAAGACATCCATACATAAATTAAAAACATTTTTCCTCAGAATCCTACAGCTATAGTTTATCCAAACCTCTTATAAAAAGTGGTCCAATTTGCTCCAATAAAGGAAAATATTTCTTTCTGATCCCCAAGACATTTGATTGCTACCTGGATCGACTATCTACGTTTTTTTGATAAAGTGGAGGAAAGATGGACAGAAGGTTTCAGTTGGTAGATATGGAGCAAGATTTTTCTGGACATATTTGCTCTTCTCTGTCCAATAAGCTGATTGGTGGAAGTGTTTTTTTTTCTTTTTGCTTGTTTGTTTTTTTAAAGGATGTGCTGCTGTTTTTTAACTAAGGATGTGTCTTTAACCACTTAAAGAGGTTGTAAAGGTTTGTTTTTTATTTTCTAAATAGGTTACTGGTACTTTAAGCTAGTGCATTGTTGGTTTACTTACCTTTTCCTTCCATTTCCCTTTTAAATGTTTTTTTTTTTGTCTAATTTTCTCACTTCCTGTTCCTCCTCAGTAAAGTGTTCAGTAAGCTGTTCTAAATGACTTTCCACCGCTCGGATGATGGTGGCAAGCTTACTAAGGAGAAACAGGAAGTGAAAAATTTAAACAAAGAAAAAAAACAACCCCTTTAAGGACCGCCACACGACAATATACGTCGGCAGAATGGCACAGCTGGGCACATGGACCTATATATACGTCCCATATAAGAGCCCAGCCGTAGGCTCACGCGACCCAGTCCGAAGCTCCGTGACTGTGCCCGCAGGTGTCCCGCGATCGGTCACAGGAGCTGAGCAACGGGGAGAGGTGTGTGTAAACACACCTTCCCCGTTCTTCACTGTGGCAATGTCAGTGAATGTCTGTTCCCTGATATAGGGAACAACGATCACTGACATCACACATCCAGCCCCACCCCCCTACTGTTAGAAACACACATGAGGTCACACTTGACCCCTACAGCGCCCCCCCTAGTGGTTAACTTCTTCACTGCCAATGGTCCCAAAAATGTGTCAAAATTGTCCGATGTGTCCGCCATAATGTCGCAGTCATGAAAAAAAATCGCTGATCGCCACCATTAGTAATAAAAGAAAAAATTATTATTAAAAATGCCATAAAACTATCCCCTTTTTGGTAAACACTATACATTTTGCGCAAACCAATCGATAAATGCTTATTGTGATTTTTTTTACCAAAAATTGTTAGAAAAATACGTATCGGCCTAAACTGAGGAAAATTATAAAAAAAAATTCAGAATTGTCGCTTTATTTTTGTTTATAAACAAAAAAATAAAAAAAATAAAAAACGCAGAGGTGATTAAATACCACCAAATAAAAGCTCCATTTGTGGGAAAAAAATGACGCCAATTTTATTTGGGAGCTACGTCGCACGACTGCATAATTGTCAGTTAAATAGACACAGTGCTGAATCGCAAAAAGGGGCAAGGTCCTTAACCTGCATAATGGTACAAGTCTTAAGTGGTTGTAAAAGCAGAATATTTTTTTTTAACTTCCTGCATTTTATATAGCAAAGTAAAAAAACAACTTTATGCATGCAGCTCCCCCCGCAGCCTCCCCATCCCAACACATACTTGATTTTGATCCAGCAGTGTGTATGAAAGTCGAGGCTCTCCCAGCTGTCTTCCTGCTTATTGTCTCAGATACGGCAGTGAGAGGCATTGGCTCCTGATGCTGTCAATCATAGCCAGGGATGAGGCCGAGCCCTGCTCTGTGTGTCTTATGAACACACACAGAGAGAGAGATTGTGAGAAATCGGCTTGCTATAGGAGCACACAGCGGAAAGGGGGGAAGGAGCCAGGATGCTAGTGGCGGACCAGCAAAACCATTGCACAGAGCAGGTAATAATTAAATGTTTGCCATTTAAAAAAAAAAAAAAAAAAGACTTTACAATCACTTTAGGAGTGCCTGGATCAAATTCAGCAGGTATAACGGGTCTCTTATATGACATACAGTATATATTACAACTGTTTTGCTAAACTTTAAATATGGCAAGCCTGCATTATTTGAGTTATTAGGCTGTAAACCCTCCCAAAAAAATGATGTGCTTCTTTACATTTCCTGCATATAACGCTTCCTATTTCTTCAATGGGAACAGTGAAATCCTACTTTTTTGTTAGAGAGACAGAAAGAAAAGCTAGTAGGTTCAGTTTATAACACCTGAGGGTTACAAACAGTTCATAGACTAGTCTGTGTTAGGCAGAAGGGAGTGTGGAGTTACTTCAGCTATGAGGCAGCTCGGAGATCACAGGGCAAGACAAATATGTTGGGCTTGCAATGTACAGTGTCGCTCTTCATGCTTTAGAGTATTAGTTGGGGGTGGTACTAATAGAACTATAGACTGTCTGCTCAGAAAAAAAGATTTAACCCTAAGGAAGTGCCAAAAAATAGCTAAAAAAAATGTTCGTTTACTGGAGGTTCTTTTTAGCTTAGCAGTTACTCAGCATGCCTGTGCGCCTTTGACAATCAAAACCTTGTGGAGAAACATGTCTTATTCCCAGTAAATGTAACTGCTTTGAAGGGTTATATTACATTTCCAGCACTATGCTGCTCATGTTTTGATGCTTTTCTGAATAAATACCCAACCAGCCTGGAAATTGCTTTTTATACAACACTGATTAGTGTGAACAGATTTCTCCATTAAAACCCTGAAATGAATAGCTAATTTGGACAATTAAATCATAATTTGCCCACATTCTACCTTGTCCTTGTCACACTAGTCAGCAAAACACAATACACAGAAAGCCAGTTTGAAGAACACAGGCAAACATTCCAAAAACAGGAATGAAAATGTGCTGTAACAATGTGATCCTGTGTAGAATGAATGATACCAGCAGAACCGCAATACCATTACGTTTTCTTTAAAATATACCGTATTTATCGAGGTATTGCGCGCTCTGGCGTATATCGCGCACCCCTTTTTTTATTACTTACAGTTTTGGTGTCTTGCCCGGCGTCCATCGGTGGCCTTGTCCGGTCCGGCGTCCGTCTGCGGGATCGGTTGTGTCCTCCCGGCTTCTACCCCGCTGTCTCCGAGTCAAATGCCCCGCTTCCCGCGCTCAGTTTGAACGCCTCCGCCGACATATACCGAGCGCAGTACACTCAGGCACGTTCGGCTTCTCACGCATAAACGTCACAGAGCGTGACCACGAGCGAAGCCGAGCCTGGCCGAATGTACCCGAGTGTACTGCGCTCGGTATATGTCGGCGGAGGCGTTCAAACTGAACGTGGGAAGCGGGTATCGGCGTATATTGCGCACCCACGATTTTCCCCTTATTTTAAGGGGAAAAAAGTGCGCGGTATACGCCGATAAATACGGTACATAACATGTAATCAATTAATTTCAGACAGCGCTTGCTATACCATAAACTAAGAATACGCAAACAATTGTGACATACTGTAAATACCACTGAAGTAATAAGTGCAAACTTGAGTGCTCTGTGCTTCAGTCCCAGGGTTCCCCCTGTGTGTTCCACCACATGTACCAATATGCAAAATTGGATCATGCTTTGCTGGGGTTTTTCAACTTCCTCTGAATCAACTGTGGGTATAGGATTGTGTATATAGGATTGTGTGATTATTATTAATTTTTTTTGTTATTCGTTGAGCTAGATGAACTTGTGTCTTTTTTCAACTTATGTAACTATGTATTCATAGGTGGAGCTTTTTTAGGTGCAAAACCAAGACAAGAAGAATGTATGGGACAAATAAGAACTGTGATAGATAGGTGGTATTTGATATAAAATATGCCAGTGTCAAAATATAGCTGTAATGAAAGGATTTCTAGTTAAATATAGCAGACATTACTGGATACTGTGTTAACAGTAAATCACAATAAATAGGTATTTTTAGAATAATGTGAAATCAATGGGTAAAAACCTAGAGAATAAGCTGGAAATTGAAAAAATATAGAGCCATTTACCAACTATTTGAGCATTGTAATGGGAATGACATAAGACCTTTATTTTATGAGCATAAATACTGTAACTAAAGTTTATATCTTGAAAAAAGTAAATCAATGATTTCCAGTTATTAGACTCGTTAATAGTAAAAAAAAAGAAGTTTGCTGTAAAATGATAAGTATGAGGGATGAAGGTCTATATAATGCAATATGAGTTATAGTTAATTTCTAAAAACAAAGAAAAAACACTGGTCTCTAGATGCTTCCATTTTCTATTGTACCGGTTCAGAGTCAGGGGTGTTCAATTAAAATATAACTAATGGCGAAAGAGAAGACAAAATATAACTAAAAAGTAGAGATAGGTTGATGATGACCCAATGTTTGAAAATTTCAAGCAACCATACTCGAACAATGTAATTTTTGTATGTATCTTATTTAAATCACCAGCCATAAAATATATTAAATTTAGGAGTTCTTAGTTTCTGATTTGCATGCTTGTGTTTGGTCAGGTTGTGAAATTATCAAAGCCAAAGGCAACTTGCATTTTCAGTTGTTGGTCAACAATGGCAGCCTGTATATTTTTTTCCAGTACAGGTAATCTTTGTACAATGCATTCTTCAGAAATAAAGTTATCTGAACACAGCATTCTATTTCGTGACTAAGTCCTTTGGAATTGCCTTTCTGATCTCATCAACAAGATTCCCCTGCCAAATATACTCGCTCATTCCTCCTGCTGTATCCCTTTTGTAAAATCTTGAGCAGCCAATATAAAATGGCATACCATACATATCAGCTGCGCAGAACGGGATACTTGGGGGCTTCTGTTGACAGGAAGTGGTACATGAAACTAGTTTTGGGTGGGCAGACCTTTCAGCTACTATGTAATACCATTTATACACTGGTTTCTTCAAATAAAAGGATTTACAGGTGCATCTAATAAAATTTGATTATCAAAAAGATAATTTCTGTTATTCAATTAAAAAAGTGGAACAATCTCCCTGAGGAAGACACATGACTGATCCCTGTGTCAAACACATGTAGGGGAGGGGACAGGATGGTGTAGTAGGCAGCAGGTTTGAACGCTGCGAACGGACATGCTATCTCATCATTTTTTTTCTTTTATTTGCTATAGAGTGGTGCACTTTAGCACCTGGAAGATGCGAGAACCCAGATTGATGTTTTATTAATAAAATACATTTTTAAACAATAAAACACCATTTAGACTTTATTTTACATATGGACAGAGGAACTTACTGATGGACATCTCAGGATCCCAAAAAGCTTCATTCACATAGAACCCAGGGTTGGTTCACAGGCGTTTTTTTTAACAAATTTAGATGCGCAAACCTGAGGTGAGAGCAGATTGACATATGGGGGGGGGGCACAAGTATGATGTCACTTTATCAACTTTGGAGTACCATCACAGGATTTTTCACCATCACATTGAGATTTTTTATATTATCGTTTAATATTATCGTTTTGCACTCATGCCTTTTATTTATGTGTGTCATATCACACTGGTTACTTCAATAGAGTGTGGCACTTTTCATTTGTTATTGTTTACTTTTCCAGCACAATGGACATTTTATATAATTTATGTTATTATATTTAATATGCACGGTTTGCACTAATATATTCATGCATTTTATATGTGTCATATCACATTGGCATTGTATTGCTTTTATTATATATATATATATATATATATATATATATATATATATATATATATATATATACCGTATTTATTGGGGTAGTGCGCGCTCCGGCATATAGCGAGCACCCCTAATGTGGACCCGCAATTCCTGTAAAAAAATTTTTTTATTACTTAGAATTTTGGTGTCTTGTGCGGCGTCCATCGGCGGCCTCGTCGGGTCCGGCATCCGTCTGCGGCTTCGGTGGTGTCCTCCCGGCTTCTCCCGCGCTGTCTCCCCCTAGTGTTAACCCCATCCCTGCCAGTGACATTTATACAGTAATCAGTGGCTATTTTTAGCCCTAATCGTTGTATAAATGTCAATGGTCCCAAAAAAGTGTCCGATGTGGCCGCCAGTCCTGCTAAAAATTGCTGATAGTCACCATTACTAGTAAAAAATAAATAATAAAATAGCCATAAATCGATCACATATTTTATAGATGATATAGCTTTTGTGCAAACCAATCAATCTACTCTTATTGCAATTTTTTAACCAAAAATATGTAGAAGAAAATATATTGGCCTTAACTGATGAAGAGTTTATTTATTTATTTATTTTAAATTGGGGGATATTTATTATAGCAAAAAGTAAAAAATGTATATATTTTTTTCAAAATTGACACTCTTTTTTTGTTTATAGCACAAAAAAAAATGCAGAGGTGACCAGATATCATCAAAAGAAGGCTCCATTTGTGGGGGAAAAAAATGTCAAGTTTGTTTGGGTACAACATCGCACAGCCACGCAATTGTCAGTTAAAACAAGGCAGTGCCGTATCATAAAAAATGGCCTAATCATTAAGGGGGAAAAACCTAGCTACCTAGCTGCACAGCAGTGATTGATATTGGTATCCCTCATACAGTGACATTTTTGGGTGGGGTAATATTGCAGCTGCATTAGTTTGGGTTTATGTAATAATAAAAAAATTGGGGTTTGTGTAATGTTTTGTTTGGGGCATTTTTTTTATATTTAACCAGTTCAGGCCCAACCTATAGCAGTTTGCTACAGTAGGCTTGCTCCTACTGTGATTACACACAGCAGGAGCCAATTGGTAGGTACAGTGGACTCTATGTCCACCGCCACATGCCGATTGTGAATAAAAAACACAGAACTGTGATTCTGCCTATGTAAATCAGGGAGATTGCTATTCTGACAAGAGGGAAGGGATGGAATTTGTGTTCCTGCAAAGCATAGTGACAATTCATATTTTTAGCACTTATCTCTGTACTAGTGTCTCTGGTCCCCAAAAAGTGTCAAAAGTGTCAGAATGTCCAAAATCGCAGTCCCGCTGAATATCCCATAGTTTGGAGACACTTTTGCGTAAATCAATCATCATACGCTTATTGCGATTTCTTTACCAAACATATGTAGCAGAATACATATTGGCCTCAATTGATGAAGAAATTACCCGATTTTGTGCAGCCGGGGGGCCCTGCCGCAGTATATATGCAGTGGGAAGTACGGAAGCAGTTTTAATGTGCCTATGTACTATAACAAGGCCAGGGAAATATCCTGATGAGTGTCTTCACTAAAAAGTGCATGCCTCTTTACTGTTATTTCTTCTGCATTAAATTTCCATGCAACAAAATATGATTATATAATATACAATGTATATTTATACATATCGCAGGAAAAGAGTATCATCCTTTTCAAGCACAAATTTCTTTACAGAGGTATTGATCTGTAGAATCTAGGTCAACACTCAAGTTTGTATTTTATATTGCCGACAACTATCTTTTGTTTCAGCCATCCAGACACGCATACACTCAGGACACTTCTCCTTTAATTATTTCATCTTTAGAAGATGGTGATTGATTAGCTTTGAGTTTTTGTTTTTTTTATGGAAGAAAGAAGGTAGCTCTCTACTATAGCTAGGGCTTTCATATTTTTGTTATTTGCAATAAGCTATTTTGATTAATGAGCCTCTTATTAGTGCCTTGTGGGCATACCATAAAACCACAGAGGAAATAACTGAAGTATCATTAGTTATAAAGTAATCGTTCAACTGGATTTCTACACCAGTCACTGATTCATGGCAGGATAATAACAAATCATTGAGACTCCACGACATACACTAAATATTTTTTTTCATCAAAACTTTGGAAAAAAAGCTGTAGATGTGATTGTTCTGTCTCTTAGGGTTAATATATTCTATAGTAAAATTATAATAGTTACACTGCTACTTGTGACTTTTAGCAGCATGTTTTAGCATATATTGCAGTGCAATGCTTTTTCTTGTTACTTGGATAAAAATGCATAATAAAACTGCATCTACAGTATAATATGGCAAAAAACAATATGTGCCAAAAGAGGTCACAAAATCTAGGCATTACAACTTTATTTTATTAATAAACATTGATGTCAAAGCATTTTCGTTTTGGATTGAAACAGAAATAGTTAAAAAAAATTACACTTTTGTATTAATTATTGATTGGTGGTTGTGTCCTTTTGAGAGATTTACCTTCAGTTGATGTCTCAAAGACACGAAAGAATGACAGGAACTTGCTATTACCCCTACACAGTAAGCGATGTACAGGACTATCATTGAAGCATCACCAAGTAGTATTTTAATGAAAGCAGTACTGTATTTGCCGGCGTATAAGACAACCTTTTGTACTTAACATTTTCCCTCAAAAGTCGGGTGTCGTCTTATACACCAATACATGTATGCACGGCAGGCGTCCATTGTTCAAAAGCCGCGCCTCCTTCTGGTGCTGTTTCGAAACTGAGTGTTCCGCCTATCACGGAACAGCACGAGGAGGAGGCGCGGATTTTGAACAATGGACACCCGCAATCTGACTGAGACTGCATGTCAGGGATAAGTTAAGGGATCGTCGAGGTGAGGGATGTAATGGCACAGTACAGTGAGGCATGTAATGGCACGGTACAGTGAGGCATGTAATGGCACGGTACAGTGAGGCATGTAATGACACGATACAGTGAGGCATGTCATGGCACGGTACAGTGAGGCATGTCATGGCACGGTACAGTGAGGCATGTCATGGCACGGTACAGTGAGGCATGTCATGGCACGGTACAGTGAGGCATGTCATGGCACGGTACAGTGAGGCATGTCATGGCACGGTACAGTGAGGCATGTCATGGCACGGTACAGTGAGGCATGTCATGGCACGGTACAGTGAGGCATGTCATGGCACAATACAGTGAGGCATGTCATGGCACAATACAGTGAGGCATGTCATGGAACAATACAGTGAGGCATGTCATGGAACGGTACAGTGAGGCATGTCATGGCACAGTACAGTGAGGCATGTCATGGCACAGTACAGTGAGACATGTCATGACACAGTACAGTGAGGCATGTAATGGCACAGTACAGTGAGGCATGTAATGGCACAGTGAAGCAAGGGGTCTTCTTATACGGCGAGTATATCCCAAAACCAAGATTTTAGCTGGAAAATTAGGGGTCGTCTTATGCGCCGGCAAATATGGTAGATTGAAACATTGAAAATTACTTCAAAAATTATATGAACAGGTTAAAAATGAAATTTTATTTTATGAAAAAAAAGATACATTTTATTGACATTATGTACATACCTAAAATTGTTTGTTCGATAACGAATTGTAACATTCAATTTTTTTTAAAAATGACTGTCTATATTTATTTATTATGCCAAAATAAAAAAAAACGAATGGTTCAAGGACATTTTATCCCGATTTTTGGATATGTACAGTATGGAAGGCTACGGCAATATGCTGAGCCTGCATGGGATAGCGCAGAGGGAGAAGTGGGCTGCCGCGCTCTGGGGTAGTAACAGCCTCTGATTGGTTAGTTGCGGCAGCCCCCTTCCCTGATAGGTCCGTTCGCGTGAGGTATTTCCCGCGCTGGGCGAGCCTATATAGGGGAGCGGCTGAGGCGATTCACTCAGTCACGTCTCCTGACGAGCAGCGACGCCCGCCTCTCCCTCTCTCTCTCAGGATGAAGCGCGGTATTCCGGACAGCCGTGAGGAGCTCCTATGCAGACTCCTGGAGAAGGCTGAGAGCAGGGGAGGTGAGGAGTGGTTGAGGCGATTCTTATCAGAGGAGAGTGGCTCTGCCTCGTCCGTTCCCAGCCCAGCTGCAGTACCAGAGACGAACGAGGGCGCCCCCAGGAAACAGCCTGGGAGAAAGAAAAAATGTAAAAACAACAATTTAGCTCCTCAAGCTGAGGGAGCTGCAACAAGAAGTGCTTCTTGCCAGCAAGGGAGCAGCGCTGCCTCTTCCCCCCCTCCTGGGGACTTGGGTGAGCATGTTTTACCTGAAGTTGTGTACAGAAATGTTAACCAGTTGTCTGCATTTTCCAGTCTGATTGAATCTTTATCTGTCATTGTGCAGCAGTTCAAAGGGGTACATAGTCATGGTGCGGATTTTGCCTCACAAAATGTAAATATGTATGTACAACCAGGTGAGAGTCTGAGTACTCAGACATGCACAGTAAGTCAGAGTGCACAGGAGGCTGGTGCTGGAAATAGCGATAATGCTATTGATATGGAGGAGATTGGTGTGGTGTGGCATGAGGCTGGTCATCCCTCTCTGCTAGATAAAGATGTTACTATCAAATCGAATGTGAGGTGTCCTTCTGTACATAATACTTTACCCCTCAGAGCCTCTGCTGCTATGGTCAGCGAGTCTTCCTTTAAGGAACCCCTCCCTTGCAGTTTATCCCCGCTGGGTTTTCATCTGTCTAAATCAGTCAAAGAAAAAATTTGGAGGGGTGAATATCTTGACATATTATCACTATTGCCGTCTTCCAAGGAGTTCTTGGCTAAGTCTGACAGACAGTCCAGCGAAAGAACGGAGGAGGATAGGAGGAGAGCGGTACCTAAGACCTTTCAAAACTGGCTGCAAGCATTCTGTATTTATGCAGCAGTTATGGGAGAGCGCTTCCCTGGGAAGTGTTCAGGTTTATTCCAACACCTGGATATCATTGCGGAGGCCTTTCGCCACTTTGGCGGCTCCGCATGGTTCTCATATGACGAGAATTTTCGTCAAAAACTAGCTGTGCACCCCTCGTTGCACTGGGGGGCTAAGGACGTGGGTTTATGGTTAAACCTTATGCTGCCACCAAGACCCCAGTTCACCCCTCGCCCCTCTCCTAATGGTCAGAGTCCAGTTAGGAAGGGTGTATGCTTTGCATTTAATGAGGGTCAATGTAAATTCTTATTAAATTGTAGATACAGACATGAGTGTTCTTATTGTGGTGGTACTCACGCGGCGAGCAGATGTTTTCGTAAAGCTGCCGCAAGTTCCTCTCATACAGGACCCAAGGACACTCATGGGAAAGGCCCCGACTCCGGTGAGCCTGGCAAAAATGCGCCCATGGCTCGAGCGCTATCCAGACCTCAGGATGGCGGCTCTTCTAACTGAAGGTTTTGCTAATGGTTTCTTAGTGCCATCCTTTACTGGCTCAGGGTGTGTACCAGTAAAGAATTTAGTATCCGTATCCATGCACTCTAATTTAGTAATTGAAAAAATTTACAAAGAATTGTCTGAGGGTAGGGTTGCTGGTCCCTTTAATGACCCGCCATTCGCTAATTTTCGGTTGTCCCCGTTAGGCATTGTACCCAAAAAAGAGGAGGGAGCGTTCAGACTGATCCACCACCTATCTTATCCCCCGCATTCGTCACTCAATGACGAAGTTGCCTCTGTGGAGGCTCCGGTCTGCTACGCCTCATTCGATGAGGCTTTGTGTCTTTTGAGGCAGGCAGGACAAGGGGCTGTGCTAGCAAAGGCCGATATTAAGTCGGCTTTCCGCCTTCTTCCCGTGCATCCACAAGGTTTCAATTCATTGGGGTTTCAATTTTTGAATCAATATTATTTCGACAAATGTATGCCAATGGGGTTTTCACTGTCATGCTTTTATTTCGAGGCCTTTTCCTCTTTCTTACATTGGGTCGTGTCGGTCATTATCCCTCAAGGCCTCATCCTACATTATCTAGATGACTTCTTGTTTTTAGGTCCCCGGGGGTCATCAGTGTGTATGGAATCTTTACAGGTTTTCTTTGACGTTTGTCATGACTTTGGAGTGCCGCTGGCACATGAGAAGACAGTTTTTCCCACTACGGTTATTGAATTTTTGGGTATCACGGTTGACTCCGAATGAATGGAATTCAGGTTGCCACAGCAGAAGATACATAAGATGAAGTCTATGATTGCAACTTTTCTTGTAAGTAAGAAGGTGTGCTTAAAGGAGGCACAGTCTTTGCTGGGGCTTTTTGCTTTTGCGGCCAGAGTCATCCCTATGGCGAGGGTTTTTTCGCGCAGGTTCTCGTTAGCCATAAAAGGTATGGTGAACCCTTACGCTCATTTCCGGATTTCAAAAAATCATCAAGGATGATCTAAGAATTTGGGATGCTTTTTTAAATGAGTTTAATGGCTCCTCGGCCTGGCAAATAGACTTTATTAATAGTTCTCAGATGGAGTTCTTCACTGATGCAGCTGGCTCTTCTGGGTTCGGGGCTTTCTTGGATGGGCGCTGGTGCGCCCAGTCCTGGCATCCTGATTGGCTCCAGAAGGAGATACTACAAAATCTAGTTCTGTTAGAACTTTTTCCAGTGATAGTGTCGGTGGTTGTTTGGGAAGACATCTTTAGGAATCGTAGAATTTTAGTTCATACAGATAATAAAGGTGTCTTTTTTGCCATCAATACTCTGTCCTCTAAGTCTGATCCCGTTCTGAAGTTATTACGTTTCCTTGTACTACATTGTATGAACTGTAATATATGGTTGAGAGCTGAGCATATTGCAGGTAAAGAAAATAACATAGCAGATTCTTTATCTCGTTCACAGTTCAAGAGATTCCGAGAGTTGGCGCCATCAGCGGATCAACGTGGCACCCCTTGCCCAGACTTCCTCTGGGGCTTAATTTGGGAATAATATTCCGGAATCTCAAGGCTTCAGTAGCGGAAAACACCTGGAGGGATTATAGGCTTTCATGGCACAAATGGTGCTCTTTCTGTCAACCATTGGGTTTGGATCCACTAGCTGTATCTTCTTACGTGGCTTTGTCTTTTTTGTCCTTTCTCATTCAAGCTAATCTTTCCCCGGCTTCCATAGGTAAAATATTGGCGGGAGTTTCGTTTTTCCTTAAGTTTGCAGGCCTTCCTACTCTTACTTCTTTCTTTCAGGTCACTCAAGTTTTGAAGGGCCTTAAGAAGTCTAGGCCCTCAACGGATAATAGGCGGCCCATATCTATTCCCCTTTTGATCGACCTTCTGGGGATTCTTCAAGATGTCTGCTCATCTAGCTTCGAGTCTTTTCTTTTCAAGGCTGCTTTTTCTATCGCATTCTTTGGAGCCCTCAGGTTAGGCGAGTTCACAGCAGCAAACAGAAACTCTTGTTCATTTCTCCGTTTTTCTCATGTCCAGTTTGACGACGGTTCTATTCGCCTGTTTTTGTCCAGGTCCAAGTCCTCTCAGGTTGGTCAGTGGTTTTCCTTATCTAGTTCTCCTAACGAGGCTATCTGTCCTGTGTTTCATGTTCGTAATTATCTTTTGGTCAGACCATTTAGTATCGATTCCTTTTTTATCCATGAAGACTTGTCATCATTGACAAGGTATCAGTTCTCAGCTGTTCTGGCCTCCTGTTTGAAGCGCTTGAACTTATCTGGGTACCATTTTTCTTCCCATTCTTTCCGAATTGGCGCGGCCACCACAGCTGATTCCCTAGGTTTTTCGGAGAGTAGGGTTAAAAAGGTAGGAAGGTGGGGCAGCAATAGATATAAGTTATATGTCCGTCCCAGTCTTCTAACTTTATGATTTTCTTTCAGATTTATCCAGGAATATCGCTTGGGTCATAGGTCACTCCTACGTGTTCTGGGCTTACAAGCACTACGGATCCGGATCATACTCTGCAAACCTGGGACTTGATCCCGATTTATTTCTAATTTTATGGTCGGGTGTTAGAGGTATGCGGTGGTGCAATGTAAAAGACCACCTAGTTTATTTGTCTTCTGTCTGGCCTCAACCCCAAGTGATAGTTATCCACGCAGGGGCTAATGACTTGGGTAAGTTCAACACATGGGACTTGTTATGTGAGATAAAAAGGGATCTCTATTCCATAGCTCTAATGTTCCCGGGGTCGGTGTTAGCATATTCCGAGATGGTTCCCAGACTGTTATGGTCGCCGCATGGCACCCTTTTTTACATAGATATGATCCGTAGACGCCTTAATAGGACAATCCATGGTTTTATGCCTTCAATTGGTGGCTCTTCCTTTCGTCATTTCGAGTTAGAGGGTTTTTTGCCCAGGTTGTTTCGGGAAGACCAAATTCATCTGTCGGGCATTGGCCTGGACATTTTTAATATGGGTATCCAGTCCATGATCGAATCAGCCACGGTGGTGGGGGGCCTCGGCCAACAGCTTCGCGGTTGGCCCCGGCCGGTGGGGAGTAGTCGTCCAGCTTTTGCTGGATGGACAGCAATTAATTTGATTTTAAAGTTTTAAGTTTAGCCAATTTGGCCTTTTGTAATTTAATTTATTTATTGAGAAATTTTTGTAACCCCGCCCCCACATTTTATGGATGACACCGTGGCCAATTTTACCAAAGATAAATAAAAAAATGTTGTATCAAATTGTTGTTTGGTCTCCTTATTAATACCTCTGTACTAGCCCATGGAAGGCTACGGCAATATGCTGAGCCTGCATGGGATAGCGCAGAGGGAGAAGTGGGCTGCCGCGCTCTGGGGTAGTAACAGCCTCTGATTGGTTAGTTGCGGCAGCCCCCTTCCCTGATAGGTCCGTTCGCGTGAGGTATTTCCAGCGCTGGGCGAGCCTATATAGGGGAGCGGCTGAGGCGATTCGCTCAGTCACGTCTCCTGACGAGCAGCGACGCCCGCCCGCCCACCCTTCCCTGTCAGTTTGTCATAATAAGTCATGTTGTCGTCCGTATTGGGGGAGTAGTCGTCCAGCTTTTGCTGGATGGACAGCAATTAATTTGATTTTAAAGTTTTAAGTTTAGCCAATTTGGCCTTTTGTAATTTAATTTATTTATTGAGAAATTTTTGTAACCCCGCCCCCACATTTTATGGATGACACCGTGGCCAATTTTACCAAAGATAAATAAAAAAATGTTGTATCAAATTGTTGTTTGGTCTCCTTATTAATACCTCTGTACTAGCCCATGTATCTAGTTGAATTCTAAATTTGAAAATGCTATCTGAGACAGCAGAATGACTAGATAATTGTGATGCTTCTGCACAGTAGGCTTAACCTTCTCACAGTTAATTTTAAGATGTTAGTTTATTATCTGTCAGGTAGTACAGGCAGTTTCAATCTATGACAAATGAATGCTATCCAAGAAAATGTCTGAAAATCCACAGAGTTTACCTTAGCAAGTGTTTCCTGTAAACCACCCCAGCTTTGCTACTGTAAGATCCTTGTGTGCATTGTCTGGCAACCCGTTCTCATGACTCTAATGTGCAGCTTTTATTTACTGAAAAATGCAAATGTTTTATGAACTGGTGTTTCCAAATTGCTAGCAGTAAGAGGATTTTGGACAGTGGTGTAGTCTCCTGCACTAGATCAATGCCTGGATAAAAATCTGGAGTCATGGCCAGATTGGCTTTTTAGAAATTTGAAAAAAAATCTGTGAGAATCACGCCATTACAGGTAAAGCAGATTGTTGGCAGCAAAATATAACTGCGAGAATATAACTTTCTAGTTTGTTTTAATGATATTTCACTTGTGCACTGTTCTTCCCTCCATTGTTGCACTACTTTCTTGTAGTTATTAACACTAGGGACATGCCAAGTAGGTGGTATATCTACAGATATGCAAATACTAAGAATGTACATATTTGTATAGCTGCTTTGGGAGGCCCTAGGCAGCAAGGGGCTGACAGCTCGTGAAAGGAAAGATATATGCTAACAGCTTATGCTTTCAGTTATCTGCTGTGCATCCAATATATATTTTTTTTCCTGCTGGGTTAAAAGGCTAACCGCACCTTTAAAACCATATAGGGTTCTTCTCCCTGCTGGAGACTAATGTGCCCGTTTGTGGCACCTCTCATTAGGAAGGACTGTAGGTCTCAATGAAGCACAAGTACAGTGATGTCAGTGCACTTTTAGTGCATTTATTACTGCCTCCAGAGCCCATAGCTGAATGTCTGTATGGACAAGAGGCTGGGGGAAGAGTCTGCAAAAGGTAGAGCATGGCACCCACAATCCACTCATTGTGGCTGCAGAAATTTGCAGACTCAAATGCAAAAAAAAGTATTATAAATCATTTCCTGTTCTAGAATCACAATGGTTACTCACTGTACTTTATCTACACAGAAGGAGTGCTGTCACCCTAGGACAGGAAATGTGGTAAACCTACAAAACATCTCCCCTGCTTCTCCCTATAACATAGGCAGTGGTGTTCTGTAGTTAAACATGGTGAACTTCTATAGGCTGATAAATAACATTGCTTGAGATAAGATAGCAGAGCACACTGGTGACAGGACCTCAAAGTTTTTTTTGGCAGGATTAAAGTGTAACAAAGGGAAAACTGTTTTTTTTTTTTTAAGATTTGGATAGAGTGGAGAGTGTTAGAACCCCTGTCAGGGTTTTGTTACTTTCTGTGCCACAGGTTAAGGAGATTCACCCTTTCTATTTGTCCTGTTTACTGTTATCATGTAAAGTGAAAATAAATAAAATCCTAAATTTTGGGTTGACACCAGAACAGTAATCTTCCAATGGGGAAACTGGTGACACCCCAGATTTCCCTTACTTTGGAAGGTTTTCCTCTTAAGCCTCGTACACACGACCGGTTTTCCCATTGGGAAAACTGCCATGACAGCTTTTGGTTGGGAATCCCGGCTGTGTGTATGCTCCATCGCATTTTTCCTGACAGGAAAACTGGTGGAAAAAAAAAAACGCTCTCTTTTTCGTACCGGGATTCCCGGCAGCTTTCCTATGTGAAAAACTGCGATGGAGCATACACATGGCCGGGATTCCCGACCAAAGCTCCATCGCAGTTTTCCCGTCGGGAAAACTTCTCGTGCGTAGGGGGAAAAAACTTACCGAGCAGGTTCTCGGTTTTCCCCTTGGCCGGAAATCCAGTACGTGTGTACTAGGCATAACTTCTTGTTTTGGCTATCAGAAACATAGGAAGTGAAGGTGAATTCCCCCCCTCAATGGGACACAGATTAAAAACACGAGAGGGGTTATAACCCTCCCATTTTCTTTTGAAAATAATAAAGAAAAAAGGGTTTCTTTTAGTTACACTTTAACTGCATTTTTTGCACTTATCAAACAGATAACACAAAACACTTTCAACAGTATATTTAACAAACCGAAAGCGAGCAAATAAGAGACGTTCATAACTATCATTCTTCAGGGACAGTAAGAATCATACAACCTATTTATTTTATTTCTGATTGGACTCTACAATTAAAAACACGAGGGCTGCTTTCTATTAATGTATTTTATAGGTATTTAGAATGAACTTCCAAAGTATTTTCTTTTACATTAATTTTTGTACCTTGTACCTACAACAACTCCTATTCTTGTAGGAATTTAAATGTCTTCAATCACCCTGTTCTCAAGCATGTTTCACTTCTTTTTCATTTCACCCTCCAACACGGACACAGAGAATGACTTGGTGATGTGGACAGGCAAGAAACACAACACATGGGTAATAAATCTTGTCATACTCACTTGTTCTCATCAAAATTATTCAAAGTAATCTTAATATCCCATTATTAGTAAGGAAGTTAATGTGGCACTTCTAACACTTCTCAAGAGCTCTGAGAAGCTCTACAGTTACTTAATGAGATAATGAATTTCACCTTCTGTGTTCATCTTGTAGGGGACACTTAGGCACCAATTTCTGTCTGAGCATTGACATGCCCAATTTTAATAAGGTGGTTTAGTAATGTGCCTGCTATGACTTTAAAGTGCAAACAATACATTATGGCTCGGATTCACATACATCGGCGTATATTTATGCCGCCGTAGCGTATCTTTTTTACGCTACGCCGACGCAGCGCAGAGAGGCAAGTGCCGAATTCACAAAGCACTTGCTCCCAAATCTGCGCTGGGTTTCTAAGGCGTAAGTCGTCGTAAGTGGAAGTGGGCGTGAGCCATGAAAATGAGGCGTGACCCCATGCAAATGATGTGCCGAGCACCAGATAGATACGAATAACGAACGGCGCATGCGCCGTCCCGTGGACGCATCCCAGTATGCATGCTCAGAATCACGTCAGAACGAATGCCTAAGATACGATGTATCACTGCCTACGGCGTGAACGTAACCTACGCCCAGCCATATTCAAGTACAACGTAAACGACGTAAAATACGACGGCTTGTGTTCCCTAGTCTATACCTTTGCATGGGTTGTGCCTCATATATGGGGAATAACTTTACACCGGACGTACGACTTACGCAAACTGCGTATATAATGCGCCGGGCGCAAGTACGTTCGTGAATCGGCGTATCTCCCTCATTTCCATATTTGAATATGAAATCAATGGGAGCGCCAGATGCGTCCAGCGTAAATATGCGCCCACGATACGCCGACGTAGACAAGTTATGTCGGTCGGATGAAGCCTATTTTTAGGCCTATCTCAGTTTATGGGCACGGCGCATAGATACGACCGCACGGCGCATAGATTCGACCGCGCATATTTACACTTACGCGGCGTATCTCGAGATACGTCCGCGTAAGTGCTTTGTGAATCCGGGCCTATGTGTTCAGTTACCATTTGTATCAGTATTATTTGTTTCTGATAAAAAATGCAGCCTAGTCTAAACAGAAAAAAAAAAGAAATTCATAGCAGGAGTCCATTCTACAATAATGTACCATATATACTCGAATATAAGCCGAGTTTTCAGCACATTTTTTGGTGCTGAAAATGCCCCCCTCGGCTTATACGCGAGTCACCTTTTTGCGCCTGATCTCCCGGAATTTGGGGACGCGGTACCGGCTAGCCGTAGGTCCTCTGGCCACTCTTTCTCTACAAGTGTGCACAGTTTGTTGTTTGGGGGACTTACGCCCGGGGAGCACCAATTTTTCAAAGTCAGGCACCCCTTCCATAGACTCCCATGTTAAAACGGTCATTTTTCCTCCGGACCCAAAACTTGGCACACATGTAGTTTGCTGTGTGGGGGACCTACAGTCAGGGAGCACCGATTTTTCAAAGCCGGGCACCCCATCTATATACTCCCATGTTAAACGCAAGTCTAGTCATGGGCACAGTGAGGCATGGGCACAGTGAGGCATGGAGATGGACACCCTAGGCATATACTGGAGTCAATAAGTTTTCCCATTTTTTTGTGGCAAAATTAGGTGCCTCGACTTATATTCGGGTCAGCTTATACTCGAGTATATACGGTACGTAAAAATATATATATATATACACACACACACATACACTGTATGTACATCCCTTTCCTACAGTACCACCAACATGTCAAACCATTATTTTTATGTTATCTCGCAAAATGTCTACAGAACTGTGATAGTTAAGAATCACACTCCCAGTCTGTTCATAGTCATCACAGCAACTGGTGCTCAGTTACCCATCAGTCTAACTCAAGCTCCTGGAAAATGTGGCACTAATGGGAACAGTACATTGTAACTGAACACTTTGGAAGATTATGTTTTAACAAAACCCTGATCTTAATGAATGATCAGAGCAAGGATGACACACAATGGTCAGAAGGTGAATGCTGCAGGCTATATGCCAAATTGAAATGAACTTGCTGTCTGACTGCTAGGGACAAATATATTTAAAAATACATTTATTTTGGTTGTTCTGATATAAATTAGTACATTTACAAGGAAGGTCCTGTGGGCATCAGCTGACAAACATACAATTTAATGTTCATTGATTTTACTTACGCGCTGGTTAATGCTCTCACTTCTATTTACATGGATCACTGAAATTCCTTGCTTACATGGCATTTGAAATTCAGAAGATGAGAGGAAAAGACGACCACAGCCATATATTATTTAAAATAGGGACAATAAACGTTGATCAGCAAAACCTCTGTATTATTAGACATTAGTCCATTAGTGAGGAGGAGCCACGGATAGTCAACAGCGGTATAGATTAAGAGTTTCAAGCAAAGAACATTTTTTTTTTTTACCTATATCAATAACAGAAAAACCCTGACAACCAGTAATGCAGGATAAAAATAAAGGCAATTTTTATTTTTTTATAACATCAATGTGCATCATTTTTCTGAAATGCCAAGTTATAACACTGCATAATTTTTACAGCTGTGCAAGATATTGTAAAGCAGAGATCATTTTCAGCCTGAATGAGTTTAGTTTTAAAAACATCAAAGAACGTGTTTCATTTACTAAATAATGGATGCAATTATTTGTGTATCCACTCTATCATATCACATTTTTAGAAGTTATATCCTGAGCAGTAATGATGCAGAGTGAAGTCACCCACAGCAAGCAGATTGCATTTCTTTTTAGGGCTATGCAGTGCTAAAATTTTTGCCACTGGTGACGCTCTGAGAGCAAGTAAATTAGCAAATGCTACTGATGCTTATTTTCATGAAAAATTATCTCACTAGTTGGCCAGAGCCCCACTTCACTGGCTTAGGTAGCAACAAATTGACACAAAGGAGACAAACTTAGTTTTAGTACTCTGATGCCGCGTACACATGACCGTTTTTTGGGTTCTAAAAAATGACGTTTGACGTTTTTTTTAAAATGTCATTAAAAACGATTGTGCGTGGGCTCCAGAGCATTTTTCACAATGTAAAAAAAAACGGCCATTAAAAATTTTGAACGTAGTTTTTAGCGTTGTCGTCTATTACGTCGTAAAAAAATGGTCATGTGTGGGCTTTAACGATGTGAAAAAAACGCGCATGCTCAGAAGCAAGTTATGAGATGGGAGCGCTCGTTCTGGTAAAACTAGCGTTCGTAATGGAGTAAGCACATTCATCACGCTGTAACAGACTGAAAAGCGCAAATCGTCTTTTACTAACACAAAATCCGCTAAAGCAGCCCAACGAGTGGCGCCATCCGCATGGAACTTCCCCTTTATAGTGCCGTTGTACATCACCGCGCTTTGCTAGAGCATTTTTTTTCACGATCGTGTGTAGGCAAGGTCGTTTTAATGATCGGGTTGAAAAAAAAATTGTTTTTTCTAGACTCTTAAAAACTTCATTTTTTACAACCCGAAAAACGGTCGTGTGTACGCGGCATGACACTGCCCAGTTGGCAGTCGGCAGAATGGCACGGCTGGGCACATGCACGTACAGGTACGTGCTGTGCTATTGTCCAGCTGTGGGTCGCGAAGCTCCGTGACCGGATCGCCGCTGGAGTCCCACGATCGGTCCCCGGAGCTGAAGAACGGGGAGAGCTGTATGTAAACACAGCTTCCCTGTTCTTCACTGTGGCGGCGGCATCGATCGTGTGATCCCTTATATAGGGATTCACAATCGATGACGTCACGCCTACAGCCACACCCCCTACAGTTGTAAACACACTTTAGGTCACACATAACCCCATCAGCGCCCCCTGTGGTTAACTCCCAAACTGCAATTGTCATTTTCACAATAAACAATGCATTTTTTTGCTGTGAAAATGACAATGGTCCCAAAAATGTGTCAAAATTGTCCGAAGTGTCCACCATAATGTCGCAGTCACGAAAAAAAATGCTGATCGCCGCCATTAGTAGAAAAAAAAATATTAAAAATGCAATAAAACGATCCCCTATTTTGTAAACGCTATAAATTTTGCGCAAACCAACCGGTAAACGCTTATTGCAATTTTTTTTTAACAAAAGTATGTAGAAGAATACGTATCGGCCTAAACTGAGGAAAAACATTTTTTTTTATATTTTTTTGGGTGATATTTATTATAGCAAAAAGTAAAAACCACGCAATTGTCTGTTAAAGCGACGCATTGCCGAATCGCAAAACCTGGCCGGGTCCTTTAGCTGCATTTTGGTCCGGGTCTTAAGTGGTTAAAGAGGAACTTTGGACAAAAAAATAGAAATTAAAGTCAGAAGCAACACATACTGCAACTACTGATATTTATTAAACAGACACTTACCAGCCCAGGACTGTTATCACCGGGACCATTTTTTTGCTGGTCTTCGAGTCCCCTGAGCCACCATATTGGCAGTGGGAAGCCATCTGTGACTTCCTTCTGTTTCACAACTGGCTTCCCACTGTGCATGTGTGAGACACCTAGATGATAAAAGGGGGAGAGAATACCTGTCAAAAGTACCCCCTCCAAGAAAATAAAAAATGTTCCCAGCTATCGTAGGGGGGGGGGAGGGGTGGACAGGATATCCAGCTTTAAGTGAAGTTTAACCACTTCCCATCAGTGCTATAACCAAAAGACAGCTACAACACGGACCTCCAGTTCTGGGAAGAAGTCCTCCCACATGCTCCCTGGGAAGTGCTCTGTGGCCGATGTATGCTTTGAACACAGCTGATCACAGATCACAGTAAAAGGCCAATAACAGCAGCCCTTTACTATGTGATTAACTGTGTCCAATCACAGCTGGTCACATGCAAACAGACTTGCCGGTTATCGGTTCTACTTTCCTCAAACAGACAGTGTAAAAGGAAATGAGAGCTGATCTGATAAGGCACAGTGAGTACATGGTTTACAGTGATAATCAGGGCACTGATGATTAGTGCCCTGATTATCAGTGCAACCACATCAGTTCTGCCTTATCAGCGCTCATCAGTGCCCATCAGTGCAGAATCATCAGTGCCCAGCAGTGCAGCCTCATTAGTGCACTTCAGTGAAGAAGTAAAACTACGTATTTACAACATTTTGTTAAAGAAACTAAGAAAAACCTATTTTTAAAAAAAATAGAATACCCAGTGGTGATGAAATACCACAAAAATAATCTATTTGTCTAAAAACAAATTATAAAAATGACATTTAGTTACAGTGTTAATCATATAATTGTGACAGTGCTAAAAGCTGAAAAATTGGCCTGGGCGGGAAGAGCCTAAATTGCACCGGTATTGAAATTGTTAAAGTGTATGGTCAAAACTTGTATCTTATTGATATCTGTCCCATTGGGAGGATTTCCCCTCACTCTTTGTCCCGGAGACAAGAAATAAGAGAAAATCTCTATAGAGGTTTGGAAAATTCCCCTTTTAGACTAGAACAGGAGTACAGTTTGAAATATTTGCTCTGACCGCAACTGTAAAAGTTTGGATTTTCCATTACTTTTGGTGACAATGATCACTAGGATGTACAGTGAGGGTGAATCTAGCAAGTGGGGACATAGACAATAAGAACTTAATGGGTGTTTAAACAAATATTAATTTTCTCTGTCCAAAACTTAAGAAAAATGGGTATGCACACACCCTGGGGGAGATTTATAAAATTGTAGCACTCAGAATCTGGTGCAGCTATGATTGGCAGCCAATAAGCTTCTAACCTCAGCTTGTTCGATTAAGCTTTGACAATAACACCTGGAAGCTGATTAGTTTTTATGCAGAGCTCCACTAAATGTTGCATGCTCCAGTTTTAGTAAATTTCCCCCCATGAGTTCCACAAGTAAACTGAAGTAAACACTTAGAAGCTGCATTCATTTAAAATAACTATCTTCTAGACGTGTCAACTATGGGAACAAATTATACAATTTGTCAAGTTATTGTGGTGTACAAAGTTTCTCTGCCAAACAAAACATACAAGAACAGAATGCTGACACAGGTACACAGCTATTCTTAGAACATAGTCCCACATTATTATTTTTCTGTAGTTCCTAAGGAACCTAACAGATAGGCCAACATTCAGGGACAAACATACTTCAACTAAAAGAGGGCACCGCACCATAAAGGTAGATGGGAAATTCTAAAACATTTCCAGCAGGATCACAAATCTTCAGTTTGTTAGCGTGCAAAGCACTGAGTCAATCAGTTTCCAAGCAAAATGTAAACGTGGCATATTTCTGAACAGACGCTTCATTAGAGTCTAAAAGGAGGAATTTATGAAGGAAGGTGATCCCGCAGAGACTGTGTGGGTGAATGTTATTTGTCAGAATTAGGAAAGGGATGAATTAGTAGCGCAACCATCGATAAAGTTATAAACTGGGGCAGGCCCGGGGATACAGGCAATTATTTTTATTAAACTAATGCTACTTTTTCCTGCACCTTAAATATTACGTTTCTAAGAAAAACTGAATTCAAAAAAGGACTTGCTCACTGTTAAAATCCATTCACAAAAAAGCACAATTAAATTAAAATTCCATAAGTAATCTTAAACATTGGATTATAATTTCTATTATGATTGTCATGTGCTTAGTTGTTTTCATTAGTTAGAATACAGGCGGTCTGCTAGTTACAAACATCTGACTTACAAACGACTCCTACTTACAAACGAGGGACATAACAGGAAGTGAGAGGAAATCTACCCCTAGGAAGGGAAATTCTCTCCTGTACGAGGTATTATGGGAAAAAGGTACTTCCATGGAAGCTTCATCACCAAGGCTTGTTTTCACAACTCAACATTTTCAAAATCCAATTGTCATTGGGACAGAAAGTGAGGTGAAATCCTCTGAACGGGGGCACAGACAGCAATACAAGCATTACAGGGGTGTTGACCCTTCCCTATGGTATCAACAAAACATAAAACCATTTTTTTTTGGCTGGAGCTGCACTTAAAAAATGTACCGGTTGTGACTTACAAACAGATTCAACTTAAGAACAAACTTACAGACCCCATCTTGTTTGTAACCTGGGGACCGCAATCTTTCTTGCGTAAACTATTAATACCATCAAACCTAATGCAGTAGAGATAAACAATTGTTTAAAATCCAACCTGGGTGGCAACCATAGCTCCCTCCGTATATACACTGGAATGAGCATATTCAACAGAATCGTCTTAGTCAGAGCATTACCAGGTGAAAATTAAGTCACCACATCTAGGGACTGGTAGGCTGTAGTATTTTAAAGTTTTGGGCTTATAATTCTTTAAGTGGCATTTTACTTACAATGAAATAGATGGGAATCACATACTAATGGAGTGCCCTGATATGTATCCCTTAAAATCACAGAGCTAAAGACTTTTGCTCCTTCATTATGACACCAATCACTAAATCAAGAGCAGAAAATGCTCTTTACAGAACAATAAACTGAAAAACATTTTCAATAATGTCTTCTGAGCAATGTGCCTTGAAAAATGAAATTGGCACATGGTAGATCCCCCCTGAATATAAAAAGGACCATTTCATATAAATATTCAGGCGACTGTAAAAACAAACGGTGACAGGCATTAAATTTTATAAAGTTCAATGGCATTGTTACACAGAACATGAAGTTTAATGACATCTTGGGACATTCTAAGAAATACAATGGAGCAAATATTCAGAGGAAAAGGACAAAGGAAGAAAGGAGGCATAAATATGAAGCATGGATTTATGTGAAGTCAGCTGAGCAAGGTGAGAGAGGGTTTGTTTGTTGCCACCAAAATTGTTATTCTTTCCTGTGAGACATGCCTGGAGAAGGTCGATGCTTAAGGTGGCCACAGAAAAGGCCATTATCCTTGTTACTCATACATACAGCAAAGGGATATCAAACAACACAAATGTACAGTAAACACAGGCCTATTATCTGAATACAAGACAAAGTAAAAGCTATGCTTGCAGCTGTGAATGTATGCAATCATCCAGTGCTTTCCTGCACCATCTCACCTGAGCTTCTACACTTCAAAGGAAATTCATGTAAAATGACTCTTAGATGTGATATGATAATATTTTTACAAATAACACAAAAGCAATCAGAAAGCCAATGCTTTGTTTACAGTTATGGGGCATGACTACAGCACAAATTAATGACATGATTGGTATGCACCAATCAATCTTAGTAAATCAGTAAATAATTCAGAAATGGTAATGGATATTTAAATTAGAAAATCTATGAACCATAAATTACTTTTCAAATAAATATTAAATTTGATGAAATAATCTGTAAAATGCACATAAACTAAAATATGAACTTCTTTCCATATCTGAATATCTTCAGCATATTGATTTCAATATAGCATTGAACTTCCATATATGAATGTGCTAAGCTCTATATGATTGTCCTATGTCATAGGACAAACGGTTTAGGATCCTAAAAAGTGAATCTCTATTGTTTTTTTTAAACGTACCTCCACCCCAATCCCACCCAGGATATTTTCTGCAACAATGGCCATTTCTTGTGCCTGCCATAAATAGCATTCAACTGATGCGAGTAAAATCAAGTAGGTTGAATGATGCCAGAAGGGGTAGTCCAATTCAAAGGAAAATATTTCAGAAAAGCTGCTCATTTAATAGGCAACTCATTTGTTTTATTTATTTTATATTTCATTTGTGTAAGAATGATATTACAACATTAAATGACATTGAGTTGACAGTATCAGCAGTTTAATTAAAACTGCAGTAAACAATAAATAATAATAATGTGCAAATAAGTTGCCACCACTCCACAATCCACGACAGTGCCACCATGGGAGTTAAGGTGCATGCCACAAGAGACTCAGCTTGGTTTGTATGCCACACTTAATTGAAAGCAAGACATAACACACAAGACATGACAATCCCACCAAAGACTGACCTATTCTGATGATTTTTTACCCATCCCACAGTGATTGGTTACAGAGACTGTTTACAGTGTGCATGCTAGAAGAACCACCCGTTTACAACCCTTATAATGCTAAAATATTTGCATAAACAGCAGAAGAATGACTTCACACAATCTTTACTACATCAGTGGTTTACAGAAAGCAATATAGTAACAGCTATGAAACAAACTTATTTTAGTAAAAAACTTTCTGCATGCAGCTCCCCCTTAATCCCCTCTTATACGCACCTAAGCCTCTCGATCCAGCAATGTGCACAAGAGCAAAGGGTCCCCCACCTCATTGGCTTACACACAGTAGCAGGAGCCACTGGCTCCTGCTGCTGTAAATCACAGCCAGTGAGGAGGGACAGGGGGCAGGACTGAGCCACATTCTGTCTGTCTTATGGACACACAGAGTGGGGCTTGGGAGCGAGCATGCACAAATGACCCCATTGCAAGTGGCTTGCTATGGGGGCACTTGGTGGGGGGTGGAGAAGCCAGCAGCGCCTTTGGGGGACCCCGATAAGAAGGCTGAGGCTGCAAAACCATTGCCCAGAGCAGGTAAGTATGACAAGTATGTAATTTAAAAAAATAAAACTCAAACCTTGAAATCATTTTAAAACCTGCATATATTACAAAAATACTATTTAGTAATCCCAGAGGTAAATAAATATTCCACGGTTTATGTACGCTTTTAAATTTAATGTTTTAAGGAGGGTACCATCATCATGTTTTCATGTTTTAAGGCTGGTAACTTTTAAACTTGGGCTCAACCACAAGATCCCCTAGTGGAAGTAATGGCTTGTCCAACAATGAGACAATTATATTGTGTGTGAAAGTAATTCAGAGAAAATTTTAATTTATTATCTCATATCATTGATCTTCCATGTCCCTAGTGAAGAGACTACAGTCCTTCCAACCAAAAAAGGCTGCTTCTATTGTGCCATATGTACATTTAGAGAATATGTAAGCTTGTTGGATAGTAATGCTTTTC
This sequence comes from Rana temporaria, assembly GCF_905171775.1. Taxonomy (NCBI): domain Eukaryota; kingdom Metazoa; phylum Chordata; class Amphibia; order Anura; family Ranidae; genus Rana; species Rana temporaria. The sequence continues at coordinate 134,277,741 of NC_053489.1, forward strand.
TATCATTTAAAGTTCACAAAAACACATACTTGGTATAGGACAGTTTTTTTTTTTTATAAAAAAAAATTTAATAAAAAATATTGCACATAAGTAGAAACATCTGTATCCCTCAAACTGTTTACGCGACAATAATTTCTGAATTTTATATCTTACATGTGCATCTTGAAAATTATTAGGTAAGGAAATTCTTCCAGATATAAAAGATAAAACATGTTTAAGAACAAATCACATCATATTAAGCAAATGTACAGATAGGATCAAAGTTAAACAAATTTCAAAACAGAAACCTAAAGCAGAACAATGAAACCATGGGGAGGACATTTCAGTTAGCACTGTTCACTGTTTATACAGGAGATCGTCAAATCACAATGGAAAGGCTTGTGTTATTTTTACATGTGCTCTGGGATTGTTGCATTGCACCTTATTGGATAAAACCCTGAAGGTATGTTTAATAACGCTAGCTCATATTGTACTTACAGCATCAGCAAACATTTCCATCTATGTCCCCAAATAACCTCCAGATTACTATCCAGTATTTTTTTGGACTGTTCCATATTACATGGGAAAGGCCACACTTCGTCTTTTACTGATGTCAGACCGTCTGTGTGTGTTGACATTCTGTACTGTAAGCTGCAGTACTGAGGTTAATCTGCTGTAAATTTCATCCATTACAACTCCTTGGTGTAAAATGAATAACAGTGCACAAGACTGATGAGTCACAAAATAATGTTGTGGTCTGGCCATATATATTGGTTGAAACACCATCAAGCTTATTATTTTCAAAAACAAGTATTGAGACTACATATAAATTTCAGGAAAGCAAAGTCACATCGTAGTTTACACTAACCCAGTAAAAACTGAAATTTGACTAACTGCTATGGATAAAAGTAGGCTGTGCACAAATTATTAAGCTCACATAACAAACAATACTGCAACTAAAGTCACACACTAATTGATATCCCATCGGATCCAACTTTATTAAACCTGGACAACACTCACTACAGCAACCACCTAGGACCACACCTTCCCAATGTTTCACCCAAAATTGGCTTGATCTTAAAAATATGGGGAGGGGAAAGTTATTCTGTGCAGCATACATCAAAGCAACTTAAAGGGGTTGTAAAGGAATTTTTTTTTCATAATAAGCATCCTTTACCTGCAGACATTCCTCTTTTCACTGCCTCATTGTTCGTTTTTGCTCAAAAGTTGCTCTATTTCTTCTCTGTTCTGTTCACTTCCTGCTTGTCTGATTTTACTGACCACCGTGATGGGAGGCTTTACTGCGGTGGTCAGTAATGTGCTCACCCACTCCTGGAAACTACATCTGTGTGGCAGGACGCTCTCTACGTGTTAGAGACTTCAAGGAGGTGTGAATTACTGAGCGTGCCGCAATGCATACTGGGAAATGTAGTTCTTACATGAATGAGCGATGCAAACCAGGAAGTGAATGAAAGAACAGAAACTAGAATGCCGGAGGTGATATAGATGAAGGAATTTAATAGGTATTTACTCGTTTTTTAACAGAATCATTACACTATTCTGTCTGTCTACCTTCCAGACATTAATTTTAGGCAAAAAAAAATCCTTTACAACTCCTTTAAAGTGGAAGATAAAGCTGTCTCTCTACCCATTTTTAAAAATGTTTCTTTCCCCCCTACTCTTTCTTACCTTTTCTCAATCTGGTCCAGTCACATGATCCAGCAGCTCTGGCCCCCCGTGTCAGTGAGCAGCTGCTGCAGGTGATATTATGGTACTGAGAATTCATAGTCATTATGAAATGTTCCTTCTCACTCATGACAAAATCATATTTAAAAAAAAAAAGTTAAGTACACAGATCGTTATGGAGGATAGGTAAGGGGATGGGGAGGTAACATGTTTAACCAGTAGAGTACCGGGCCATCGTCAAATGACGGCTCCACGGTGACTCTGAATATTCAACAGGACGTCATATGACGTCCTGTATTCCTGCGGCCACTGGGGGGCGCCCGGCGCGTCCCCGAGATGCCGATGCGTGTGCCTGGCGGTCGCGATGTCCGCCAGGTACCCGCGATCGGTAACGACAGAGCAGGGACGTGGAGCTCTGTGTGTAAACACAGAGCTCCACGTCCTGTCAGGGGAGAGAGGAGACCGATCTGTGTCCCTTGTACATAGGGACATAGATCGGTCACCTCCCCCAGTCACCCCCCTTCCCCCACAGTTAGAACACAATACAGGTATACATATTAACCCCTCCCTCACCCCCTAGTGTTAACCCCTTGAATGCCAGTCACATTTATACAGTAATTAGTGCATTTCTATCGCATTAATCGCTATATAAATGTGAATGGCGCCAAAAACGTGTCAAAAGTGTCCGATGTGTTCGCCGTAATGTCACGGTGACAGTAAAAAAATCGCGAATCGCCGCCAATACTAGTAAAAAAATTAATAAAATAAAAATGCCATAAATCTATCAGCTATTTTGTAAACGCTATAACTTTTGCGCAAACCAATCAATATATGATCATTGCGATTTTTTTTACCAAAAATATGTAGAAGAATACGTATCGGCCTAAACTGAGGGAAAAAATAGTTTTTTTAAAAAAAATTGTGATATTTATTAAATAAAAAAGTAAAATTATAGTGTTTTTTTTTTTAAATTGTCACTCTTCTTTTGTTTATAGCGCAAAAAATAAAAACCGCAGAGGTGATCAAATACCACCAAAAGAAAGCTCTATTTGTGGGAACAAAATTATAAAAAAATTGTTTGGGTACAGTGTAGCACGACCGCGCAATTGTCATTCAAAGTGCGACAGTGCTGAAAGCTGAAAATTGGCTTGGACAGGAAGGGGCGTAAGTGCCCGGTATGGAAGTGGTTAAGACAATTTTTTGAAGGTGTATATTTAAAATTTTCAAAGTAACTCTGCCCTGGGCACCACAACATGTCCAGTGCCAATAATGGGCTACACAGAGCCCAGAACAGGATACACAGTCATTGTACATACAAGAATGTATAGTAGTGCAAAAGAGAAACCAGACACACAAGAGTACAGGGGGTTCACCTAGAGCAGGGGTGGGCAACCCCGGCCATCCAGCTGTGGTAAAACTGCAAGTCCAATGAGACATTGCAAGACCCTGGCAATCACAGGCATGACTCCTGTAGGCAGACAAATGATAGGATTTGTAGTTTCATCATAGCTGGGGTGCAGAGGTTGCCTACTACTGACCTAGGGTGGCAGCTTGATGTTAAGAATTAAAGTAGTAGTAGTAGTAGCAAAGGCTAACTCCAACTACTCTTAAAAAAAACAAATACCATATAAAAGTCAAGTCACTAAAATCATATCATTAAAAAACTATCAATAAATGTAGTATTACATGCTGTTCATACTCACTCACTAATTATGAGATGCATGTTCTGTATTCTGTGAAAAAAAATGATGGATACTGCTGTTCTTTATCTCTCCCTTCTGTCCATTTCCCCAATTCAGCTGAGAATTTTGCAGAACATTGGTGGCAGTGCCCACTAACCAGCTAAACGCAATAGGGCTGAGATATTACATGTGAATTGATGGAGACTTCATCTCCCTCTTATTCTAAAACACAGGCTAGAGGGAGCGTGACAGCCTGTGACTGGCAGAAATACACTTATCACACCATGTTATCGCCAAAAAACAATAAAGATTTGATTCCAACTTATATTTGTATGTCAATCTAACCACTTAAGACCCGGACCAAAATGCAGCTAAAGGACCTTGCCCCTTTTTGCGATTCGGCACTGCGCCGCTTTAACTAACAATTGCGCGGTCGTGCGACATGGCTCCCGAAACAAAATTGGCGTCCTTTTTTTCCCACAAATGGAGCTTTCTTTTGGTGGTATTTGATCACCTCTGCGGTTTTTATTTTTTGCGCTATAAACAAAAATAGAGCGACAATTTTAAAAAAAATGCAATATTTTTTACTTTTTGCTATAATAAATATCCCCCAAAAATATATAAAAGAAAATATATAAAAAAAATTGCAATAAGCGTTTATCGGTTGGTTTGCGCAAAATTTATAGCGTTTACAAAATAGGGGATAGTTTTATTGCATTTTTATAAAAAAAAATTTTTTTACTACTAATGGCGGCGATTATTGATTTTTTTCGTCACTGCGACATTAATGGCGGACACTTCGGACAATTTCAACACATTTTTGGGACCATTGTCATTTTCACAGCAAAAAATGCATTTAAAATGCATTGTTTACTGTGGAAATGACAGTTGCAGTTTGGGAGTTAACCACAGGGGGCGCTGAAGGAGTTATGTTTCACCTAATGTGTGTTTACAACTGTAGGGGGGTGTGGCTGTAGGAGTGACATCATCGATTGTGTCCCCCTATAAAAGGGATGACACGATCGATGCCGTGTTTACACGCGGCTCTCCCCATTCTTCAGCTCCGGGGACCGATCGGGTCCTGGTCACGAAGCTTCGGACCGGGTCGAGGGGAGCGCGCCGCGGGCACGCGCCCGCGACCCACGGCTGGGTACATGTACAGGACGTACATGTGCCCAGCCGTGCCATTCTGCTGACGTATATGTGCAGAAGGCGGTCCTTAAGTGGTTAAAACAGTTTATTAATTTTAACTCTGCATTCCCAAGGCTATTTTTTTTTAACATGTAACCAGCAGCAGAGGACTAGAAGCTCCACCTGCATATGTTTCCCTGCAGACGGGCTGGGAAAGAGCTGGGTCAAATGACAGCTGTATATTTTTTTTTATTAAAATGATTACAGTGCCATCATCTATATACAGAAATAGAAGATAATGTCAATTAAACAGTGTGTGTTTAGTATCACTTTAAGTTGTATTGATTGTATACTGCATAAAAAAGCGTTTCCTCCTTGCTTCCCTTATCTCTGTGCTAAAGCCCATATTGGGCGAAACATTAGAAAGGGGCTGTTCTAGGTGGACCTGCAGTGTGCTATGTCTGGGTTTAACAATTTTCTGCTTTGCTATTGAGTACATAGAGCATAGTTAGGCCCTCTTTGGTCAGAACTGGGGTTCCAGCGGTGAGGTATTTCCATACGCTATTGAAGCAGGAACATCTCTCTACATGCCTACATACCAATTTTGCCAGTGCCTGAGCTACCAATTTTCTGCATTCCCTGCATAAAGAATATTTTAAGGCTGCCATAAGTGCACATTCAAAGATTGCAGGGCAGAAGCTTAAAGTGTATCTATAGTGTGAATGTGTTTAGCTTAAGAAAGAATGTGAAAGGTGGACAGCTTCTATCAGGCTTTCATTGTTGTCTCCATATCATTCATACTCTATTTGTCTGGTGGCGATTGCCACTGGGAGAAATAATGGCGGTGAATCCAACATTTTAGTTGTCACTAAAGTTGCGACACATGTACATGTACTGGTGATGACTTTAAAGGATGGGATTTGCGTCACTTCCGCAGATCTCCTCTTACAATCTGTTGTGTCTTGGGGACAGGACTTAAAATAAAATCTCCCCAATGGAACACAGACAACATAAGCATCAAAAAATCTTATGGAGGTTTTAACCATTCTCTGCTTAATCTAAATCATGAAATCCTTGTGAAGTCAGAATTCCTAAGTGTATGCTTGTTCCAGTTCACTGCCTCAAAGGTTTGATTTAATTCTAGGTTCACACTGCTGCAAATTCTATTGCGAATTTGAACCGTTGCGATTTCTCAAAATCACAAGTCATTTAAATTACTGTATTTATTGGCGTATAACACGCACGCTAACTTTAAGAGGGACGTTTCAGGGAAATAACGTTCCATAGCCCCCTGCGTATAACACGCAGGCACAGTTTACACTCTATTTCCAGGGTAAAAAAGTGAGTGTTATACGTCAATAAATACAGTACATAATTTAACATTAGTGCCGTTCACATCAATGCGTTGCGAATATAAGCTGCGGGAAAAAAGGGTCCTGTGCGAGTAGAATCCGTGTGCGATGCAAATTCAGCTCTATAGACTGACATTCCCTGAAATTGCAGCCGCAAATCGCGACAAAATCGCTGCAAATTCGAAGCAAAAACGCAGCCGTGGAACCGCGGTAAAATCACCATTGGAATTAGCAGCAGTGTGAACCTAGCCTTAAAGCGGTAGTTCCCCCTCAAAAAAAATGTTACCCTTAGATCAGGGGTGTCAAACTGGCGGCCCTCCAGATGTTGCAAAACTACAAGTCCCATGAGGCATTGAAAGGCTAACAGTTACAAGCATGACTCTCACAGGCAGAGGCATGATGGGACTTGTAGTTTCGGAAACAGCTGGAGGGCCGCCAGTTTGACACCCCTGCCTTAGCTTGATGCTCATTTTGTCTAGGGGAATCGGCTAGTTGTTTTAAAATCGAAGCTGTACTTACGGTTGTAGAGAGCGATCTTCTCCGCCGCTTCTGGGTATGGTCTTCGGGACTGGGCGTTCCTATTTTGATTAACAGTCTTCTGACAGGCTTCCGACGGTCGCATCCATCGCATCACGAGTAGCCGAAAGAAGCCGAACGTCGGTGCGGCTCTATACGGCGCCTGCGCACCGACGTTCGGCTACTTTCGGAAAATTGTGACGCGATAGATGCGACCGTCGGAAGCCTGTCAATCAAGAAGGAACTCCCAGACCCGAAGACCATACCCGGAAGCGGCGGAGAAGATCGCTCTCTACAACGGTAAGTATGGCTTCGATTTTAAAACAACTAGCCGATTCCCCTAGACAAAATGAGCATCAATCTAAGGGTACATTTTTTTTGGAGGGGGAACTACCGCTTTAAACATAACAGCAACTAGCATTGTCAGAAGTAGAGGTCAGCCTCCAAATTATTCCACTACAGGATTTGTTAAAGCAAGTTAAGTAACTATGTTAAAGAATGATTGGTTCTGCATAGTTGTAAGGACAATATTGTGAAACTTTAAGCTAGTATTTCTGCAGAAAAGTAGATATTATAAAACAATCTTGAAGAGTAGCAGGTAAAAATGCAGCCTAGAGCCTGTACTGAACAATGTGACAGCAGTCCGCTTAGGAGATGAATGAGGCTATCCTATTGATAAGGTCGCAGTCAATCTGAGGTAGCCCTTTTTAAATTAGCAAAATGTTACGGTACTTTAGTAAGTGTCACAGCTGGTCCTTCTCCATGAAAAATGTTTCAGACTGAAGGAAAACAGTTTTTAAACATAAAGAAAAGATTTATCTTAAAAGATTGTTTATAGGGCAGAAAGAAAATTCATGCTACTTCACATTCTACCTGGCCTTGGTCTTTATGGGCGAGGTAAGAATTTTGCCTCAGAAAGCTTCTATAAAAATAATGTGATACTTATCTGTCATCTCACTCCCTGTCTCCCTCAGCTGCTGCAGATATTACTGCACAAACAAACAAACAAACATTTCCCAGCACACTTACCAGATAGCCTGCTATAAAAACACAAACTGACTATTTTTAACAATTTTTGTTTGCACCCATTTGCAAATATTAGTGGAAACCGCAGGGCCTACATCAAGGCTCCTCTGTGTACTCCTGTCCTAACTCTATATTTTTGAGAGCCTCCAGGTTAGAACATATGTAGCAGTGAAAAAATGTAATGGCAGGTTTGGCTGGAGGGTGATCACTCCTCTTTAACCACTTACCGCCCGGCCTATAGCAAAATGACGGCTGGGTGGTGGTTCAGTTATCCTGACTGGACATTATATAACATCCAGCAGAATAACAGCCGCTGCGCGACCGTGGGGGGGGGGGGGCTGGCACACATCGCAACGATTGGTGGGGCGATATGTCAGTCTGACACACCGCTACACCAATCTCGGTAAAGAGCCACCGATGGAATTATGGGGAGTTTACAGTAGAACTGCACTAATTTTTGGTTTTATGTGGATTAAGTGTAGTAAAAGCACTTTTTTGTGTCAGCTGCAACTGGAGAGAATAGATATATTAATAGTCTGTTCCTGATAATAGGATTGTGCCAATTGTATAATAACTATTTACATGTACAGGCCTGATGTTTGCCAGTGAATATCTAAATGATTCAGAGGATTGGGAGAAAGTGCTGTGGTCAGATGAGACCAAAATTGTGCTCCTTGACCCTAAGAACATCGGGCCAGATTCACAAAAGAGATACGACGGCGTATCTCTGTGATCCGCCCGTCCTAACTATGCGGCTGATTCATAGAATCAGTTACGCATAGATAGCCCTAAGATCCGACAGGTGTAATTGACTTACACTGTCGGATCTTAGGAATGCAATTCTATGCCGGCCGCTAGGTGGCGAGGCCATTGCGGTCGGCGTAGAATATGCAAATGACTAGTTACGGCGATCCACGAATGTCCGCGTTACCCGTCGCTCTAACTTTACGTCGTTTCCGTCAAGATACGCGTCGTAAAATTAGGGCTGAGCCCTAGGTGTTCTAAGCCATGTTAAGTATGGCCGTCGTTCCCGCGTCGAAATTTAAAAAATCACGTTGTTTGCGCAAGTCGTCCGTGAATGGCGCTGGACGCCATTTACGTTAACGTCTAAACAAATGAAGTCCGTGCGACGTCATTTAGCGCAATGCACGTCGGGTAATTTTCCCGACGGAGCATGCGCAGTACGTTCGGCGCGGGAACGCGCCTAATTTAAAATGGTGCCCGCCCCATTTTTGAATTAGGCGGGCTTGCGCCGAGCGGATTTACGTTACACCGCCGCAAGTTTACAGCTAAGAGCTTTGTGAATCAGGCACTTACGCTGTAAACCTGCGGCGGTGTAACATAAATGGGATATGTTACGCTGCCGTGGAGCAACGTAAATGTATCAGAATCTGGCCCATCATCCCTACAGTCAAGCACAGAGGTGCAAACATTATGCTTTGGGACTGTTTCTCTACTAAAGGTTCAGGCCGACTTTGCCGCATTGAGAGGCCAATGAACGGGGCCATGTATTGTAAAATCTTGGATGGGAATCTTCTTCCTTTGGCCAGAACACTTAAGATGGGTCGTGGGTCTTTCAGCATGACAATGACCCAAAACATACCGCCAAGTCAACAAAGAAGTCACTCAAGAAGAAACACATTAAGGTCATGGGGTGGAAAAGGCTAGTTATAAATTGGCTGCCATCTTTGTGTATAGCTGCAGATGTACTGTGTCTCATTGGGATTCCTAATGCAGAGCACCATAACGGGCCTCTTTGCATAAAAATGTTGACAGATAAATGAACATACAGCTTTGAGGCTACATCACACCATGATAATTATCTGCAAAGAAAACAGTGTAACAGAAAAAAAAAAATATTCATGGCACCTAACGCACACCCCTGAAATTCATGAATGCAGTAACAAAATAACTTTAGAACAGAGGAAATCAACCTAAGGCACGCACAACCATTTTCAGTGATACCTGCAGAATTAATAATTACATGTTTTCAAAATTATTTGACATACCATTAAAAGATGAGTGTAGTAAAACATAAATAAAAATAATATATATAATCTATAGTCAGAGCAACCACAAGACAGCACAGTAAGCAGCTGCCATCGGGCACCAGGCTGAGGGGGTAAATAGCACCTGTGTAGACAGACCCTGGCGCTCCATGTACCAGACTCGCAATGTTTTGCCTGCTCTCCTCCCCCACAACTCTGCCTTGTCTCTTTCCTCAGCCTGTATTTACTGTGCTGTCCGGATCTGTCACTCTCTGAAACAGAGCCAAAACTAGGGGGAGCATGTGCCTCGGGCCATGGTGCCAACTTTCACTCCCCGACATGCTGGTTCTCGAACATCTGACAGGTTTGTGATCTCTCTTCTCACCCACAATCTCTTCCCTCCTCTCTGGTACACATCATCTATTCTCCTTTAGTCTTGTCTTTCTCTCCTTCCAGCCATCCTGGTCCAGCCATACTTGTTCTCTGCTTTCCTCCTCTCCTTCCCCGCTATGAACAGTTCTAGCTCTGTTAAAGTAGGCCGCCTATTTTAAAGATGGATTCTAATGTGAAAGAAGGATTCCTGATTTAAGGGGTTCGCTGATGTTAAAGGAGGACTACAGATGTTAAAGGAGGACTACTGATGTTAAGGGGGACTACGATGCTAAAGGGGGGACTACAATGCTAAAGGGGGACTACAATGCTAAAGGGGGACTACGATGCTAAAGGGGGGACTACGATGCTAAAGGGGGGACTATGATGTTAAAAAGAGGACTACTGATGGTAAAGGGGGTCTCTGATGGTAAATGATGCAATGGGGCTCCTGATAAATAGAATCATTGCTGAGAGGAGTTTACCAGTGCCCTGTGCTCCTTTTCCAGCACTCCCTGTGCACTCGAGTCAGAATCCCACACAATAGGAACTTTAACAATCAGTCAGAAGGAATCGGGAAAAGTTCTTTTTTGCACCAATGTCCAACCACAGACTTTTGTTAGAAGTAGGGACAGTTCACAGCAGTCAGGGACATATTCAGGAAGCTTAAGGTTGCTTAGGTGCCAGGATGGGGAATCTGGGGGAAGATGGCATTTGAAATTAAAAGCACCGCCGCATGAGTAGACACAAATTCTTGCATCAGCCTTGTCTGTAGTGTAGTGACTTTACTAGACAAATTCTTATATTTAGTAGTCTTTTTAACAAACATTCCACATACTATAGATGTGCACAAATATATGTGCACAAATATTAGACCACACCTGAAGAAAGTGTTAAGCACATCTTAAATCTTAAGCACATCTTAGATGTGACAGATAATTTAGACAGCATGTGTGTAGCTGAAAAAAACATCCTGCAATCCAGTGCAAAACTGAAAACTCTAAGGCTTTATTTGTTTTAATTGTTTACCCCTAATAAAGAATGCGGATTAAGTTGCCGATCTTGACTTTAGAAGCAATGGAGTGACATGCAACCATCACCAAAAGTACTTCTTCAGTTCAGAAAAAAATGTATCAAGTGATTGAAACTTTAAATTGGTCTTAAAAAAAAAAAAAAAAATGAGTGTGAATGTAAAAGAGAATCTCAAATTTGGGTTTTCACCAGAACAGAAATAGAAGGGGAAATTTCCAATGGGTATACTAGTTCTGTTGACAACTAACAATTTCCTCCTCACTCTCAGTTTTGACTATGGGACAGGAAGTAAAGCAAAATCTCTCCAATGGGATACAACCAAATGAAAAACTGGCAGGGGTTCTACCGTCTCTTTTAGGCCGAGACTGGTATCAGAAGCTATTTATTACCATTTTGAGACATTCAGTAAGTTTTGCTGGCTATACAAATTCCAGCAATGCTGGCCATATAAAAATAAGTTTTCTAGCAACTTCAGCCATTCTTTCAACACAAAATGATAGAGAAGATCTACACAGCCAACCACCACCTCTTCCATATAGATATAAATACATCAAGATGATGATAGACTCATGATCCACTTTATCTTTTTTTTGTGAATTAAAAATGATGCTACAAAAAAGTTCTACAAAAAATTGTTGTTTGTATGGTCAGTTTAAGACATATATTGTAGGACATTAGCCACTTGATTCAGATCACAATTTTTGCATAGTGGTTTTAGTTGACAACACTGTTTGTGTAGTTGTTTCCATCTGCAACAATATTTTTTCTCTGCTAGAAAAAAAAAAAAATACTTTAGATTCTTTTCACATGGGCCTATAAACCAGTTCAGTTTAGGAGAGCACAGCAACAATGATTCTGCCTCAAAGAAACCAGCCAAGTCAACCTGAATAGCGGCTTTACAAAACCATAATCTCCTCTTTGGTAGATTTAGTATAGATGACATTTGCAAGAAGCATGTGAAAGTGCCTTGCAATCCAATTAGCACTTAAGTGCAATTAAATATTGCAGACTTTGATAGTCTACGGAGACGCAGCTTTGATCTTATAGTGAAAACTGTCCTTCCATCAAGTTGCTACTTTGATTTTTCACTAATTATGTCTAATTATAAAAGTATGCCTGACCTGCTATGAGTATTTTGCTGTATTTAACATAGTGACCTAAATAAGAGTCTTCTTTCTGTTAGCTCTGCTCCCTAGGACCCCAGCTTTACTCTATAATAATACACTTATCCATAAAAAGACAGAACAAATAGTTATTCTAAGTGCTAAGCTATTTCTTTCTAGATTTAAATGAGGGACATTCACAGTATAAGACATTTACAAAATATTTTCAGTGATCGCCCTGCACAACCTTTGTACATTACATAAAATAAATCCATGCAAGTCCTTTGTTCACTTTTATAGATGTCTATGAAATTACTAATCATAGTACAAAAAGATTAATAATTCTTTATGAGCATGAACATGCCACTTGTTGAAACTACAAACTCACACAGATTTTATGATCTTAATGGAGGTCTACAGTAATAATGACAGGCTTATGATTGGTTTTGAATGGTCACACGCAGTTCAGTGTTATATTTTAAGTTACACTTTTCTTAGAAGAAGAAAGAAAGAATTCTGCAGCTGACATTTCTCATAATACCCTTAAACTATAAACTACACTACAATTTTTATACAAAAACTTGATTGCCGCTCTAAACAATATGAGAAAGTGAATTTAGTTGAACATCAAACTGTCCATAAATCAGACAATGAACAGTTCTTTCACTTATGTGTCACATACAAATGTGAATATCCCTTGTGCATCCCATGAACGTAATGCTGTTGTATAACATTTGAACCTTCACCCGCTGTTTCTTTCCCCCACCTTCACAAGCTCTCTCTCTCCCCATCAGTATTAAAGGGGTTGTAAAGGCAGAAGTTTTTTTTTATCTTAAAGGGGAGGTTCACCCTATAAAAAATTTCTAACACTACAACCAGCCCAGTTCTGCATATAAAATGACACTTACCTTTTTTTTTTTTTTTGCCGTAGTTAGCGTTTAGCCTTAAAATTCACCGCGGCTTCTGGGTAGGGAATCCCGCGGAAGTGGGCGTTCCTATTGACATGCCAATTGATTGACATGCTAAACGACGGCGCACACAGCGCGTCACGACTTGCCGAAGGAAGCTCGGGTCAGCTCATGTCTATTCGGCGCCTGCGCACCGGCGCCGAATAGAGCCGAGCCGAGCTTCTTTCGGGAAGTCGTGACGTGCTGTGTGTGCCATCGTTTAGCATGTCAATCAATTGGCATGTCAATAGGAACGCCCACTCCCACGGGATTCCCTACCCGGAAGCCGCGGTGAATTCTAAGGCTAAACGCTATCTACGGCAAAAAAAAAAAAAGGTCAGTGTCATTTTATATGCAGAACTGGGCTGGATGTAGTGTTAGAAATTTTTTATAGGGTGAACCTCCACTTTAATGCATTCAATGCATTAAGATAAAAATCCTTCTGTGTGCAGCAGCCCCCTCATACTTATCTGAGGTCTCTCTCTGTCCAGCAATGTCCATGAGTGTCTCAGACGTCTAAAATTCTCCCTTCTGATTGGCTAAGACAGAGCAGCGGCACCATTGGCAGTCGCTGCTGTCAAAGTCAGCTAGCCAATCAGAGGAGAGATGGGGCAGGGCTCCATGTCTGAATGAACACATGGAGCTGTGCCTTGGCTCAGGTGCACCCATAGCAAGCTGCTTGCTGTGGGGGCACTGAACAGGAGGGAGGGGCCAGGATCACAGAGGAGGAACCAGAGAAGAGAAGGATCTGGGCAGCTCTATGCAAATCCACTGCAACAGAGCAGGTAAATTTAACATGTTTGTTATTTTTACAGAAAAAAAACATGAGACTTTAAAACATGAATATTATGCTTCTCCATCCCCCCAGGGATCAGCACAAGGAACCACCCAATACAAAAAAAGATACTAATGGTTTAGTATTTAATGGTGATCCACAGTGCATAAACAATTTAAAAGGATTAATAAAAAACAATCACCAAAAACAGATAAAGGGTGCCACTTAGTACACTTAATAATGGCTCCGCAAGCCTAGCAAGTAGTGGCGGCAGGACCCCAAGCACTATTGCTCTGCTCATCGCCATTGACTGCATGCCATCAAGAGCGTAAAACAGAGTTGATTGCAAAATAAATGAAAAAAGACTAACAATTTTGAAAAAAAAAAAAATCTTAATTTCCGTTATAAGATTTTACAAAATTTAAAAAAAAATTATGTAGACTACTTGTATACCTTAAAAAAAAAACTATTGGGAATACATTTTCGGTTTTATATTTATTTTCAAAAGGAATACCAGCTCCATCTAGTGGCCATAATGTGGCATTTTCCTGATTAACTCTATTGTGTTTGAAAAATAGAATCTGACCTGGAGAGAAAATAGTCAAATAATAATTGTTTTGCCCCCATTTGCGCAGCATGAAAATGTCTGCTACTATTTATAAATACACCACTTTGTGTGTTTGAATAAATTAGAAATATCTACTCCTTCTAATAACAGCAGTACGGTTGGGAACTGTGCAGCAGAATTCATCTAGCACCAAACCAGCCCCCTCACAAATTAGGAGTGGCAGGGCTGTAAGGAGGGCAAAAATAGAGGGGTACACCAAAAGGTGAGGACAGTCTATTAATGCATATCAAGGGAATACCATTAACCCCTTCTATCTTCAGCTTCCTGACCCTTTATGAGCTCCTAAATGAGGCGAGGAGGCGGGCATTCGGGTCATGTGGCGGCTGTGATTAGCTGTCACAGCGGTCACATGATTGGAAAGCTCCTGATTGCAAGTATGCATCAGGAGCTTTCCAGGTCCTGCCAGTAATTGTGCTGGGAGCGTGCAGGATGCGTGCTCTCAGCACCGAAAAGTGTTTACATATATGCAGCCTCTCTGTGTTAAAACCCACCCGCTGAGAGGCCACATACATGCGTACCATCAACAAAAATAAGCTAACATATTGGATAGCAACATCACTACTTACCAAATATTTGTTATAGGTACCAAATAGGCCCTCCTTCCCTCTGGTCAGGAACTCCAGGTCAAATATTATACTTGATGGAGTGGGTAGAGTTTTTTTCCTATGGCCCTGATGTCCCACACTCTGAGTGGTGGTGTAGCTGTCCAATATATTTCTTTAGGGTATTCCCTTTAATATGCAATGATAGACCGACCTCTCCTTTGGTGTACCCCTCCCTTTTTACTAATGCACCCTATTACACAAAATCAGCTGGACTATTAACCGCTATCAGGTGGTGGGGCAGAGCCAACAATATTATTGATATCCACCCAGCTGTCTGATTTAAAGCTGGCTCAGCCATGCACTGTCCACCTAAGAGCACTTGTCCTCTCCCCAGCCTGTCACTTCAGTAAGCACTGGAGGAATGGAATGGGGTGTATTGACCCATAGCCACTTTTCTCCGCTGTGAGTGTACCCAGAGCCAACTGATTAGTAGTCATGTAATCTTTCAGTCTTAGAGAGGGAAAGCTGCAGTGTTACACACATGCTGCATCATGGAAGGAGAATATAGGTTTGTTTTATAGTAACCAAGCATTTATATAAATAATTTCACATAGAATGGGCCTGTGCCTAAATATCCACATGGTATGACATTTGGATATTTAGGCACAGGAAAGAACCACAGAAAGAAAACCTTGATGCATTATTGCCACACACCCCACTTTAATCTAAGATAGCCCTTGTAAATAATACATTGCAACTTGAGGGGAGGCGAAGGAATACTGACTGCTACAATTAGATTTTTATTGAGTAATATACATCTGGGTATAAAGAGGCTTGTACTTTCCCACAGATTACACTACTGTTTTACTTGATTGAATATCAATCTAAGATTAACAGGACAATTCAGAATCATTTTCCTCTTACGTTAAAGCCAAATAGTATTGACCTGTGCAGAACCTACATCATCTAAATAATGCAAACATCCATGCAAGAGCACCACGATAAAATGATTAGCTAAATATATAAACAGCGTGGTTATGGAGAAAATTAGGCTGATAAGGGGAGAGAAATGTGTATGTATATATATATATATATATATACACACACACACACACACTATATATAAACACACATAGTGTGTGTGAATACATATATTTGTGTGTGTGTGGGAGAAATGTTAAGGATTAAAACATCTTAAATCACTGTGCTGTGCATTGAATGCCCTCTGCTGGCACAATACTAAATTGTAAATGTAACATTTAGTGTGGATATAAAGCGGTCTTTCGAGGTGGTTGATACATGCATTATCTAATTACTGTTCCTATTGTGGCAGTAAACCTAAAGCTGATTTATACAAATGTAAATGATACAACCAAAATAGGATATTCTAGACTCAAGCTACGATTGACATTAGCCTGCTTAACTGTGGATCATTGGCTAAAATTAAATACTCTGAGATTAGAATTTAAGATAAATGTCGTAGTAATTTACAGGAACAGTCACAATTAAAGGGGGGGGGCTGCATCAAGATTAGATTTACAGTCCAAGAAAATATTGAAGATTGGTATTTTATTCAGTTATTTACACATTTGTATACAGCTTGCATAAAATACTTGAATCGTGCTCTGTTGCACTAAACAGAGCTGTCCATCACTGCAAGCATGGAGATAGGAGAATACAGGGATAGCAAATGTGAGGACTTTATCAGCATGGTGATATCAATGCTGCTTCAATGTCCAATCCACAGATCTGTGGCATATAGGTAACCAAGTTGTATAGATTATATGGAAGAAAGGAAGGAGGGGTCACCAACCAATCATACAGTTGGTATACTGCTGGTAAACGTGATAACAACATTCAACTGTTCTAGCAAAACACAATTTGTGTAATCTTTAGTCAAGTCTGCAGTATACAGAAAACAACCGGGCTGAGCCTACATGGGCAGTTGAATTTAGCAGTAGGACAGACCACCATAAAAAGAAATTCAAGTGTAGCCATGAGGTGATGTAATAACTGATTATTGTGGAAGTGTGCGCTGAGGACTTTGACAAAGCACATGCGTGCAAAACATGTAAGTCACGGCAACAGAACAGTGGATGCTTACACAACTGACTTCAGGACATTGTTTCCCTTCGTCTCCGGCAGAGCAGTGACGTCACATAAGGCGCAAAGGCATGCTGAGAATATCGACCCTGCTCGGCTTCGTTGTTCCCTCTGGGGCCGTTCACATCACATAGGTTGCTTTTCTATCCATCCTGCTGACCACCATCCAGCCGTTGCATCCACCTGGAGCTGGCAGGTTTTGGCAGCAGCCAGTAAGCTTCCCATCTGGGAACTGAATTTTCTCCCCTTCATTTCCTTGGATGGTGATTGATGTCCAAACCATCTTCAAACAAGCCTCCCGAATTATTGTTTCCCCCTTATCCACCCAGAGGTCACTGTTAACGTTCACTACCATTTATTTTAAACTTTGACTGTTCAACCATTTTTTTACTTTATGGAATAAATAGCACTGTTTATGCATACAGTACTATGCTGGAATTTATTCGATCATTCTTTAGGAGCGCTGCAATTTGTGTTGATTCTTTGACTGTCGCATCTCTTTCCATGTTGTGCTGACTACACTGGGTCTGATCCACTTATCTGATTACTCCTCATCAGACCATTCTACTTGGCCCCTAGACTCGCAGCGCTCCAGGTGTTCTGTTTTTTTTTTCCTACTCTCTGACCTGGGAGGCCAAGCCAAGAACACTCCTTTGGGTTAAACAAAATAGATGCCAGTCTCGCAACCAGCCACCATAATGTAGTAATCAAATTGGATTCAGCCTACAAGTCTCCGCCAAATGGCGACACCCTCTAATGTGTTTCGCGCCACCCTACGATTAAATCCCTGTGGGCAGGGCAAAGCACATCAGTGAGCATTGTCTATTGGCAGAGACTTGTAGGCTGAAGCCAATTTGACTTACTACATTATGGAGGCTAGCCAGGAGAGCAGTGTCTATTTCATTTACTGCAAACATTGCTGTGGATGGGGTTTTCGACAGCCTGCTGCCCTTCAGCTCAGGATCTTGGGAATGTCACCTCTGGCTAGAGCTGTATTCCAAGTCCACCCTCCTTTGGAAGTTTGTTTTCTAACCTGAAAAGAAAATACATTATTGTTATGCAATAAGGTGTTTTCTTTGTTATTTATCCAACCTAATTGGAAGTATATTCATGTTTAGTATTTTTAATATAGAATACTGCATTGCGCCTGCTGTTATTTTTGCTTAGAGAATACCATGTGTTGACTGATTTTATTTCTTTTATCTAACCTGAATGCAAGTATTCATGTTTAGCTTGTTTATTATATAATAATGTATTGTGCCTGCTGTTATTTTCTAACCAAGTGGAAGTTTATTTGTTTAGCATGTTTATTATAGAATACTGTATTTTGCCTGTTCTTTTATATCTACCCTGACATGAAGTATATTAATGTTTAGCATTTTGTTTATAGTATAATGTGTTTTGCCTATTTTTTCTTATAATTCATGTTTAGCAATTTTACCTGTCTTTTTTTAATCTAAACTGAATGGAAGTATATGCATGATTAGAAGGTTTAATATAGAATCATGTTCTGCTTGGTGTTCTCTTCTAACCTGAGTGAAAGTATATTGACGTGTAGCTTGTTATCAAATAGTGTGTTTTGCCTGATGTCATTTTCTAATCTGAGCGGAAGTGGTAACCAAATTCAGAGTAACCATTTACTTTGAAATGCAAATATTGTTAATGACATGTTTTCATCTAACTGGCAGTTAAACACCAGCAGGCCGTGAACGATAAACACATTGCATTTCATTTGTACTTTACTAGTTGACGCCCTCTAACCCATTCATCACAGATCCATGGGCTAACTGATTGGCCTTCAAGACAGCATTCCAATAAACCATTCATAATTAGCATGTGGACCGATTAGAATGTCATACACAGAAAGAGGCCATAATTTATCTTCGTGTCATATTTAATAGATTTCCAGTACACGTCTTAGAAGAACATTTTACACTCTGGCCTGCAATCAGAAAAAATATTTTTCACACATATGGGTCTATTTAAAAAAAAAATATATATATATATATATATATATATATATATATATATAAAAAAAAAAAAAAAAACGCATAGCTATCAATCCAGTGAAATTACATGCACATATATTCTGTGTGAATTAACCAACATTTGCTTATTACTTTTAGGGATTTTTCATACAAAACTAAGAATGTTGTAGAAATCGGGCAAAACCTAATGTTGGGGTATTTTCTCTTCTGACATAATGCACTCTCTCTATTAGCCAATATTTTCTACATAACTTTATGTCACAAAAATGATTTAAAATAATTACCGTATAGTAAAAAAAATTATACTGTTAAAATATGTAGGAAGACCTAATTGTTATATAATGTATCCTACATGCTACAGTATGTATATGTATACAGAAATAAAATATATGTGCATGAATGTATATATATATATATATATATATATATATATATATATATATATATATATATATATATATATATATATATATATATAAAAACACACTATATATATATATATATATATATAGAAGCCATCTAGGACGTGAGCACAGATCTATCTCCATTTCGACTTCATAGTGCAGGTCAGGGATGAAGGCTTAATACTAGGTGTTTAGCTCTATGGTCTGACAGTTTCTGCAACTGGACAGGGGTGGGTCACCAAGCAGTATGCACCCAGTGACAAATGTCCAAAACGCAAACTGTCTTTAATCTGCATATGAAAATCGGTAAAAAAAAATGTAAAAGTAAACAATATATACATATTAAGGGGCAGATCCACGTACCTGTGCATAATCTTCCGCCAGGCGCAGCGTATCTAAGATGCACTACGCCGCCGAAACATATTTTTATTATTTCGAATCCACAAAGAATTTGCGCGGCAGACATCTCGGAAAAGAGGAGTGGTTTCCGTTTCCGGGGGGAGTGGTCTGAGTATGGAGGAGTGAGGAGGAATGTGAGGAGCCCCTAGCGCGATCCCTGCATGCACCCGACAGCTGACCGACAGTGGATTGAAGCGTTCACCTCAGAGCAACCTAGTGAGAGCGGCCAGTATTTGCATAGGGCGCGCTGTGGCTAAGCAGACCGTTCGTCCCAGTGAGGGCAGCCCGCATCGGCACATGTCGCGTCGCGGAAGACGACCCGGAAGGAATACTCGAGCACCAAGCATACAAGCTCACTCATGCATTACCCGCTATCTTAGGGCGAAGACGGACGCTGCGCTGCAGTCTGCTGCGGACGCCGGGAATACCACCAGCACGAGAGACCTGCAGGAGACGGCAGCTGCTGGAAATACGATGGCGTGTGGAAGAGACTCTCTACCAGAGGTATCGTCTCCAGCGGCGGCGGTGACACCCACACAGAACAGAGGTATGTCCAGGGGGAGAGATTTCTCCACGGAAGCAGAGACTAACAAGCTGCGGGTGACAGAGGTATGTCTGGGTTATAATAATATGCTCCCACAGCTACATGAGATACAGGTGGAGAAGGGACAAGAGACCAGAACTGATATGGAGCAGCTAAGAGCACTTATACAGGCTCTCCCCACAAAGGAGGACATACAGACTCTGACTAAAGGTATTATGGGTGCACTGAGAGAGGAAATTGAGGAAGTTCGTGCTGGGGTAGCAAAGGCTGAGCTTAAAGCTACAAACTTAGAAGAACTAAATTGCAGATTGGAGCAGAGAATGGGGAATATGGAAGAGGAGCTCGTGAGACAGCACCAACAGTTGGCTATGATACAGCTACATTCTGAGGAGGCTGAGGACAGAAGTAGGCGGAATAACATCCGAATTAAGGGGGTCCCTGAAAATTTGGAGGGTCCCGCTCTGAGAGAGGCGGCCATGTCCATATTTAACCAAATCCTGAATAACCCTGCTGATACACCAATTGAACTGGACCGGGTCCATAAAGTCCCTACTCTTCGTTCCCCAGCCCAAGGAGGCCCTAGGGATGTGGTGTGTAGAGTACATTTCTTTAGGGTAAAGGAAGACATAATGCGAGCTGCATGGAATGAGGGAGTGATAAAGTGGGAGGGGGTTGACATACAGGTCTATCCGGATCTATGTAGGCTCACAAAATGGAGAAGACGAATGTTAAAACCTTTGTTGGAATACATACGCCTTAAAGAAGCTACATACCGATGGGGATACCCTCTGGCAGTGATCGTAAAAAAAGCAGGGCAGAACTTCAATCTAAGGTCCCCCGCACAACTAACAGAACTTTTTCAGTTTCTGGGAACAGATCCTATTGAAGTCCCAAATTGGTTAGAATCACCCATACTGTTGGATCGATACTAGCTCTAAAAGATAAAGGGGGCTGGGGATCGTAACAATGGGCCTATGGGAAGATAAGAGGAGAAACCCCTATGGAAAGGGAGAAGAGAAGTGGATGGCTCTTGGACATCTTACCCCCATATGCTTTTTTTTTTTTAGGGGGTCTGAACTAGATTGTCGGGACTTTGCCTGTGTTTTTTTTTTTTTTTTAATTAGTGTTTTTTTTTTTTTTTCTTTTTTGGGGGGAGGGAGGGGGAGGGAGGGGGAGGGTAGAGAGGGACCCAGAATACTGCTGTGTACTGGTCAAATACAGGTAGATACAAGTGAAAGTGAAAGTGAAAATGGAATGAGGGGCTAAGGTCCAAACAAGATGTCTGGGAGAGATAGGCGGGGGCCACTCCCCCCTCCTCCCCCCCCCTTTTTTTTTTTTTTTTTGTTGGAGGGAAGCATGGGGGAGCGAAAAAGTAGAGGAAAATGTTAGACTGACCTCCCATTAAGGGGCGCTCTGGTGCCATAAAGATTAGTAGAAGATCAAATGCCCCATCTGAGGCCTAAGAGGGGGGGGGGTAATAGGAGTGTATATTTCTTTTTTTTTTTTTAGGGGAGGGGGGGATGTGTGTGGTTTGTCGGTCATCCTAGGGTGGGTAACAAGGGGGGGTCAAAGGTTTGTGGAGAAAGAGGGGGAGGGGTGAGCTGGGGGGGGGTGGGGGTAGGTTAAATAGCACCATAGGGGTATAAAGGGTTTATAAAACAAGGGTTACACAAAAGGGATATTAAAATAAACTCAAATATAATCACAAGGATAAATGGGGCCTTTTTGTGCTCCCCTATTATGTGTGTATTGTGTTGCTTTTTTTTTTTTTTTTTTTTGTGTGGTGAGATAAGGCAGGTTTTTAAGCCTCCACCAAAAACACATCGGAGTGAAAGCATGGACACGGGGATAGTAGAGATAGGGAATAGATAGGATATAGGGGTAAAAGGGGCTTGGGCCGAAGTGGGGCTGGGAAGGGGTGGGAAGGGGGGAAATTAAAAGGTCTGAAGGTTTGAAGGCCAAGCTCTCAGACGGTAGTAAAATATCTGTTTTTTTTTTTTTTTACTATTACTTTTTCTTTTTCTTATGATGTCGTATAATAATATACCCTGGAACTGTACCTCTTAATGAGGGCTAAGAATAAGATAGAATAAGGTAGAAACAGGGTTCTAAGCTATGATGCACGATGCCGATGAGGAAATGCTTATAGAAATTTATATATGCTAGAAGAAGCTAATATGTCAGAAGGATGAGATGCAAAATGTATATTTTCCCTCAACAGCATATAGGAATTTTATTTTTATTTTTTTTTGAGGGGAGGTGGGGGGGGGTAGGGATTGGACCCTGAAAGGAGGAGGAGGGGAGGAAGGGCATATATACTTTTTTCCTTGTTTTCTATGTTTGCCTTTTTCTCTCTTCCTCCCCCTCCCTCTTCCCTCTATGTTTCCCCTTTTTTTTTTTTTTTGGGGGCACGCTTTGTGGAATCTAGGGGCGGAGATTGTCAGAGGGGGGTCTTCTGAATAATGGGGTATCTCTAAAGCGGGGGTGAAGAGATACATGGTTAATATAAGGTCAATGTGAAATGAATAAGGGGGTGCGCGCGGGCAAACGCGGGGGAGCTCCTGACGCGTTGTCCTCGCTCTTTTCTGCACATACACTCTCCCCACCAAAAACGCCTCTCCTCCAGTTGGAGGAAGACCGGAGGCGTTAAATAAAGGGAAAGGGAATTTTTTTTCTTTTTTTTCCCCCTTTCCCTGGGGTTTTTTTTTTTTTTTTCTTGTTTTCCTTTTCCCGTCCCGTCCAGGTCCAACAGCGATCCGCCCCCAGAGCAGCGGGGGATCGCGGGTTGGAGCTGCGGGGGAGGGGAAAGGAAGGGAAATTACTCGGGCACTGGGGCGTGTTACCAGTCCTCGAGACACGGGGAATAGGGGTAGGGGTTTTTTTTTTTTTTTCTTCTCTGTGTTTCTGTCTAAAATTGGGGTCGCGGCCTTTCTCTCTCCCCCTTCTCCCCTCCTCTTCTCCTCGATATTTTTGAGTCCCCTTGTGAGGTTAAAGGGTAATCCCCTACACTAGAGCAGAAAGATGACAAAAATGGATATAATTAATTTTACATCATATAATGTCAAGGGCTTAAATAGCCCAGAAAAACGTACTAAATTAATGGCAGAACTCAGCAGGATTAAGGCACAAGTAACTTTTTTACAAGAGACCCATTTTCGAAAAGATAAAATACCCAGACTGGGAAATCAAAGTTTTCCGATTGTATACCATGGTGCCTCGCAGACATCTAAGGCGAATGGGGTGGCAATCTTGCTCTCAAAACAAATGATTTGGAAAGAATCAAATGTAATTACGGACGATGTAGGCCGGATGCTAATTGTAAAAGGGGAGTTAGGGAATCAAAAAGTTACTCTGGTGAACTTATATTTACCCAATGAAGACCCTACAGTCGCACTGGAAAAATATCTGGAAGTGGTACAACAACATAAAGAGGGGTTCCTTATCATGGGGGGTGATTTAAATATAGCATTAGACCCAGTGATAGATGTATCAAAGGGAGTGTCTCATATCTCCAACACAAAATTACGGAAAGCAAGGTGTCTATTGAAAGAAACTCAGGTAATAGATAGCTGGAGGATGACCCATCCGTATGATAAGGATTACAGTTTTTTTTCTGCGAAACACAAGACATACACAAGGATAGATTATGTCTTTATAGATCAGAACATTCTTTCAAGACTACGAGGAGCAGCAATAGGGTCTTTTACGATATCCGATCATGCGCCAACCAATTGCAGTATAGAATGGGGAGAAAGGGGGCCACGAGAATGGAATTGGAGAGTCAATGAGACACTCTTAAAAGACCCGGACTATGAGAAGCAGATAGCTCGGGAATTAGACAATTTCTTCTCTACTAACGACTCAGATGAAACACTGCCTATGAATATTTGGGAAACACATAAATGCTACCTAAGAGGGGTGCTAATCTCACTGGGAGCACATATAAAACGTAATCTGAGTGCTAAACTGGACAGCCTGCTGGGGGAAATCCAACTTCTGGAAACAGCACATAAGAAATTACAGACACATCAGACAGGGGAGAAGTTGGCGGGCCTGCGGGAAAAATTAAATCTTATGTTAACGGACAAAGCAAAAGCCAAATTGAGTAGGTGTAAAAGAACTTTTTACGAATTCGGGAATAAACCCAGCAGGTTACTGGCGAACGCACTTAGAGATACGAGATCCCGCAACCAGATCGAAAAAATCAGAACGCAGGGGAATGTGCTGGTGAGCTCAACGCAGCAAATAGCTGAAGCATTTAGAGTCTATTATTTAAACCTATATAATTTGGAGAGGCAGGGTGGAAGAATTAATACTTCAGAAAGGGAGGAAAGGGCCAAGGAATATCTAGTGTCTTCAAAGATGCCAAAGATACCTACAGAAGAAGCAGAGAAGATAGATGGCCCGATCACAGTCGAAGAATTTCTGGGAGCCTTAGGAGTATTAAAAGCGGGAAAGGCGCCGGGTCCCGATGGTTACACCTTGCGGTATTACAAAATTTTTGCGGAAAAACTGGCGCCTAGGTTCGTCGCGGCTTTTAATTCGATCCGCGAAGGACAGAGGATGCCAGCGGAAACCTTAATGGCCGAGATCGTAGTGATTCCCAAGGATGGGAAAGATCCCGCCGAGTGTTCAAGTTATCGGCCAATATCCTTGTTAGACGTCGATTTAAAAATTCTGGCGAAGATACTGGCAGATAGACTGTTGACGTATGTCCCCGCACTGATACACCCAGATCAAGTGGGTTTCACCCCGGGCAGAGAAGGTAGAGAGAATACCCAAAGGATAATAAGCACAATATATTTAGCACAACAACGTCATCAGTCTGTAGTTTTGATATCCGCTGATGCGGAAAAAGCCTTTGACAGGGTGGAATGGGGATATCTAAAAGCCATGCTATCACATATTAGATTGGGGAAGGGCTTACTGAACTGGATCACAAGCCTATACTCCTGCCCATCGGCAAGAGTGAGGATTAATGAGAAAAAATCAGATCCCTTCCCTATCCATAATGGAACCCGACAGGGATGCCCCCTATCCCCAATTATATTTATTCTTTCTTTGGAGCCCTTTTTAAGAACTATTAGAGCAAACAGTGATATAAGGGGTATACGGGTTGGGGAAGACGACTATAAGGTGGCAGCTTATGCTGATGATCTACTGTTCA
The DNA here is from genome assembly GCF_905171775.1 of Rana temporaria. NCBI lineage: Eukaryota > Metazoa > Chordata > Amphibia > Anura > Ranidae > Rana > Rana temporaria. The sequence goes on from NC_053489.1 coordinate 134,303,105, forward strand.
CATTAACGTCCCCGATAACATCGCTCCCCTGCTTATTAGCAGAGATAAAAAGATATGGAAAAATATCCAATTTTAAAGTTAATTACAACAAATCGGAAGCAATGGGAGTTGAGGTGAACAGTGGATTACGGCATCAATTGGCCGGTAGCTTCTCTTTCAGATGGACAGATTCCCATGTGGAATATTTAGGGACGAAGATACCAAGGAAATTGGGCAGGATCTTTGAATTAAATTTTCTACCCCTAATAAAACAAATAAAGTTAGACTTACTAAAATGGGATAAAGAAACATTCTCATGGTTTGGCCGAATAAATATAATAAAAATGAATACGATGCCAAGGCTAATCTATCTATTGCAGACCCTTCCCATAACATTGCCGACGGGATTCCTGAGAGACATACGAGCGAAGTTTATGAAGTTCATTTGGGCTGGAAAACCGGCCAGAGTCCGGAGAAATATATTGACTCTACCCAAAGATAAAGGAGGAGTGGGCCTCCCAGACCCAATGGGGTACTATGAGGCCTCTCATCTAGCACGAGTAGTGGACTGGTGCACACAACAGGATGACAAACCCTGGGTCAATCTGGAACAAGAAGCCAGCAGTATCCCTATAGAAGGTCTGGCGTGGTTGGGGGAGAATAAGATACCTCAGAGTGCAAAGAAACATCCGATGATAAAGGCTACACTTAGAGCTATCAGACGGGTGTGTAAGAATACGAATCTGGTGAAATGTACCGGCCCTATGACACCTATCCTAGGAAACCCGAGCTTTGTGCCAGGGTTAAAAGACCGATATTTCAATAACTTGAGACGGAAGGGAGCCTGTAGGCTGATACATTTTATGAGAGAGAATCACGTAATGCAGAACGAAGATTTAGAAATGGTATATGGGGAAGACATAGACATATGGAGACGTAATCAGTTGAGAACGTTTTTAGGATCTCTGAAGATCCACGAGGTAGAAATAGGGACCCCGTCTAAATTTGAGGAAATCTGTCTAAAAAAAGAACCATCGAGACATATGCTATCATATATGTATACTTTATTGATCGAATCAAAGGCGCCACAAGAGCTTGTTTTCATACAGGCATGGGAAAGGGATCTGGGCATCAAGTTTTCAGATACTCAGAAAAATAAGATCTTTGCATTTATACATAAAGCCTCAATCGCATCGAGGTACCAGGAGGGGGGATATAAAGTTATGACAAGGTGGTACAGGACACCAACAATACTAAATCGTTTTTTTCCCAATACGTCTAAAATTTGCTGGAGATGTCAGAAAGAGGAGGGTACCATGGTACACATATTTTGGGAATGTCTGGTGATAAGAGAATTCTGGAGGATGGTCTCGGAGACAATCCGGGAAATCACCGGGATAAACTTAGGAGACAGACCTGCGGCGTTCTTGTTACTCGACATTCCCATATCAATGGAAAACTATAAACAATCCCTATTACGTCACCTGATAACAGCCGCAAAGGCGTGTATACCTATCCTATGGAAGAGTACCGCCTCCCCAACAAAACTGCAATGGCTTAGCAGAATAAATGAGATACAGATGATGGAAAACCTCACAATGGGAATACAGGAACGAGAGGAGACTTATTGGAGGACCTGGACTCCATATATTGAATATAGGGAGCGGAGCTTATAGGGGGGGGGGAAGGGGGAGAGACCAGGGACAGATGCATTCCTTTTTTTTTTTTTTTTTTTTTTTTTCTTTGGGTGGGGAGGGAGGGAGGATCTTGGGTGGGTGATTAATATCTCCTCGGGCTCAGAACACCCTTCCGAGGATAGCAGACGAAAATAGCGGGTTCATCAAGGATAGGGGACCTGGGCCAGTATAGAGGAGATTAGAAATGTAATAGGAGGCTGTAATATAGAGATTATGAGATGTTAAGGTGAAGATTTCAATGAATGTTATAAGGCTGTAATATAGAGTTTATGAGATGTTAAGGTGAAGATCTCAATGAATGTAATAACGATGAAGAGATTGTAAAAGCTGTACCTATTGTTTCATGTCTGTGGAAGGAACAGAGGAAAAGAGAAAAGAGATATATAAAATAAAGAATTATAAAAAAAAAGAATTTGCGCCGTAAGTTACAGCGGCGTAGTGTATCTTTGGCGGCGTAAGGGCGCGGAATTCAAATGGATGTAATGGGGGCGTGTTTTATATTAATACGTCGTGACCCGACGCAAACAATGTTTTTTTTTAACTGCGCATGCGCCGTCCGTGGGGGTATCCCAGTGCGCATGCTCGAAATTAACCCGGAACAAGCCAATGCTCACGACGGTGACGTCATTCTACGAAAATCCCTATTGGCGAACGACTTACGCAAACGACGTAAAAAATTCAAAATTGTACGCGGGAACGCTGGCTATACTTAACATTGAGTACGCCTCATAACAGCAGCTTTAACTATACGCCGGAAAAAGCTGAACGCAAATGACGTAAAAAAATGTGTCGGCCGGACGTATGTTCGTGGATCGCCGTAACTAGCTAATTTACATACTCAATGCGGAATTCAACGGAAACGCCACCTAGTGGCCGCCGAAAAATTGCATCTAAGATCCGACGGCGTACTAAGACGTACGCCTGTCGGATCGATCCGAGATGTTGTCGTATCTTGTTTTGTAGATACAAAACAAAGATACGACGCGGGAAATTTAAAATTACGCCGGCGTATCAATAGATACGCCGGCGTAATTCTTTTGTGAATCTGCCCCTAAATGTATTCCGATTTAACCCGTTGTTAACCTTTGTTAACTCATTTTTTTCGTTAGCAATTATTATTAATAAATATTTTTTCTTCATTCATCTTATTTATTTTCAATGTAGCATAAAAAAATTAGCAACATGTGATTAATTTGCAAATAATTTTGCTTTGTATCAAACATCAATGAAGTATGATTTTATCAGAATAAATAGGCACAAATTACCTCAGTCTAGAACACAATACTTGTAAAATCATATTTGTGTGTACAAACACATACGCTGGTCTGATTTGCTCTAAATTGTACAGAAATGCAGTAGAAAACAGCAACAGTCAACTGTGTGTTTAGGTCATTTCTTGTTTAACCACTTCAGTGAAGGATCTACCCCCTTCCTGACCAGGCCCATTTTTTTTGAGATGCAGTACTGCATCACTTTAACTGACAATTCCGCTATCGTGCGACACTGTACCTAAACAAAATGGAAAAAAAAATACTATAATAAATATCCTCAAAAAAAATAAAAATAAACTTCTTTCAGCAGTTAAGGCCGATGTGTATTCTTCTACATATTTTTGGCAAAAAAAAAAAAAAAATCTCACTAAGCGTATATTGATTGGTTTGCGCAAAACTTTTAGCATCTACAAAAAAGTGGATAGATTTTTGTCATTTTTATGATTTTATTTTTTATACTGGCAATGGGGGTGATCAGCGATTTTTAGCGGGACTGCGACATTGCGGCATACAGATGGGACCATAGCGATCAGAACTAAAAATAACTACTGATCACTGTATAAATGTCACTGGCATGGAAAGGGTTAACACTAGGGGGCGATCAAGGGGTTAAGTGTTCCCTAGAGAGGTGTTTTTTTTTAACTGTGGGCAGTGTAGTGACTGGGGGAGGAGACAGGTCACTGTTCCTAATCACTAGGATAGACAATCTGTCTATCCTCCCCTGACAAAACGGGGATGAGTCTATTTACATTGACAGATCCCCATTCTGTCTCTCTCAGGAGCGATCGCGTGCACATCGGCTCTGGCGGCGCTCACACCCCCTAGAGGCCTTAACCACTTAAGGACCGCCTAACGCCGATACACGTCGGCAGAATGGCGCGGCTGGGCACAGGCATGTACAGGTACGTCGCCTTTCAGAGCCCAGCCAAAGAAAAAATCTTAATAAAAATGCCATAAAACGATCCACTATTTAGTAAACACTATACATTTTGCGCAAACCAATCGATAAACGCTTATTGCATTTTTTTTTTTACCAGAAATAGGTAGAAGAATACGTATCGGCCTAAACTGAGAAAAATAATGCTTTTTTATATCTTTTAACCCATCTCATTTCCTGGAAAACACAATTAAACAAAGAGGAAATTACATATCTTGTAGAAGTCACATTCAGCACCATGCCCTGTTAACGTCTATATCCCAGCGTTTTGACAACAATTCACACCTTCAGCCATTTCTAAGGCTCCATGCACATCGCTATACAGGGGTTGTACAACATGCAGAGCCTGCTTAATCACTCTCCAGGGATCCAAAGCTGCCACATACAGCCACCCATTGAGATGAATTAGAAGATGCAGCTGTATGCAGATTTCGCAGCAGGGGTTACATAAAGCACCCACACAGATGTATGCCCCAAATGCAGATGCAGTGTGCGTTTGCAGCATATGAGGCAGTTACTATGCTGTAGTTTAGTATTTCACGACTTATGCCAAAGAGAGCATATTTGTGGCAGTTTAAACACAATTCACCTACAGAATATATGTCTAAATTGTTAGCATTTTAAACACAGAAGAAAATTTATTATTTTATCAGCTTTCATCTATTAATTGCACTTACACAGCTGTGTGTTTAAAAAATTAGCAGCGCTGAAGTGACATTAATTATATTATCTTTGTATTTGCCATTATGCATGCAATTAAAGTTGTCTATTAACATGTCTGGGGTAGAAATGTAACTTTTAGAAAAGCTATGTGTACTTTTGAACACTTTTGCACACATTTCATTTAAAGTTTTGATGTACAATTCTGATTAGCCTGGAAAAAGTTCCACATGCATTGACACTATATGATGTAACCCCAATAAATGAGCCCTAAGTGCTTTTCAACAGGTCCTGTGACTGGGTATGTGGCTTGACGTCATGGATGCATCACTGGACACTTGTACTCTATGCCCCAGTGAACTTGCGCTTCCAGCTGGAAAACCCCAGGACCTCCTGACCGACTGCTAAATGCGGCTGGTAGTGTGGCATAGTGCTTGATGGGCCCACCAGTAGAAGGCTGCTGGTAAATGAAGAGATCTCAGCACTAATACAATCATCATCCTCACTGCACCAACTTGATATGCAACCGGAAGAGAAGATCTGTGACAGTCAGGACGATTGCTGAAAAGCATGCGCCGAGGACTCGTTGGGATAGGGTAAGATCAGCTCGCTCCTTATTATTCCATCAGATATTCAGGTATTGAAGACTGCTCTGAGTGTATGTATTTTTTACCCCTAATAATAAAAGGGGCCGGACCTGCCATATGCAAGTTCCCTTTTCCCTGCCTATTACAGCAATATACCAGATGCACAGACGGCATGCAATGAACTATGTATTACATCAAAAAGGTACCTCCATACTGGCCTAATACTCACTAACATTCCAAGCAATATACTGGCTTCAATAATCTATATCTACCTATTGTGATACATACAGCCGTATACAGGATTCCTGCAGTTCAGCCGACAGCACAAATTGGGAGGCAATTGCTCCACAATTAAGTTTTGTACAATTGTGCGGTCTATGGTGGGCTGTAGAAGATCATACGGGGAGCCCTGGGGCCAATGTGGGCTATACACCTCGGCACATAAATACATCATTTTTAATAAAGCTATGTGAGATACCGTATGACCTGCGTACCCCACATAGACACTTGTGTCTGGACCTTAATACAGTGACAATGGTTTTAATAGTTTTTGTGATGGGACATTGATTCTGATATACTGTGTTGTTTACACAAGTTTTTATGCTCATTATTGAACTGACACTATTTTGATACATTAAACACATGTTTTTAATCCACCCAAAACTGGCCTAGTCTTTGTCATCATTAACTGCTTGGCTACTCCCTGTGGGAGCTTTTTTGTATATCAGTGGTAATAGAATGCAGATGCATGCATTTGTGTATGTGTTAGCCCTAAAGGCTAACCTTAAAATGAATGTACCTCTTTTTTGCAGGTAAAACAAATGTGAATTATTTTTTATCAGGTTCCTATAAAGCATTGTACCTGCGATCAGCAGATCACGAGTGCAGTGTCAGGCTCCTGCAGACTGTCAGTGTAGCCGTCTGCCCATACCTCGTACTGGCAGGCAGTTACTGAATTGCAGGAAGAATCAATAAACTATAAGAGTGCTCACCAATGCCCTTGCAGTTCATTGAGAACTACAAACTGTCAGCTGGTGGATGGTAGTAGTTGATCGTTCATTCACAGAACTCTGTGAATGGATGACACGGCTGGGTGGGTGGAGCCCCACACGGCCACACTGTTTTTATATTGTGACAGCAGGTGCAGGGAGAGTATTATTGGAAAGGGGATTTTGCGCAAAACTACACGCTATCAAAAGATAGATAACGGTGATAAGTAATAAACTGTGCAAAAAATAAATACACATATAGGTACATAGAGAGAAACTCTGAATGTATAAAGTGGAAATAGTGTGGAAAAAAAGTGAAAAATGTCCCATAAGTAAATACAGTGACAGGCTGCCAAATGAAAATAGGGATGCAGCTGATCGTCCACTAGGCCAGGTAAAAGTGAATGACTGACAAATGAATGGTCATATCCGTAAAAGGGCTCCCAAAACTCTCACCTCAATAATAAAAGGTATGGGGCATCAAAGATATCCTTAGTGTCAATCGCCTCCTTGCAGCCACGTCGTCTTCCCACCTGCCACACTTCAATGGAGTTTCTCCTCGATCTAGTACACACTCAGATCAGAGTAGAGGGGGGAGAGAGAACAAAAAAGGCCTCCAATGGTGTAGTATGTAAACTCAGGGGGAAATTTTAATAAAGAATAACCTGCGCTTACATCAAAACATAAAAACTTGTGCAGTACATAAAACAACCAGCGGCATCCTCGGCGCCTGCTTACGTCACTCCAGGTGTACGTCCATCTAATCCCTACGTGTTACAACACGATCACGTGTCTTCATCTAGGGAAACTGATTAGTGCTGAAGCAGGGAGAGGATCCCCCACCAACTGTTACAAAGAGGGCTTGGGGGGGGTACAGGGGCTGCTGTTTTAGTAACAGGTTACATCCAGAGTTCGGGTGTATCATGTAACATGCTATAAAAGGTGAATTTATCCTTTAACCACTTAAGCCTGAGCCTCGTTTTGAGATTTTTTTGCTAGAAAATTACTTAGAACCCCCAAAAATGATATGTTTTTTTCTAACACCATAAAAAATACTTACACTAAGTAAATTGATACCCAACATGACACCCTTCAAAGGTGTGCCCTCTCGTTGGAAGGTGACAAACTTTTACTCAAACATTTTTTAAAAATCTCCATAGACAATGTTTAAAAAAAATCCTACAGGTTGAATGTTTTGAGTTACAGAGAAGGTCTAAGGCTAGAACTATTGCTCTCGCTCCAATGATCACGGCAATTCCTCACGTGTGGTTTGAACACCGTTTTCATATGCAGGTGCTGCTTAAGTATGCATTCCTTGTAATAGAAAAAAAAGCATGACAGAACCTCTTATATACGAGATCTGGGGTCAAAAAGACCTCAGATCACATATTTACACTAAAATGCAATAAAAAAAATATTGTTTGTAAAAAAAATTCTCTAAGAGCTATGGCGTTTTGAAGCCCTGCAATGGTATGGAGATGTCTCTCTCCCTCCGCCGATAAAAGTGTTCTCGCTGCAAATCCTCCGCAGAGACCACTTTTATCTGAAAGCGAACCACCCAAGCGATTCAGTTCGCATGCGCCGCGCTTTATACGTTTTTCATTCATTCATTCATTCACCCACTGAAGAAGAGGATACCGGGGTTATGGCAGCTTGCTGCTGCCATAACAACAATATCCCTCTTCAAAGTGCCAATGTATAACGACGGCGGGCGGTCCGTAAGTGGTTAAAGCGAGGGTTAGCAACATATTGATAGAGATTTTCCTGTCAAATCACACAGCACACATTCAGAGCAGATTCAAGAGATAAATCAACTATTCTACCCTTTTCCTAAACACTATTAAAGCCTCATTTTGAATGTGCAGTTCCGTTTTGGTCACCAATTCTCAGGAAAGACAATAAGGGGTATGGAGGAGCTCAGCTATGAGGATGGATTACAAAGATTACAGTTATTTAGTCTGGAAAAGAGGCATTTGCAGATGTGTATGATTACATTATACAAATATATCAAAGGTGACTTCAGTAATTGTAATAAACAGTTTATCCTAAGGTCCCTGAACAGGATAGGCAGGCACAATTTGAGTTTTTAAAAAAAAGAAGGTTTAACTGTAGATGTAGAAAGAGTTCTTTAATGTTAAAACAGTAAAAATGTGGACTTCCATTTTCCAGGCAGTGGTACTAGGTATACGATCCCCAACATAGGACTATGGGCATAGACCAGTTTTTGACAAATGCATCAAACAAAATGTTGGCCTTTAGTGTAGCACTGCAGTGATCTAGCTTGGCTTTGAGAACTGCTCAGACTGTCCCAATTACAATGACACTTAGTAAAAACAATGGCTATAGAAAGTATGGAAATAATACAGTTTGAAAATTTGTATTACGGGAAGTTAGGCAGGAAAGATGTTTAGGTCCAGAACAAAGTAGTCACAATTTCCCTCAAAATCTCTGTGCTTAGTCATGACATTGCATACCCTCAGCAGTATGGAAATGTGTGTGATAGATGTTAAACATTACATTACAGTCTCTACGAGAAGAGAGTAAGCAGTCCTTCTGGGGCAGCTTGGGTAGGGGAGCAGTCCGTGTAGGAGTGGTGTCTCTTTTGGTGCACTATGGACATACTTCCCGGGGGCTGTTTGGGAAGAAATCCTTGGGGGCAGAGTGAGGATTCTCTAAATACTTGGGTAGAATGTGTGCAAACACAATGGACAAACGTTTTAAATGTGCAGAAATCGCTAAGGTTTTATTTAGGTATTGTTTCTAGGTAAACATTGTGGGAGAGTTTTATCTAGTATAAAATTATTATTTGGTTCTATAACCACCTTTTTAGTATTAAAGTCACAGCCTTGAAAGACTACAAGCAGATGACTGCAAGATTTGTATAGCCTATAACTATAAATACTGGCCTGGATTCAAGAAGCAATTGCGCCTGTGTAACCATAGTTACACAGCGCAATTGCTTACTTGCCCCGGCGTAATGAATGCTCCTGATTCAGGAATCTCGTTACGCCGACTGCAGCCTAAAATATGCGCGGCATAAGGCTCTTAGGCTGCATTCTTGTGATGGCCTCTAGGTGGCGTTCCCGCTGTGCTCAGCGTATAGTATGCAAATTGCATACTAACGCCGATTCACAACGTTACGCGAGCCCTGCGTACGCAGTTTATGTCGTTTGCGTAAGGCGGTTTTCGCGTAAGGCTGCCCCTGCTATTAGGGGCAGGGGCAGCCAATGTTACGTATACCCGTCGTTCCCGCGTTGCGAAATTTGAATTTTACGTAGTTTGCGTAAGTGATTCGTGAATGGCGCTGGACGCCATTCACGTTCACTTTGAAGCAAATGACGTCCTTGCGACGTCATTTGCCGCAATGCACGTCGGGAAAGTTTCCAGACGGAGCATGCGCTCTGCGATCGCCGCGGGAACGTGCCTAATTTAAATGATTCCCGCCCCCTACGGGATCATTTAAATTGCGCACGCTTACGCCGGGCAATTTTAAAGAGCGTACACGCAATTTACGGAGCTACTGCTCCGTGAATCGCGGGTAGCGCAGTAAATTTGCGGGGGCGCAGGGCAAAAACGGTGCCCTGCGCCTACGCAAAAAATGCGCACGGCTACCTGAATCTACCCCACTGTGTCTGCCAAGACCATACTGCATATGAAGTGCAGTAATGTGACTAAACAACTTAAAGCATCAATGTTGAATATCAAAAGACATACATGAAAATCTAGCTTTTTCTGGCAACCCAGAATGAGATTCTGCACAGTTGCTCTGTTGGTTAAAAACTTTTACAGCAGCCCCATGGAAATTTCTTTACTGCAGTATCTACTGGCCAAAATGGAAACCATCAGAACAAACGTTTTAACCTCAGCAAGGGGCAAGAACCAAGTGACATTAATTCAAAGCCAGCATGACAGTCTGCTAGACTAGTATCCAATTTATTTTCACGGGGTTTTGAAATGTCAGGTCCATTTTTAAACACTTGGACAGTTTTCACCCCTGTAAACAATAAGTGACAAAACCATAATGACTAAAAGAGAGAGGGCACAAAAATCTTCAACACTTCACTACAACTTCTTAATAACTTTGGCCAATGTCCTCCCAACACCCAAAAGTACGCTATATCATTAAACAATGCCATTTTAAGCAATCCTATACTTATGGCCAAGTTGTATATGAAAAAATACGAATAAAATACTTGGCTTTTTTTACAATCTGGTTTGCATAACAATTCTTGAAAATAATGCAAATGCGATAAAGCATTTGTCAAGGTTGCAGCTGATGTTCTAGCTTTTGTGTGGTCCATGTTCAATAGCTATTGGAAATTCAAATTCTCAAGTGAAATTCAACCCATTTACTGTACTTTAATGGGCTGCCCTACGTGCGTTTGTTGCGGTAAAAAAGGTGCATTTTTACAAGCAAGTTTTGCCACAATTTTTTAATGTTTTATTGCGCAACAATTAATGCAACATTTCACCGCATTTGGGGTGGCATCAAGATTAAATGACACCCAAATGCACGATTTGGAGTCGCATACAGAATCCTTGCCGGTTTGGCCCACTATTCGAAATTACCAAGCGTGAACAAGGCCTAACGCCGCGTACACACAATCATTTTTCAGCATGAAAAAAAAAAGTTTTTCCGCTTGTCGAAAAAACGAAGTTTTCCCAACTTCATCAAAACGATGTTGCCTACACACCATCGTTTTTAAAAAATGATCTAGCAAAGCGCGGTGACGTACAACACTATAAAGGGGAAGTTCCATTCGCCTTTGGGCTGCTTTAGCTGATTCCATGTTAGTAAAAGACGATTCGCGCTTTTTTGTCTGTTACAGCGTGATGAATGTGCTTACTCCATTATGAATGGTAGTTTTACCAGAACGACCGCTTCCGTCTTATAACTTGCTTCTGAGCATGCGCAGGTTTTTTACGTTGTTTTAGCCCACACACGATCATTTTTTACAACCTGAAAAACGACATAGTTTAAAACGACGTTAAAAAATGCAGCATGTTCGAATTTTTTTTTGTTGTTTTTCAGAACCTGAAAAATTATGTGAAGCCCACACACACTCATTTTAAATGACATTTTTGAAAAATGCAGTTTTTTTCATGCCGAAAAATGATTGTGTGTACGCATAAGGGTTAGCCAGAGTTATGAACTGATGATAGAAAGCAAAATGCATGCACATAGGTACCTAATAGGCAACAAATTAAGGGATGTGTTCCATTAGTACAGGCACCCAAAAATCCAACCCCTGGATATCTGGTATGGCATTTTAGGCTAGCATACCTGTAAACTTCATTCTATTCACACATATTGCCCTAAATCACATTAATGCCTAAACTATATCTCTTTATTACTTTTGAGCTGCAATTATCTCTGTAACATGTATTTCAATAAACTTTCCATTGCATATCAATGTGCATCACCACGTTAATGCACTTTAATGCATGGTCATGCTCATATTGGAACTTGTGTTGGTGTGTGTGTTCATCAATTGCACAGGAATTGCAAGTGCATTAATATTCACAGGTGTGAGTGCAGCCTAACGCCTACCCACACACGGTAAAAACTGTTTGTACAATTACATTTAGATCTGCCAACCACTATAAAGAGCAAGGATTGGATAGATCTTTTCTGCACTTAAAACAACATGTTTTCAATTGTATATTTACCAGACAAATATTGCACACATAAGAGAGGTTGTTAGGTTTACATATACTTTAACAGCTAACCTACAATAACCCTAATCTATGCCTGAAAATCACCTAATGTGGAAGCAACGACTGCATATAAGCATGCCTAAAACCTTTTGCTTCCCACTTCTCCTAAATATGGTGTATAGTGCTGGTAAAAAAAGAGCTGTGTAAATATCTTATTTCCCGTCCGTTGTCAGCGCTCCCTCCACTCCCTTGCTGCAGTTGCACAGGGAAGCCAGAGCTTCTGCATCATGTGACCGGACCAGAGCAGATTTAAATAAAATCTTTACACATACAGTGCCTTGAAAAAGTATTCATACGCCTCGTCATTTTCCACATTTTGTCATGTTACAACCAAAAACGTGAATTTATTTTATTGGGAATGTATGTGATAGACCAACATAAAGTGGCACCTAATTGTAAAGTGGAAGGAAAATTATAAATGGTTTTAACAGCCAATGGACACAGCCAAACACAGATCGCCGTGAACGGCCAATCGGAGTGGCCGTTTGCTAGGCGATCTGTGCGGCCAATGAGAGATGATCTCATATGTTTACATATGAGATCATTTCTCATTCCCAGCTCTCACAGACAGCGGTGCTGTCAGGGAGAGAGGAGACCGATCTGTGTCTCTTGTACATAGAGACACAGATCGGTCACCTCCCCCAGTCACCCCCCTTCCCCCACAGTTAGTAACACTATATAGGGAATACATTTAACCCCTTCCTCACCCCCTTCTCTGCCAGTCACATTTATACAATAATTAGTGCATATTTATAGCACTGATTGCAGTATAAATGTGAATGGTGCCAAAAATGTGTCAAAAGTGTCCGATGTGTCCGCCATAATGACGCAGTCACAATAAAAATCGCAGATCACCGCCATTACTAGTAAAAAAAAATAATAACAAATAATAATTCTGTCCCTTATTTTGTAGGCGCTATAACTTTTGCGCAAACCAGTCGCTTATTGCGATTTTTTTTTTTTTACTAAAAATATGTAGAATACCTATCGGCCTAGACTAGATAAAAAAAATATTAAAAAAAAATTGAGCTATTTATTATAGCAACAAGTAAAACATTTTTTTTTTCATAATTGTCGCTCTATTTTTGTTTATAGCGCAAAAAATAACCGCAGAGGTGATCAAATACCACCAAAAGAAAGCTCTATTTGTGGGGAAAAAAGGACGTCAATTTTGATTGGGAGCCACGTCGCACGACCGCGCAATTGTCAGTTAAAGCAACGCAGTGCCGAATCGCAAAAAAATGCTCTGGGCAGGAAGGGGGTTTAAGTGCCCAGTAAGGAAGTGGTTAAAATAAATATCTGAAAAGTGTGGCATGCATTTGTATTCAGCGCCAACACCCCCCCCCCCCCCCAAAGTCAATACTTTGTAGTACCACATTTGGCTGCAATTACAGCTGCCTGTCTTTTTGGACATGTCTCCTCCAGCTTTGCACATCTAGAGAGTGACATTTTTTGCCCATTCTTCTTTGCAAAATAGCTGGGCCAAAAATGGGCCATTATAAAACAAGAATATGCTTTGATTTAAACCATTCCATTGTAGCTCTGGCTGTATGTTTAGAGTCGTTGTCCTGCTGGAAAGTGAACCTCTGCCCAAGTTTTTTGCAGACTAACAGATTGTCTTCTAAGATTGCCCTGTATTTGGCTCCATTCATCTTTCTATCAACTCTGACTGGCTTCCATGTCCCTGTTGAAGAAAATCATCCTCACAACATAATGCTGCCACCACCATGTTTTACAGGGGTATGGTATGTTCAGGGTAATGTGCAGTGTTAGTTTTATTTACTTTTACGCCACACATAGCGTTTTGCTTTTAGGCAAAAAAAGTTCAGTTTTGGTCTCATTTGACCAGAGCACCTTCCTCAATATGTTTGCTGTGTCCCCCACATTGCATCTCAAAAACTGCAAATGGGACTTCTTATGGCTTTCTTTCAACAATGGCTTTCTTCTTGCCACTCTTCCATAAAGGCCAGATTTGTGGAGTGCACAACCAATAGTTGTCTATTCTCCCACCTGAGCTGTTGCTCTCTACAGTTCCTCCAGAGTTACCTTGGGCCTCATGGCTGCTTCTCTGATTAATGCTCTCCTTGCCCGGTCTGTCAGTTTAGGTGGAAGGCTATGTCTTGGTAGGTTTGCAGTTGTGCCTTAATCTTTCCAGTTTTGGATGATGGATTGAACAGTGCTCCATGAGATGTTCAAAGCTTAGGATATTTTTTTATAACCCAAGCCTGCTTTAAACTTATCCACAATTGTATTCCTGACCTGTATTGTGTGTTCCTTGGCCTTTGTGATGCCATTTGTTCACTAGGGTTCTCTAACATATCTCTGAGGGCTTCACAGAACAACTGTATTTATACTGAGATAAAATTACGCACAGGTGGACTTATTTACTAATTCGGTGACTTCTGAAGGCAATTGGTTCCACTAGATTTTAGTTAGTTGTATCAGAGTATAGGGGCTGAATTCAAATGCACACCACACTTTCAGATATTTATTTGCAAACAATTTTTTAAACCATTTATCATTTTCCTTCCACTTAATTACTGTATGTGCCACTTTGTGTTGGTCTAGCACATAAAATACATTTCCTTATTTCATTGTAACATGACAAAATGTGGAACATTTCAAGGGGTATGTATACTTTTTCAAGGCCCTGTATCTTTTTACAAGCACTATACAGCATAGGTTAGAGGAGAGGGGAACCAGTGGTTTTAAGTAGGCTTTACTTCCACTTAAAGCCTTGCATTACTATAGCTTTTAACCTAGTTAACCTCCAATACTAAATAATTATCTGAATTAGCAGGCCGATATTTACTTGCTGATGTCAATTTGTGACAGTCTTGCTACAAATAGCACCAAATTGTTGCGGTACCGGAAATAACGGTCCTCATTACGATTCCACTTGGCCATCATTATGTTTTTATGTCTGTAAACAAAAACCTTGACAGCGAGCCTAATTAGTTTTAAAATATTGCACCTAAGATCAGGATGAGCAGTTGCCAAATACTATAGCAAGCTGTGTTCTACAAGGGACAAGAGTTAAATTTTTTTACTAATAATTATAAATATTTCTTGCTGGAGTTAATCATTAGGGATGAAAGAAAATAAGATTTTTTTTTTTAGAATTTGTTGTAGTCTAATTTTCTATTTCTTTTTTAATGTGTAAACTGCTGCCAATGTAGGGCAAAAATACATTTCTCATATTATTTCTACAAGTAGCAGGAGTCGAGGGTGGTAAAGTTGGTTGACTGTGACTGCTGAGCAAAATGACTGCAGAGTAAATGTAGAAATGCATAACGGAAACTGCAATGTTATTGTCAAACATGATAACAAGAGATTTGTTATGAAAGTAAAAATAAGCAAGGAAAACAGCAGAGAAGTCGCTGTGAAGCTAATGATGATAAATAAGTAAACCAAGAAAAAAACTTTCACAAAGAACAACATGAACGAATTAGTATGAAATAGTGTGTGTTCATCCTCACAATATGCAAACTTAGAAATCTCAGTAGTTTACCACCAAGCAAGTGTTCTGTAAGGACTCCAAAACAAGCAGGTGCGAATGTATAATTTCAAATAATAAAAACGTTAGACAGGAAATATAAGAATACGTAAAAAGCTATTTATCTGTCAGTAACTGCATTAACTAAAGTGCACCTGTCATTTTAAAGCACACAATGGGGGTTATTTGCTAAAGGAACGTGCATATGAAAGTGAACCTGGAAGTGCAGTCGCTGTAGATCTGAGGGGTACATGCAAGGAAAATAAAAAAAACAGCATTTTTGCTTGCACATGATTGGATGATAAAATCAGCAGAGATTCCCCTCAGATCTACAGAGACTGCACTTCCAAGGGATTTGCCTTTAGTAAATCAACCCCAACATGTTGCAAATTTGGAGAGCAGGGAAGATATGCACCTTCTCCTTTAAAACGAAATCTACATGTGGTAATGTGTTTGTGGCACCTCACAATAGAAGATACAATTTAACGCATATTACCAAAAATCAATAGTAACTTTGTCTTAAAGCGCAGGTTTTAATATCATTTTGATGTGTGATGTAAAGCTTTGTACTCATGCCATAAATTGTAGCCTTTGCTTACAAAGTCATGTCATTTTCATAGAGACACATTATCATTGCTTTGGAAGGGTTTGGCTCTAATCATAATTCTGAGGAATTATGTTGGGTTGGCAGATAGCACTGTAACTTGAAGTTCTTGAGGCCTTGGGTTTAATTGAGTATAATTCACCTAGCTGGTATCTAATAAAAAAGACATCTTGTCATGTCACTAGTAAAATAGTTTAAAAGCCCAACCAGATGGGGAGGAATGACCTCACTTTCTGACCTTGGGTCTTAAAAATAAATAAATCTATAAGGGGAGAGCTTACCGCTAGGATCAGAAGACACTGACAGTACTAATAACCTGACAAGTAAGGTGACACACCACTTATTAAAAACCAAGGTATAACAGTGATTCTACCCTGTCCAAAAAATGCAAAAAACAAAAATAAATGTTTGGTTGGCGATGGGCTGTAATATATTTATTGTCTATCAATGAAGGAATAAACCATTCTATTCTATAGAACAAAAAATAATGATTATTGGTCACATGTCACTATAGCCCAGTGAATAAGTTGGGTACGTAAATGGATTTTTACTATGTTGGTTTGACTTGCAATTTGTTATGAGATGCATGGTAGGTTTCCCAATGATACCAAAGGGGAAGTTTACAAAAGCAGATACATGCAACTATCACTATACACACAAGAAAGCTACTGCCACAGTAGCTGGTAATGTGTAGATGTAAAATATATCAGAACAAGCCTTTTCCCAAAGGAGGAATAGAAATGCAAGGTTTTTATTAGTGCTAAAGAGTAAGGATTTGACTGAGTGGTGTAGACAGTGAGGCTGATTTACTAAGGCAGTTGAGATTCTTAACTCAATTTATAGTCACTTTGATAATCCAATCATGTGAAAAGGTAAATTCCTGTTTATTTAATCTGCATTTGATTGGATATTCAAAGTGAACACAGCTAGAATTATTAGTTTAGATGGTTTGTGGGGCACATGCAAGGATTCCATTAGTGCTAAAGACCTAACTGATAATCTAATGTTAAAAAATAACAAAATGTTTTCAAGACCCTAAAGCCTCGTACACACGACTGATTTTCCTGTCAGGAAAACTGCGGGGAGAGCTTTTGGCCAGCTGTGTGTATGCTTCTTTGCAGTTTTTCCGTCAGGAAAACTGCCGGGAATCCCGGTAGGAAAATATAGAACCTGCTCTCTATTTTCCCGCTGGGGACCCGGCGGTTTTAAACCCGGCAGTTTTCCTATGGGGGAGCATACACAAGCCTGGGACTCCCGGGCCAAAGCTCTCCCCACAGTTTTCCCAACGGGAAAACCTCTCATGTGTACATGGGGAAACTTACCGAGGAGGTTCTCGGGTTTTATGTTGGGATTCCCGGCAGACTTTATACCGCTGGGAATCCCGGTTGTGTGTACAGGGCTTAAGGGCCTATACTCACTACTGCACTGCAGTAATGGACATTACATGTGTTGGAGCAATTTATTATGAATAGCACCCCAATGGACCTCGCTGACAGACATGCAGTGTTATGCAGAAATGCACTAATGTGTGGTGGGATATACTGATTTAAATACATGGACTTTTATGGTGTTTTGTCACTACAGTGTGAATGGGCCTGTGAAAATGAGAGGCCCTGCCACTTTGCCAGAATAGGTAAAAGTGACACAGAGTTTTAAACACTTCAGCCCCGGAAGAATTGGCTGCTCAATGACCGGGCCATTTTTTGCAATTCAGCACTGCATCGCTTTAACTAGACAATTGCGCGGTCGTGCAACACAGCACCCAAACAAAATGTACGTCCTTTTTTCCCCCACACGTAGAGCTTTCTTTTGGCAGTATTTGATCATCTCTGTGATTTGTGCGCTATAAACCAAAAAAGAGCGACAATTAAAAAAAAAAAAAAAAAAAACTCAATATTTTGTACTTTTTGCTATAATAAATATCCTCGATTTGTTTTAAAAACAAAAGCAAATTTTTTCTCACTTAAGGCCAATATGTATTCTTCTACATATTTTTGGTGATAAAAATCGCAATAAGCGTATGTTGATTGATTTGCGCAAAAGTTATAGCGTCTACAAAATATGGGATAAATGTATGGCGTATTTATATATTTTGTTACTAGTAATGGCAGCAATCTGCTATCTTTATCGGGACTGCGACACATCGGACACTTTTGACACATTTTTGGGACCATAGGGCATTTATACAGCGATCAGTGCTATAAAAATGCACCGATTACTGTAAAAAT
Organism: Rana temporaria; assembly: GCF_905171775.1. Classification (NCBI taxonomy): domain Eukaryota; kingdom Metazoa; phylum Chordata; class Amphibia; order Anura; family Ranidae; genus Rana; species Rana temporaria. The sequence continues at coordinate 134,321,271 of NC_053489.1, forward strand.
GTCACTGGCAGGGAAAGGGGTAACAGTAAGGGGCGATCAAAGGGTTAATTGTGTTCCCTGACTGTAGGGGGAGGGGATTGACTAGAGGAACTCACCATCTGCCTCTCCTCACCGAACAGCGATTTGTGTTTACACAAACACGTCCCTGTTTTGTCTCTAGTGCCCACGATCGCTAGCGGCTGGCAGTCATCGCGACCGCCGGTCACAGGCATCGACACCCCCACGATGCAAAGAGCATGCGCGCCTGTTAACCCCGCTTAAAGGGACAGATGTACAGCTACGACGGTTCGTGGGATCTTGACGACCTGCCGCTGTATAATGACGGTGGCTGGTCGGCAAGTGGTTAAACGTTGCAACCTTTCATGCCTTCATGAATGAGCCCCAGCACATCCCCAATAATGGGAAAGTCAACAGAAAGGACATGAGTAAGGAGTTGGGGGTGCTCTCTTATGACAGACATGTTAAAAGAAATGCTTGACTTCAAGACTGCACAGGCCGTATATACCTGGGTGTCTTCTCAATCAGACAAGCTGGTACTGCAGAGCACCACTTTATTGAAAGCTGTATCCAACAAAGGTAGTCAAAATTGGATTTGTGGTTTGTGGGTTAATAAAAATGTGTTTCACAGTTCCCTGCCGGGTAACTTCCAGAAGTTTTTGTGTATGAAAAAAGCTTGTCAGTGGTCAGTCTCGAAGACCAGTTGCTATAGCAATAGTGGAACTACCATGAACCAGCAAAATAGGTACACAGGCAGTCACCCTGGTGAATGACATGGGCTCACCTGAGGTGTGGAGTTTAAGTACTAACTGGTGTTCACCAGGTCGTGGAGCTGGACTTTGCTGCATACCAGGTCGCAGTCCTTAGGATGGCCCCAACAGGAGGTGAACAAGCTGGGGTCCAGTAGTGGATAAGCAGGTAGGGATCAAACAGGAGCATAGTCGGTAAACAAGAAAAAGGTTGATAACGAGTAGTTGAAGGTTGGGATCAGGCAGAAGCATAGTCTAGGAACAAGCCAAGGATCGATAATGAGTGGTAGGAAAATATGGACAGCAGCAGGGAAGACAGAAGTGAGATACTGGCTGAGAGCACAATAATCTGGCAAACAGGTAGTGCAGAGACATGGCTTAAATCAGGAAGTTCAAGAGGGGAGCAAAGAGTTCAGGGTTCAAGACAAACGATGTGCAAGACAGGATCAAGAAAAGACATTGCCTGACACAGCAGAGGTTCTGGGTTCAAATCCAGGTCCAGACAGCACTCCTGTCAGGGACAAGCCCGTCACAGTACTGGCAATGTTGCCCAGAACCTCCATGGATGCTTAAGGAGGGGTTTGAGATGTGCACGAGCGCATGCCGCACATCAGCGTGCATTGACGCGCATCGGCGCACACTGGCGCCAATGGCCCTATTTAAGTCAGCCTGTGACTGCAGGATGGCAATGGATTATCTCTTAAGTCTCCTGTGTTCCTTGACCTTGTTCCTTGATCTGTGCTCATCTGTTGTGACCCGGCTCATCCTGATCTTGATTCCTGCTTCCGGACTCTTAATCTGCTTCCTGATCATCCGGCTTGACCTTTGGCTTGTACCTGGACCCTGCTTGTGTATGACCTTGGCTCGCCTCTGTAACTGCTCTTGACTGACCTACCTGTGTTTGACACCCGGCCTGGCTTCTAGTATCTCCACTCATCTGAGCACAACAAAGCTCAGTTCTGTCTGCTGCAGCCATCCCTCAGTGGCCAGCTCATCGGACTACAAGTAAGCCCCTGGCCAACCGTGCTTCTGTGGGCACCACGCTTCCTGTCCCCAACTCCAGGGTGGCACTGCACTCAGCCGCGAGGGGAGCCCTCTTGGCATCTTGATCTCCATACCCGTTCCTGACAACTCCAGGGAACTGTTAGAGAAATTAAAGATGTCAGACATGTCGGAGGTCTCTCCGCATAATAGTGTGACAGAAAACATTTCTGCTGGTGCGGTGCATGGTGTGGCTGATCACAGTTATGCTGCGTACACACGCTCAGAATTTCCGACAACAAATGTTCGATGGGAGCTTGTTGTCAGAAATTCCGACCGTGTGTAGGCTCCATCGGACATTTGCTGTTGGAAATTCCGATAACAAAAATGTAAAGCTGCAACTGTTGTACATGAGCACAAGCCAGATATGCAGTTAATAGGTTTGGAGGACCAAGGCGAAAGGCCTAAGCTGTGAAAAGAGGTAGCCATGAGGATTGGTATTATTTTGTCCTTTTCCTGTATTTGCTTTGAATGCTGTATGAAGCTAAAATCCCTGTGTGGGAATACTGATGTAAGGAACTTTACATTATTCTTAAAGTGGTTGTAAACCCTATAAAGAAATAAAATAAAAAACCCTGCAAGACAAAGGCATAATTGGCTAGTATGCATAGCATATTAGCTCATTATGAATTACTTACCTCACATCAAAGCCCCTGCAGCAGTCCTCGTACCACCCCCCGGCCGGCGACATTTCTCCTGGAATGACATGCGGGTATCGCGGCTCTGACGCTGTGATTGGCCGAAGCCGCGCGGGAGTGCCGTTGCTTCAGTTTGCTTTAGTGAGCATGTGCCGATTGACATCAGCACATGTAGGGGACAGGGGTCATCTCCTAAACCGTGCAGGTTTAGGAGATATCCTGGGTAGCTACAGGTAAGCCTTATTATAGGCTTACCTGTAGCATAGAGTGGTTGTAAAGGGTTTACAACCACTTTAAATAAAAGGGGGCCGACAAGCCCTGACAATTGTAGACTCACTGGAAAACACTTATACCACATTACATTTTTTTTTTTTTTGTTTTTGTTAACTTTATTTGCCTGAGTATAGATCTATGTTTGTCTCACGCATGCTTGAAGTCACTTCCTGACTAATTCACTACCCCTGATGGACGTCTATTCCAAGCAGCAACTACCCTTTCGGCAAAATAATACTTTCTAAGATTAGTTTTGAACTTACCTCCTGTTATAAAGCAGAGTAGGAATGCTGAGAGAGAACTAAATAAACAAAACTTTTAAGCATAGTGAGACTGCAGTGGATACAGTCTTAAATAAATCCATTAAACATTTATTGAGATGTGAATGTAAATTATTTTTGACTTCAGTATTTAAAAAAATAAGGTTGAAAATGTTATGGGAGCGGTAGACCTTGTAATTTTCAAGTCTGACCTTAGATCTCCTTCTTTCACGAAACCCGATACAACCTTTATTTTGGGTAAATCTGATGACATAACAGTAAACAGAAGAACATAAAGCTGCAATATACTAGATGCATTACATATATTAAATTAAAAAAAAAGGAGAGTGCATAGCGGCAAGGTAAAAAAAACATACTAAATATTTAATATTAATGGGCTGAAATGGACGTCTATCATTATAGCATCATTATAAAGGCAATGGGTTATTTAGCAAATGCAGTTAACACTTAAGATCCTACAAGACAGTTGTTCACTTTCATGATTCTGCTCATAGACTTTATTTTATCTTCATAAGCATTGTTATTTAAAGTGCAGTGAAATTAAGGAAATAAATTGGTAATCCTTCGATCAATGCATCAGTCTACACATGTCATACAGTTTTCAGCAGCCAGTACAATATCCAAAAAAATAAGTGCTCACTAATCCTCAATCATTGTATGCACAACACTTAAAAATCACACAGGCACTTCAATCAAAAAACTCTCTAACAAAGGAAACTTGCAGTGGTGTGCTAGGTATTATGGTCACCGCGGACCCAGAACAACCAGCAGATCTCACCCTCCACTTGCTCGCTCACTTCCCCAGGCGGAACAGCTTCACCCTCAGCGGTGACACTACGTTTAGGAATCACAAAAGTTTGCCGTGCAGACCACACCCAGACATGTTTAGTCACTTCAGGCTTTTTCAATGGAATTGGCTGCACGGCGTTACAGCGTCATCTTTATAGTCCGCCCCCCCTCATTGCAGATTGGTTCTCAAGTGCGCCTGCGTGCATCCTGTGTCTCCATTACCGTAATACCCCACATCAGAATGCCAGGCACAGATAAATGTAATGAGACAGTGAATGACAATATAATAAATGTCTAAAAAGTCTCCATCATTAAAAAAAATGTTTATATATATATATATATATATATATATATATATATATATATATATATATATATATATATATATATATATATATATATATATATATATATATATATATATATATATATATATATATATATATATATATATATATATATATATATATATATATATATATATATATATATATATATATATATATATATATATATATATATATATATATATATATATATATATATATATATATATATATATATATATATATATATATATATATATATATATATATATATATATATATATATATATATATATATATATATATATATATATATATATATATGAAATTGAGTGGTTGAATGAAAATAAAATTAAAATAAAATGGTTTAAAAAAAAAAAAACTCCAGCTTCAGTAGAATGATCTATATCAACGGGATTCAAATTTAAGGCCCCATTCACACGGACGGATCGTTCAGGTCCGCCTGTCCGTTTTGACGGCGGACCTGAACGGCCGCTCCATGCATCCCTATGGAGCGTCGGATGTCAGCGGAGACATGTCCGCTGACATCCGACCCGATTCGATCTGCTAAAAACAGACGTATAGGGGGCACGTCCCCATCCGTCCATGCGGATCAGATAAGATCTGATTAAAACGGACATCGTGTGAATGAGGCCTAAAGGTGGTTTAAAGAGACATACACGACTGTCCTACAAGCAAATACATTTGCGACATGAATAGAAACCTTTGAGATCTATTCCAAAGCTCTGTTTCGCAGGCGGATCCAGGATTTTTTGCACCACCCGATCTCCAAAGCTAGGTGCCCTCCTGAAAATAAATGTGTGTTTTTTCGGTAAAGAACCACCTAAATGTCTGTTCCTGCCCAAAATGTGCCAGTATTTGCTGAAAATGTTCTCTATCTCCTTGTACTGAAAATGAAAACTGGAACCCCATTGATGTAAGTTATCCCCTACAACTCTATCTTTCTTCTTCAGACATTGTTCTCTTGGTATATTAGCAATTTCAGTGATAGTATTGCTGATAACTTCCTTTCTATATCCCTTCTGAATAAATTTGTTCCCTAAAATATTGGCCTGTGCGAAATAATCATCAGATGTCGTGCAATTTCATTTAAAGATTCACTATTCATTAATGACTGTGTGTTGAGTTATTTTGAGGGGACAGAAAGTTTACACTGTTATACAAGCTGTACACTTCTTTACATTGTAGCAAAGTGTCATTCCTTCATTGTTGTCACATGAAAATATATAGTGAAATATTTACAAAAATGTGAGAGTTGTACTCACTTATGTGAGATACTGTATATATATATATATATATATATATGTATATATATATATATATATATATATATATATATATATATATATATATATATATATACACACATATACACACTCACTCTGAGAATCTATTAATCATCTGTACATGTGGCATTCATTACAGGTCCACAGGAAGACATCTTTCTGTACATTATCTGCCTTGTTTATTGAAGCAAAAGATCAATTTCTGAGTGTTAAAGTCCCATTTCCGCTGCCCCCAAAGTGCAGTTTATCATCCATTTCCTTCGTCTATCTACCTGAAATGTTATTTCTTAGTGAGTTTGTATCTAAAACAAGTAATCAACATTTTGTAAGCAATATAAATTGCTGGAAATGTCACAAACCACACCACTTTGTTCTGCATATTTTTAATCTATTTCTGAGCACATATATTAAATGTTTTTTGAAACCAACAGGGTCCTGGCATACAAATTACTCCAATGGAGCTTAGCAATCACTGCATGCCTAAGAATGCACTCCTTGTTGCATTCAACACTTATTAATGACTCACAGTGATTTCTAAGCATCTATAGCTATATTTTGTATTTATTTATAACATTGTACCTATGGCTTTGTTTGATACATTTCCTTTTTCCCTATGTTATTCGTTTTATGGATGTTGGGGTCGGGTATATGCATCAACTTTCTTATCCGCTTTAGCCCCGGGAGAATTTACCCCCTTCCTGACCAGCGCACCTTTTTTTCCCCACAAATAGAGCTTTCTTTTGGTGGTATTTGATCACCTCTGTGGTTTTAATTGTTTGTGCTATAAACAAAAAAAGAGCAAAACGTTTGAAAAAAAAAACTATATTTTTTACTTTTTAGTTATAAAAAAAAAATTCCTCAGTTAAGGCCGATATGTATTCTTCTATATATTATTGGTAAAAAAAATCGCAATAAGCGTATATTGATTGGTTTGAAAAAAAGTTATAGCATCTACAAAATAAGGGATAGATTTATGGCATTTTTATTAGTATTTATATTTTTTACTAGTAATGGTGGCAATCTGCGATTTTTATCGTGACTGCGATATTGCGGTGGACACATGCGACAATTTTTACACTATTTTTCAACCAATGTCATTTATACAGCGATCGGTGCTATAAAAATGCACTGGTTACTGTGTTAATTACACTGGCAGGGAAGGGGTTAAACACTAGGCGGCGATCAAGGGGTTACGTTTGTCCTAGGGAGTGATTCTAACTGTAGGGGGAATGGGCTACCACTGACATGACAGGGATCTCTGCTCCCAATGCGCTCACTGCAAATTAAAGGGGAGGTACCTGTACGCCCATTTGCCCACATATATCGGTGTGCAGCGGTCGGCAAGTGGTTAAAAATGCTCACAGATAATCTGATCTACAGTTTAAAGTAAAACTATAAATAAAACTTTTTTTTTTTCATTTTAGATAGAGCATGGGAGGGTTATAACCTCTGTCAATTTTTTGTTTCACCATCTGTGTCCCATTGTCAAGATATCCCTTCCCTTTCTAACCCATAGCCAAAAAGGAAGTGATGTGAAATCCCTGCAAATTAAAGGAATTCCATGGAGACCCCCAGGTCACCAGAACTAGTGTCCCCATTGGCAGATTTCCTCTTACTCTTCTGGGGACAACACAAAATTAAGTATTTATTTTTTAAGAGTAGTTATCTGAGTTAGCATATCCTTTCTGTAAGTGTGAACCAATCAGACCACTGTCCTACTTATTTCATCAATGAAACATTTCTGTCCACATAAGTGCTGCTGGTTTTACACTATTCTGAGTAAACTCTAGAGACTCTTTCTTTGTGATAATCCCAGAAGATCATCACTTACAGAAAAACTCAAAACAGCCCATCTAATACCAACAATTGAGGCCAAGGTCAAAACCACCAAGATCATGTTTCCACATTCTGTGATGTAAAGAATAAATTTAAAGGATAAGTTCACCTTTTAGAAGTAATAATAAATGCACATTTTTTTTGCAGGTAAAAAAAAAATGTGCATTCATTTTTGGAGCCCGTGAAGCATGATCACTGGTGCCATGCAAATCTCCTTCAGATCCTGTATGGGCGAGCAGATACACTGACAGAACAGGAAAAATCACTGAACTACCACGGTGCTCTACCGCACCGTGGTAGTTCATTGAAAACTACAAGCTGATGACCGGGCTTGTAGTTCATTCACACACAGAGCTGTGTAAATGTATCACGCAGCCCTGTGGGCGATTCCCCGCATGGCCTCACTGATTTTAAAAAGTGACAGCTAACATGGGGAACTTCTCCCTGTACTGCAAGCTACTGGTGGTTATGATCAGTAACCACCGTAGCTAGCCACCAGTGGGTGATAACTGTCACTAACCACCAGACGCTTTCACCGCGATCCATCTTGTCATAGTCAACGTTTTGTTGGGATCATGCTTAAATATTCAGCAAACACTATTCGGGGCCTAAGGAATACCGTCGCAACATTACCAGATTCCATTCGAAAAATATTGCAGAGAGAACAACTGTTAAGAAACCATCGACGACCGACTACCAAAAACTGGAAGCCCCCATCGCATTTACAGCATATATCATGCGCCCTGATCAAGGCAAGATCCGCAGTCAAGCATAGACAGGAAATCCACAACCTCATCGTCCAGGACAACCTAGACTGCCTCTTCATCATGGAAAGTTGACTAACATTGGATTGCAACACCATTCTTGGAGAACTTGTGCCAGAGAATAATGATATCATAACCGAAAATAGACATGGGCAAAGCTGAGGAGGCCTGGCAGTGATATACAAGTCTCACCTCGTGCTCACCAAACCAGACCTACAGAGTTAATTGCCGTTCATGGAATCGCTTACTCTGCAACTACAAACGCCCCAGGACACCGTTCACATACTACTGTCCTATAGACCGCCAGGACCAAAGACGCATCTCCTCGCATCACTTATGGAATTTATCTTGACGTATACATTGAACACCAAACACCTCCTGCTACTCAGAGACTTCAACCTCTGGGCTAATTCCCCACAGGATCCCATTGCCAAGGCCTGCATTGACCAATTAGAAGGACTAGGTCTGCAGCAACTGATAGGTGCACCCACGCATGTATCAGGTCACACCCTCGATCTTATCTTCAAACAAGATACATACATTAACATAATGGAGAATAGACCATTACCCTGGACTGATCACCATGCAATCAACTTCAAAATAACCAACATTACCGTCTTCAAAAAAAACGGCAAACCCGTTAACATCACACTGGACAAGACCCCAGAAGAAACTCCACTCAGAACTCTTCAAAAACCACATTATCAAATAAAATAACAACAACAAACCAAAATCAATCGACAGTGGAAATAGTTAATTCCATTAACAAAGCTTTAATACAGACTGCCGACGAAATCGCTCCGAAACGCAGAACGCTCATCTGAAAAAACAACTCCGGTTGGTTCAATGACGCCCTCACACTATTGAAGCAAGAATGCAGAAGAGCGGAAGGTGCCTGGAGAAGAAACCCAACTACTGAAACCCACAAAATCTACAAACTAATCACAAAGAAATATCATAAAGAAATCTTCAACACAAAAAAAATACACTTCTCAATCATCCTTGCAAAAGCCCTGAATCGTCCCTGTGAGTTCTTCAACTTAGTCACCCAAACCATGAACCCAGCCTGCCTAGAGGCTCCAAATCATGATACTCAAGAGTTTTGCAATGAATTATCTGATTTTTTCATTAACAAAATCGAAAATATCCGTGAAACAATTCAGCAAAACAAAACCACCAACCCTGTCCCTATAAATCCAAATCAAAAAGGTGACAAGAATACAAAGATACCTCAATCTATAAAATTTAAACTTCAGCCCATTTCCATTTCCATCGACACCACCAAAAATATCATTGGTAGCCTGCGGGACAGTACAGCGCCGAATGACATCATCCCCACAAAACTGCTGAAAGAATGTGCCGAGACATTGGCATCCGTGGTCTCGCACCTTATAAACCAATCATTTAAGGAAGGCATGGTGCCGACTTCCCTAAAACAAGGCGTAATAAAACCCATTTTAAAAAAAACAACCTCGACCCGAAGGACCCAAACCACCGTCGATCTATAACCGGTCTCAGCGTCTTCTCCAAGGTCATGGAGAAAGCTGCAGTACAACAGCTACAACATCATTTAGACACCCACAAACTACTGGATCCACTACAATCGGGTTTCCGGGCAGGTCACGGCACGGAAACAGCCCCACTTAAAACATGGGATGACGCTCTCGAAGCAGCATACGAAGGAGAATCTTGTCTTCTGATACTGCTGGACCTTAGTGCGGCGTTTGACACAGTAGATCACAAAATGTTGCTGACTGGGCTCACAGAAGTAGCCAGAGTCGCAGACTCAGATCTACCCTAGTTCGCATAATTTCTGGGAAATCGATCCCAGACAGTGAAACTAAGACCTTTTACTTCCGAAGCACGGACTCTGATATGTGGAGTCCCGCAAGGGTCCCCCCTGTCGCCCGTGCTATTCAATATTTATCTTCGCCCACCCCTCAGTAAGCAGGATCTTCTCTACCATTCCTATGCAGATGATACTCAGCTCTACTTTCGTATAAACAGCAAAAAGGACCATTACCCCGGGTTAGAAAAATCCCTCACTTTGATAGATAACTGGATGACGGAGAGTCAGCTCAAACTCAATGGATCAAAAACAGAACTCCTTCTGGTCCATGCAAACACAAAGAGATCAGCCAGGACGACATGGTCGACCCCGCCTATATTTGGACAGATCATTACCCCCAGCACCAAAGTCAGAAGTCTAGGAGTAATTTTTTACTCCGACACGACAATGTATGCTCAAATTGGGTCAGTAGTCAGCGGGTCTCACCATCTCCTGCGTCTACTACGAAGACTCGTGCCCTTCATTCCGGAAAAAGACACTGCATTAGTGGTGGGAACACTAATAAACTCCAAGCTCGACTATGCTAATTCCCTGTACCTAGGTCTCCCCAAATACCAGATTGCCCATCTACAAGTCGTCCAGAATACGGTAGCGCGACTGATAACAGGGAAACCGGAGAACATCGAGAGGGGGGCCCTCTCCTGCCACCGATAAAAGTGATCTTGCGGCAAATCATCTGCAAAGACCACTTTTATCTGAAACCGGACCACTCACTGAAGAAGAGAATACCCCTCTTCAAAGTGCAAACAGATATTGGCGTAAACCGGTCCGGACGAGGTAAATATTAAATTCTGGAATAATTGGGACTTTCACAAACGAAAACATACACTGTTACAAAATTGTTCATTTAAGATCATTTTTCCAACCTGCTCAGCTTTGTTTCTGTGTGCTGTGTAAAAGGTATGTGTCCCTTCCCTCCAATCAGCTCTCCTCACTCATGTATTTCAGTGCAGGTTTAAAGTACAACGAGAGTCTTTAGACCTGGTCCTCAAAATCAAAGGTCAGCGCATGTACATTTAACACACTAAGGTGTCCGTTTATGAAGCAGTGAACAACGGTAATCCCAAGGATCACCACTGATCACAGCCCATAAACAGTTTATGAAACAGAGATAATCGGGGGGAGAAGTGTTTAAACTTGTTCTCCCACCGATTATCTCCACACACAGAGAATCCTCATAGACTGACACAGTAACGGCCAGTTCATGAACATGTGATCTGAGCACTTCACTGGCGATCTGTGTTAGAATTCACACTCCCCGATTCACCATTTCAGAGCTGGTGAAGCAGGGAGTGAAGAGGGAATCCCGGGGGATCTGTGGAGGAAGGAGGAAGATTTTTAACTTCCTTCAACCTTGTTCAGACCCCCAACACTGTAACTATGTCCCCCTGTAATACTTATGTGTATACATATATATATATATACATACATGTGTAATGTGTAAATGTGTATATGTATATATATATATATATATATATATATATATATATATATATATATATATATATATATATATATATATATATATATATATATATATATATAATGTGTGTGTATATAAATGTATATACATATATATATTATGTAGGGGGACTCGATACTTTAAAAAACATTAACCATGCCATTTGTCAGTGTACTGAGCGGTGATAATTTATCACTGCTCAATAAACTGATATCTCAGTGTTTCGGTGAATTTATGGTACTGTAATCTCGTAAAGTCTCACAAGATTCCAGTATCAGGGGCCGTTCTCCACTGTTTGAAGCGTTGGTACAGTAGATCACTTCACTCCTCCAAGGGTGAAGCAATCTACTCCGCTTCATAAAAAGGCACACAGAGGAGAAAAATCTCCTCCGTGAATGCCGGAGAACGAAGCAGTGAATAGATTTCACTGCTTCATAAAAGGACACCTGAATGACCATATGATTTCACACATCCATACATGCTGAAGGTAATTACAAACCTGTATGTGCAATGTGTATTATTGTGTGCAGTGATATGTTAATTAGCTTATGAACGGTTTCAAATTAACACTGAGATAGGTGTAGGCGTGCTAGGTCTGGTAAATTCATGTGTCCAGAAATGGACCAAGTCACACACCCTGCATTGCATTCCAGGAGGAATATGCTATATTGTTGCTCTATATATGAATGCCACTGATTGGGCTAGAAAACTATCTTACACTAAATCAAAATTTGGACAGATTAGCAGGGACCGGACAAATTTTGATTCTTGTATGGCCACTGTGGTTAAACAGTGATCGACTTTAGTTCAAACACCCTGTCAGATTTTAGCCGCTTGATCAGAGCTGCAGGCTATAGTCTCCCGGCTGCCAGAATACAATGACACATAAGGGAGAATTCCCTCATCGAGTGTGTGGATTAGGGATTTGGGTCCGTTTTTTTTTTCTTCTTCTTCACTGGGAGAATAAAAAAACAAAAAACTGCCTCATCTATGGTCAGCTTTACTGAAGCAAATCATGTAGAGGTGCTGTCATACATGGCACTGCTAGACAAAATTCCAATTTTCTTCTCAAAAACAAAAGTAACACTAAATTTACTAGGGCTTGCAGTTAAAGATTAATAAAGTTTGTCAAAGATGTTGTCACGTAAGTAGTGGAAGTTTAACTGGTGTTAATGGCTTAGTGCATAACCCCATTCTAAGGCAATTACGGGTCTTTTCCACACAGCTTCACCAAGAGAATTCTACAGTTCATCATAAGGAAGAAGTGTTTGGCCTCACATATTCCTTTATTTAAGTAATGTAAATTCGTGAGCTTAGAACATGAATTAGATTTACAATAATTTAGACATTTTTAGCAAGAACGAAACCTTAAAAGGTGAATAACCTTCTGTTCAAATACTACTTGTTTGATATTCTGATGATTAGTGACCATTAACATCATGCATACTCATTTAGCTGCCAAACCAATATCATTATACACACACAAGAAAATGTTACTGGCAATAATTTTAAAGCTGAACTTCACTAGACTAATTTATTTGAAATGTTACTTTATATTGGCCGGGACATCACCACCAGGGAGATGAGCTCTATACTGTGACCAGATGCTAGGAGGAGGACCCAGAAAGGTGAAACAAGTCAAATCTGATGTTTTTCCCAGTGCCTCGGTGAACTGTAATGATGTTTGTGGGAGATCTCTGATGCCGCGTACACACGGTCGTTTTTTGTGATGAAAAAAAAGCGAAATTTTTAAAAATGACCGTGTGTGAGGAAAATGTCGTTTTATGTCTTCTGAAAAACGAAAAAAAAAAATTCGAGCATACTTCAATTTTTAATGTCGTTTTTTGTGTCATAAAAAATGACTGTGTGTAGGCTAAAACGACGTTTAAAACAACGTTTTTAAACCCGCGCATGCTCAGAAGCAAGTTATGACGCAAGCTTGAATGGAACAGAGTGCCGCCATACGTGCTGAACGTAACCACGCTTTGCTAGAGCATTTTGAAAAAACAATGGTGTGTAGGCAACGTCGTTTTTTAAAATGAAGTTTGAAAAACTTCGTTTTTTTTTTCATGAGAAAAAATTACGTTTTTTTTCAACACAAAAAAAGACTGTGTGTACGCGGCATGAGGCTGTGTGGGACAACGTTGACAGACATTTTTTGATGCTGTAAGCAAGCCTGGGAGATCTTCTGTAAGGGTATGCAAACTAAAAGATGGAATGGGATCAAGGCGGCAACACTTCTCTTTTTTGGACCACAACTGGATGTTACACAACCAGTTGCTGTGCACTATACTGAGAGCGATGGCATGATTTAACAAGAAATTATGTAAATATTAGGACTTCAAGATAAGCCCATGGCTTTATATAATAAGAATTTTTACATTGACTGGTGTTGGACTTTCAATATTTAAAGCCTGTTGTATTACAGTTTAGGCTCTGAGGGTTTTATGTAGTCAATATTAAAATTGATTTTATTGCTTTAAAAATCTATATCCAGAAATGTGTTCCTCATACAATGTGCACAGGGCTGAAAATGTAAACGGGTGTTCAATGTATGCAGAATTTTGCCAAGCTCAACAATTAGGCAAATTTCGTATACAGTCACGTTCCAGCAGGCAAAGTATATTATACAGGACAGGTATGTGTTACTAATTGTATATGCTTTTGTTCTTACTATTTTTCTAAAATGCCAATTAAAATGAGGCATCATGCCAGGCACCTAACCAGAATAGGGAAGACTCTTTAACGTTCTAGTTTACATATGCTCACTGAGAAGCAAACTACAGAGAATTGAGTAGACTTGCTCTGAGTGATATGGCTGTGTGATGTACTAGAGTTAGACCCAAAGACCAAACTGATAAGGTAGAATTTCTATTTGTCTGGAGATGTACTTTACAGCTTTGTAAACTAAACCTAATATACACATTAAAGAGACCTCAAAACAGTCCACCAAAGACATGTTTTCTAAAAGCAGAGTTCCTGTACAATCTAAGGACAGTGGGGGACATTTATCAGAACCGGAGTAGACAGAATCTGGAGCACCTAAGCATGCCAACCAATCCAATTCTTTTTGCAGCTTGTGTTACTAAACCCAGGACCCTGCATTCACTATATCTGGTCTCCCACAGTACACAGAACAGGGAAAAGCAATTATTTTAGTAAATATAAACTGCTAAATACCTTTTCTCATCAGCAGTATATAGCAGTCTTGTGACGTCTAACAGTGTCTGCTTAAAGCTTGTGGAGGAGTTTTCATTCTGCTCTGTTTTAACAGGATGCAGAACCACTGACCCTCAATCTGGACAGTGCTGATTGGTCCTGCTCTGATCACATGCACCCTCTCCCAAAAAAAAAAACTCTTTAGCAATACACACCAAACTGAGCATTTTCAGCTTGTTCCCTGACTGTGTATTATCAGGAAATATATTGGGGACAGTGGAAGGAGGAGACGATCAGAGAAGACAGGGCCAAAACAGCTAATTTACACAATGCAGAACCCCTTAGGTTCCACAGTGAGTATAACAAGCGTACTTTACTGCACATACAGACTGATTTTACTGTTGTGGTTTTAGTAAAATTAAAAAAAAAAATAATAATGTGGTTACATAAGTGTGCACACCCTGTGTACACCCTCTTATAACTGGGGATGTAGTTGTGTTCAGAATTAAGCAATTACATTCAAACTCATGTTAAATGGGAGTCAGTACACACTTGTCATCATTTAAAGTGCCTCTGGCTTATCCACCAAATAAAGTTCAGCGGTTCTAGTAGGTCTTTCCTGGCATTTTTCTAGTCACATCCTACAGCAAAAGTCATGGCTGGCAGAGAGCTTCCAAAGCATCAGAGGGAGCTCATTGTTACAAGGTATCAGTCAGGAGAAGGGTACACTTTTTTTTTCAAGGCATTAGATATACCAAGGGACACAGTGAAGACAGTCATCATCAAGTGGAGAAAATATGGCGACAACAGTGACACCACCAAGAACTGGACTTCCCTCCAAAATTGATGAAAAGACAAGAAGAAAACTGGTCACAAAGGCTGCCAAGAGGCCCACAACAACGTTAAAGGAGTGGCTTTGCCAGAAGAAAATTAAAGTTTTGGAATGGCCAGCCAGAGCCCAGACCTGAATCTGATTGCAAATCTATGGGGTGATCTCAAGAGGGCTGTGCACAGGAGATGCCCTCGCAATCTGACAGATTTGGAGTGTTTTTGCAATGAAGAGTGGGAAAATATTGCCAAGTCAAGATGTGCCATGCTGATAGACTCATACCCAAAAAGACTGAGTGCTGTAATACAATTAAAACGTTTTAGGTTCCAAGCATTAGCTTAAAGACTTAAGGACCACCCACTGTATAAATATATTGCAGCAGTTCGACCTGATTGCGCAAAACATTGTTTTGTGCACAAGACACTGCACGCACATGCTGCACAGCGGGGGAGCTGATGGGCGGGTCCAGCGGTTGCAATGTCCGCCGGCCACCTGCGTTCGTTCCTCAGAGAGGCATAAAAGGGATCTTCCTATATAAACAAAGCAGATCCCCGTTCTGACAGGGGAGTACAAACAGATTTTCTGTTCCTAGTGATCCGGAACAGTGATCTCTCTGTACTCCCAGTCAGACGCCCGGCCGTCGCAGTACATTTACGCCGTTTCCCTAAGGCATTATCAGGCCTAAAGTTATTCCATCTAATAGATGGAATAGTAATGTTAAAGTATGGCCACCGTTCCCGCTTCGAAATTCTAAATTCTAAATTTTTACGTCGTTTGCGTAAGTCGTCCGTGAATCGGGATTTACGTCGTTTAAGTCCACGTCGAAATTAATAAGCCCGTGCGGCGTACTTAGCCGCAATGCACACTGGGAAATGTAGGCGCCCGGCGCATGCGCAGTTAAAAAAAACTTCAAAAACGTAATGTCAAGCTCCATTAACATAAAACACGCCCCCTTACACACATTTGAATTAGGTGCCCTTACGCCCGCCGGCTTTAGGCTACACCGCCGTAACTTAGGAGGCAAGTACATTGTGAATCATGTACTTGCCTAGCTAACTTACGGCGGCGTAGCCTAAACACGCTAAGCTACGCCACCGCAAAGTTAAGGCAACGTCTTTGAATCTACCTATATAACTTTTGTGCAAACCAATCAAAAGACACTTTTTGCAATTTTATTCTTACCAAAAATATATAGAATAATACATATTGGCCTAAACTGATGAATGAATTGGCTTTTTCAATTTTTTTTATTGGATTTGTATTAAAGCAAAAAGTAAAAAAAATATATATATTTTTTTTGTTTATAGCGCAAAAAATCAAAAGAGCAGAGGTGCTCAAATATCACCAAAATAAATCTCTATTTGTGGGAAAAAAGGACATCAATTTTATTTGGGTATAACATTGCACGCCCATGCAATTGTCAGTTAAAGTAATGCAGTGCCAAATGGTCAAAAAATGGCCTGGTCATTAAGGAGTTAAATCCTTCCGTGTTGAAGTGGTTAAGGGTGTGCA
This sequence comes from Rana temporaria, assembly GCF_905171775.1. Taxonomy (NCBI): domain Eukaryota; kingdom Metazoa; phylum Chordata; class Amphibia; order Anura; family Ranidae; genus Rana; species Rana temporaria. The sequence continues at coordinate 134,338,083 of NC_053489.1, forward strand.
CACTTATGCAACCATATTATTTTATTTATTTATTTTTTACTTTCCTAGGCTTTGCATATACTCTCCTCTTACTTTACCTTCTGTTGCTTTATATAGTTTATTCTACACACCATGGGGTTGATTAACTAAAACTAGAGATTGCAAAATCAGCTCTGCATAGAAACCAATCAGCTTTCAGTTTATTTTTGTCAAAGCTTAATTGAACAAGCTGAAGTTAGATGCTGATGGACTACTATGCACCGCTGCACCAGATTTTGCACTCTCCAGTTTTAGTAAATCAACCCCATGCCTTTAAAAAGCCTTATATAGTATTTGTTGTTTGAGAGTGTGATGTAGTGTGTAGACATATACCTATACATAGATCTGTATATCATTTCTGACATTATTGAGTTGGAGTTTATCTATTTCTACTATAATTATATAATTATCCTGTGAATTGTACAAGTCTTGTGTACACCAGAAAACCTTTGTGTTGTCAAACAGCAATAAAAGCTTAGCCCTTACCCACGTCATCATAAAATAAAATGAAAAACAAACGTTTAGGCTGTCAGCAATGTGCATACACTGTTAAAATTATTTATTTGGTAAGCAAAGGGTTAGAAATTAAAAAAACAAGTGAAAAAATCGAATTTCAGCCCATAAAGAGTGATATGCAATTTATGTACAGTACATCTATATATAATACATATATATATATATATATATATATATATATATATATATATATAACGTAATTTACGCAAAGCCCTATTCGCGAACTACTTATGCAAACAATGTAAAATTTTCAAAATTAGACGCGGGAATGACGTCCATACTTAACATTGGCTATGCCTCATATAGCAGGAGTAACGTTACGCCGGAAAAAGCCTTGAATGAATGAATGAAAAACTTATATAGCGCGGCACATGCGAACTGAATCGCCTCTGGGCGCTGGTTGTTAGTGTCTCATGCCATCAGAAGAGCAGGGTTTTGATCTGCTTTCTGAAAGTCAGGTGGTTTTGCTCCAACCGAATGCTGGTTGGTAAAGCATTCCAAAGCCTGGGACCTTGGAAAGCAAACCTTCTTTCTCCTTTGGACTTGTATTTGGTTTTAGGAACCTTGACCAGATTTTGGTCGGTGGATCGCAGAATGCGGTTGCAATTGTGAGGTTTGATCTTGTCGCAAAGATATCTTGGAGCCTTCCCATGGATGCACTTATGTGTCAGGCAGAGTGCTTTGAATGCAATTCTGTCTTTCACTGGCAACCAGTGAAGGGATCTCAGCGAAGGTAAAAAAAACTACCGGGCACACGTACGTTTCTGAATCGGCGTATCCAGCTCATTTGCATATTCTACACTGAAATCGTCTGCAGCGCCACCTAGCGGCCAGCGTAAATATGCACCCTAAGATACGACGGCGTGAGAGACTTACGCCAGTCGGATCTTAGCCTAATTTCGGCGTATCTTGCTTTCTGAATACAGAAAGAAGATACGCCGGCGCAGCTTTGAATTTACGCGGCGTATCTATAGATATGCCGGCGTAAATTCTTGCTGAATCTAGCCCACAGTGTCTAAAAGGCAAACAGGAAAAAATACTTGACAGGATTGATAGCCAACCCATGAAAGTGCATGAAAATGAAAACACAATTGTTAACCACTTCAACTCCGGAAGGTTTACTCCCCTTCATAACCAGGCCAATTTTTTCAATACAGCACTGCGTTACATTAAGTTAAAATTGTGCAGTTGTGAAACTCTGTACCAAAATATATTGTTTGTCTTTTTCCCCCCACAAATAGAGCTTTCTTTTGGTGGTATTTGATCACATCTGCGGTTATTTTTTGCGAAAAAATTAAATTTTGAAAAAAAAACTATATTTTATACTTACTGCTATAAAACATATCCAATAAAATAAAAATAAAATATTTCTTCATAAATTTAGGCCAATATGTATTCTGCTACATATTTTTAGTAAAAAAAAAACACAATAAGTGTATATTGATTGGTTTGCGCAAAAGTTATAGGGCCAGATCCACAGCCAGCGGGCACAACTTAAATATTCCGATTTAAGTTACACCACCGCAAAATTTCTACCTAAGTGCCCGATTCACAAAGCACTTACCTTGAAATTTGCAGCGGTGTAACTTAAATCCGTCCGGCGCAAGGCGTGCCCAATCTAATGGGGCGAGACTCAATTAAATTAGGCGTGCTCCCGTGCCGGACGTACTGCGCATGCTCCCGACGCAATTTTCCCGACGTGCTTTGCGTTACGTTACATTGCGCCGAGTTTTGTGAATCGCAACGGGTAAAATAGAGATGCGGCGGGAAAAAAAAAATCAAAAAAAATTTGACAGCGACGCGGGAAAGAAGGGTATACTTTTACATGGTGTACTAAGTTTACACTTTGTAAAAGCAGCTCTAATTTTGCGACGGCAAACTAACACTTACAGAGACTTAATGAAGGGAAAAACCTTTGTGGATTTCCGTAAGTGCTAATTTGCATACCCGACGCGGAATTTCGACGAGAAATGCCCCCAGCGGCGGCCGCGGTACTGCATCCTAAGATCCGACAGTGTAAGACTATTACACCTGCCGGATCTTAGGAATATCTATGCGTAACTGATTCTATGAATCAGCCGCATAGATAGAAACAGGGATACGACTGCGGATCCCTTTTGTGGATCTGGCCCATAGTGCCTACAAACTATGGGATATTTTTCTTTATTTTTTCTTTATTATTATTTTTTCACTAGTAATGGTGGCGGTCAGTGATTTATAGCGGGACTGCAATATTGCTATGGACAAATCAGACTCGTGACACTTTTTAGGAACCAGTGACATTATTACAGTGATCAGTGCTAAAAAATCTGCATTGTCACTGTACTAATAACACTGGCTGGGAAGGGGTTAACATCAGGGGCGATCAAAGGGTTAAATGCCTTCCTGGGGAGTGATTTGACTGGGGGGGGGGAAAGATCCATGTTCCTGCTTAACAGAAACACAGGATCAGTACATTCCCCTCTCACAGAACGTCAATCTGCTTGTCTCAAGAATGATCGGTGGTTCCCGACGGACCAACTTATTGGCTCCCACTGTGTCCAATAACAGCGGGAGCAGGTGGCCAGCGGGGTGCATGCGCCCCAGACCCGGAAGTGTCAGATCACATACTAGGTACATGATCTGGCACAGAGCAGCCACCCTGCCACAGTATATGTGCAGCGGTCTGCATGTGACTTATCTAGACTGAAACAGTAAAACATAAAACACAGGAAAAACAAACAGTCATAATGATTATGTATATCAATACTGTGCTTCTTTAAATGGATTCCAAAAAACTCAAATCATAACTATGCATTTATACATTATTGTTCTGTTTAACTAAAGTTAAACCATTTCTTTACAGCCAACAGTTCACTTTCAATAGATTTTTATTAAACCCTTATGAATACACTTCAGTAAAGTTACAGAGATTCACATATTTCTGGAATTGACACCCATCTGTCATACAATAAAGATATAAAAGATACCGAAACCACATGCGTTTTCATTATTAAAAGAAGAAATGAGCCATGGACAGTACCACTGGTCACAGGAACATGAAATAAGTCTAAAGATTGCCCTGATCAAATCATTCAGGATTCTAGCATCCAAGCTATCTACCAAACATTTACCTAATAGAAAAGAGATGTATTGGAAAGGCTTAACTAATGGGAGATGGCAGGAGACATGGCCAGTATAGTCTGTTACGGGAAGAACAGAGGGCAGGTTAAGTAAAGATAGAGAATGCCAGATAAGTACAGAAGGAGCAATAGAGGAAAGAAATGAGAGGGAGAGAAAAGGTTGTGGTAGGGAAATAAATCAGAGTATCGGGGGGGGGGGGTGCAAGATGCAGGAGGGCAAATCAAGGTTCTACAGCCAGGAAGTCGGCACTGCACTGCGCTAATCTCAGGCAGGAAGGCATTTCCCGATCATTGCAGCGACGCATCAGGACAATGTCTCACTGCCTGTGATTAGCGCAGTGCCGAGTTCCTGGCGGGCTCTGCACGGGGAGTGTGCGAACACGCTGGAGCTCATCCCTAGTCTACAACAAGCTTTTTAATAAAATGATCCTTATATTAGATGGATTTCTCAATCCACAACCAATTTCAGGAGAGAACTGCAAGTTAAAATGCATTATGGGTGGATGGAATGGATGCCTGCACAATATATACATATCTATGCATATAGCTATTGACAAAAATTAGTGGCTGATCAACCAATCACATGCAATCCTGACAAAAAAAGATGAAAATAGAATGAATGGTCGCATTGGGCAGTACCAACAATTTCCCTAACTTGGCACACCTGGAGTACTACAATGTTAGGGGTCCTTCTTATCACACACATATCATTATAGTATTACTGAGGTACAACTATTACCAGGTTACCCTGGAAACTAGAAGCACTGAAAAAGAAGACATAAGCACCATTCCATTAACTATTCTGTCAGAGAAACCTTTTATAGAGTAATTGCATGCTTTAACGTGCCTTTCCTCATCCCACAAGAGTCATTATGTGGCTAACAATGGTCTTCTCTACAACACTAAAGACTGCGAATGAAAGTGGAAAAACTCAGGTTGATAGGTGTCTTTTCTTGCAACTTCTAATTGAATTTCCTTTAGTGCAAGATGGCTACGGAGCCTTATATCATTACATAGTTATCTGGACGGAGGTTTCACAATGTGTCTTGTGTATGGATATACTGGACACTGAAAAACAAACTTGTCAGTCATTTATGAAACCTACTGTAGATATTTACCAGTGCAAAAATTCCTTTAGGTACCTTAGAGATCAGGACACAGCACAGAGACAATGCTAAGGGCAAAAGGCCTTCAGCATATGACCGGATGGTTTTAGGAGAAGCAGCAGAGTGATGAGCTCATCTGTCTGTCACTCTGATTTTTCTTCCTAACAACATGCTTTTCTCAGAACATTAACTATTGGTTCCTTAATGTTGCAACTGTTTAACACTCCAGCTCTGCAGTACAGATCAAATACTTACACTGTGCAGATTTAAAAACAAAGCCATTTAATGATGTATTGATGAATACAGAGCTGCATTAATCTGTGTCTTTTAGATCTGTCTAGAGTTTGGCTTTAAACAATCTGAAAAAAAAACGCGTTATTCGTCACATGAATGTCACATTACAAGAGAGCCATTATATCACATAAGACTGCCATGCTACATGAGAAGCCTGACAAGATGCAAGAGAATCCACAAAGACTATCATGTTACAAAGAGATGCATGTTACAAGTAGCTATTAGAGATGGCTGTCATGTTACAGAAGAATTTTAGAGAATGCATTGAAGTTACAGAAGAACACTGGAGACTACAGACAAGTCTAAAAAACTGCCACCATGTTTAGCCACTTAAGGACCGCCGCACAACGATATACGTCGACAGAATGGCACGGCTGGGCACATGGACGTGTATATACGTCCTCTCTAAAAGCCCATCCGTGGGTCGCGAGCAAGCCGCCGGCAGGGCGTGCTCGCGACCCGGTCCGAAGCTCCGTGACCATGGCCGCGAAACCCGCGGATCGGATCGCCGCAGGTGTCACGCGATCGGGTCACAGGAGCTGAAGAACGGGGATAGGTGAGTGTGAACACACCTTCCCCGTTCTTCTCTGTGGCAATGTCAGTGATCCTCTGTTCCCTGATATAGGGAACGACGATCACTGACGTCACACGTCCAGCCCCACCCCCCTACAGTTAGAAACACACATGAGGTCACACTTGTTTTTAAATTATCTGATGGTTAAAAATCAATAGAAAAAAAACGATCGTCTGTGGGCACGTCCATCGGTTAAAAATCTATGCATGCTCAGAATCAAGTCGACGCATGCTTGGAAGCATTGAACTTTTTTTCTCAGCACGTGGTCGTGTTTTACGTCACCGCGTTCTGACACAATCATTTTTTTTTTTACTTGATAGTGTGTAGGCACGACTGATGTAAGTCAGCTTCATCGGATATCTGATGAAAAAATCCATCGGTCCGTTTTCATCGGATGAAGGGATCGTGTGTACAGGGCATTACAGTACAATTTGAATCTCATGCACAACCCTAATCTAACCTTCCCTTCAGTATAAACATATGTCTCATTCACCCAATGCCAATGAAGTAGGCGCAGCTAAAAATGAACCTTTTTCCCCTATTCTCCTCAAACAGACAATATTGTAACATGGATTACTTCAAAACCTCAAGTTCATAAGTATCTTCCATCAGACCATGCTCCTTCAATATAAATTGCAAAGCACAATATTTTAGGAAGAGTCCATTCTTCAGTTCACCCTTACATTTTCCAAAAACATTGTACTGGTTTAGGAAATTAAATATTCAATGTGGTAAACAGGTTTGCCAGTGTTCAAATATTCTTTTTCATTTTTGCTTGTTGCCATTAACCTACAGGGAACCCATTGCACAACTCCAGAGCAGAACATGAAGCATCACCAAGTGAGAGAATTCCTTGCATGCACCCAGTAGGCACAGTAAGGTAATTTGAAAATTAAGAAAATTATGTGCAGCACACAATGCATAATTAGCCCTGCAACTGAACACATTATTATAGAGAACAAATTATTCGAAGCATGACACAAGAATGTGTGTTACATTTCTAAAGCCTGTCAGATGTTGTGGGCACTGTCCCCCTAAGTGTGTTCTGAAATGGACCAGAAAAAAAAAAAGAAGGACAATGTGAAGATTTAATATTGTACAAAGAACATCTAGAAATAATAAACGTGCCTACGCAGTACCCTAAACTTGAAAGTCTCCTGAATATTAATTGTGCACTTGCTGTGCCCTGAACCTCATAGCTGCATATCTGCAGCATGATATGTAATGCAATGTGCCTCTGATTGGTACTTTTACAGGATTTGGTGATGTTACTACTGTGCTACTAACTGTTCACCTTGCAGAGTTTAAGTTGTACCTGGGGACCTGCAATGCCAATCTCACTGAATCTGCCTTCTCCATTCTGTACATCTGTGTTCTTACACCACCCCTACTGCTTCTTCAAAGACCCCCTGCCAGTTACCTGATTACCAAGCATCAAGGGGCAAAGCAAAGTCCTTTCTGTATATATATATATATATATATATATATATATATATATATATATATTGCAACCTCCACTCAAAGACACAGTGCAGAACAAGGCATGTAAAGCCAGTCAATTATAAAAAATATCAGCACTAGGGAACCTACAGGCAATACTAGTAGTTCAGGTCATTTCCTCAGTGAGTGTGTAGCATTCAAATAATGACCCTTCAGGTCTGATTTCTCAGAACACTTTATCCCAAAATGCAATAAGTTCTCAGAGATACTGTACTATGGGATGACAATAGGGGATCATTCTTGAGCTCCAACATGCTGCAAAGTTTAATTTCTCCATTATTTTCATTTGTACTTGCAGGTTTTCTCACAGGGCCACTTTATTGTCCCACCCTGGGTAAAATATGAATAAATATGAATAAACCGACATTCCCCTTTAGCCTTTTATGGTGAAGCAATATATACTCTAATGCCGGATACGCACAGGCCGAAAATCAGCTAAAAACAGTCCATTCAGCAGGAATCGGCCGACTTTTGGCCCGTGTGTATAGCTCACTGACCGTCGTCTGTCGAATAAGCATGTTGGTAAAACAGCATCTGATCAGCATTCCCATCAGAACACAACAGTGCAGTAGGGGATATGCTGTACTAACATCACTTGTGTAAGTACAGTGATCTGTCAGGTTTTTTTTTTTGTTCAGCCCACTGGGTTGAAAAAAAAAAAGCCTAGCGTGTACCAGGCCAAAGTCCGCCAATTAGGTCTGCTATTGCCACTGGGGTCCCTCTTATCCTGGTAGTTCCATTGATACCCAAAGAAGGACCATGATAGAAGTAAACAGACAGAAGACGGAGGCATCATGTGTTGTTTTTGTGTGCTATGTCTGTACTCACCTCATCACTGACAAGTATAACATGTTTGGGCAGAGGAGAGGCTGCTAGTATTTTAAATTATACCACACTGTGTGTGACTATTACATTTACTGTCATACATTTGAGTGGACTTAGAAATTTGAAGCTACATATTTTGAAGCTTTAAGTGTTTCTTTGTATTTCTTGTCCAGCCCATAAAAAAATGTGAAATCAGAAATAGAAACATCTGTAGAAAATTAAAAGCAACATTGGCCCTCCGTACAGATAATGATCATGGAAACTGGACTTCATAGTTAGACTCCTGCTAATAAAACACAGAGACAATGGTTGGGAAGATGGAGAGAAAACATCACCAATTCTCGCTTATTAGTGATGGTGAGAGATATGAAACAGATGAAGAAGAAGAAAAAAAAGAAATCACACTACATAATTTAAAATATGCTGCCTTTTGGCTTCTAGGAATCTTGAAAAGGCATCTCAAAGGGTTTTATTTACTTGACTCTGACAGCTTGTCTCCCTATGCCCCCATTTATCCCATCTATACTAACAACCTCAAGCTTACATATTTATAGACACTTTTTTTGTTAAGCTCTTGACATCCACTAATTAGTTATTAGTTATGTGTATACTGTAATGCAGCTCAGCGCATTCTACTCATAAATAAGCAAGTGTGTGTCACGGCATGAAACAGAATTACAAATCGAGTTATGGGTATTAGCTGTGGTAGGTCAATTCAAGAGCTGGAATCATTTTGCTTTGATTTATTAAGATAAACAATACACACCAGCAAAAAAATAAAAAAAAAAAAATAAAAACTTCTGATGATCTATAGATGGATTTCTAGCACACGTTGTGCATCTGCATTCTCTATCATGTACGAGGGCAATTAGGAATTTATGTTTTGCGTAGAGAAAATTTATGCTGGTCTAATTCATGCATATGGATAATGAACATTCAATATTTCTAATTAACATCTATCATAACAATTTGAATCTTTTAGGGCTCTTTAAGTCAGTATGCATTCCCATGCAGTTTAGGCACTTGAAAAGCACCTTTTAATACCTGCCCTTATTTGGGATTCAGGATCAGGTTCTTTAAAAAGGCACTGCAGTGAACTGATGCACTTCCCAAACTCCTGAATGCATGCGCTCTACTGATGGCGATCTTCCTAGGGCACTTGGCTCCAAAATCTATGGACCATTTTGACCTGTGAGAAAACTTTCCATGTGCTCTACATTTATTTGGCACATATTCTTATAACCAACAGTGCCTATTGGACTATGTTACAGAAGAGAAAAAGAGATAGTGAGTTCACTCAAAGGATAACAAAATTATACAAAAAGATTTAAAACCCATTACTTTTGCACTCTAAGTGAAAATAAGATTTCTTCTTCCTACAGGCATGCGAATACGAAAGGTACTCCCTAATTTTACAAAAAAGCCAAGTTATGTTTTTTGAATTAGAAGAGTTTAAAAGTCCTGAATGAAAACTATGCACTTAGCACACGTCCTTTAGGACTATTTAAGCGGTAACCTATATGTTTTAGTTTTTTTTTTCCATTTGGAAATGAGTTACAGGTATGCATATTTTGTAAAAACTTCCTCTGATATCTAACATCCAGTTGTAAATATTTTTGCCCTGAGAAATTTTGATACATACTATTTTTCTATTTTCTGTTCTTAAGTATTACATGCAGTAGAGTGGGGATCTCCAAACTACGGGCCTCCAGCTGTTGCAGAACTACAAGTCTCATGAGGCATTGTAAAACTCTGACATTCACAGATATGACTAGGCATGATGGGAATTGTAGTTCCTGAACAACTGGAGGGCCACAGTTTAGAGACCCTTGAAGTAGAGGAAGCCAGAACATGTAGGGTGCAAGTTGCATCCTGAGGTGGAAACACAGCGGGGTTGATTTACTGGAGAGTGCAAAATCTGGTGCAGCTCTGCATAACTTCCATTTTTTTTGTCACAGCTTAATTGAACTGAAGTTAGAAGCTGGTTGGCTACCATGCAGAGCTGCAGCAGATTTTGCACTCTCCAGTTTTAGTAAAGCAACCCCAGTGTCTGCAGCAACTAGTAATACAATCTAAAAGCTGACTGGACTGCCAACTGTATGCCAAGGTGGGGAGAGGTTCTTTCCTGAACTTGGTTATTGTCTGCTTCATATTAGATCAGTGGTCTCAACCCTGTCCTCAGGGCCCACTAACAGCCAGGTTTGCAAGATGCCCCAGTTGAAGACCCTTTGTGTCTAAACACGTCGGGGTAGCATTTACTGCACCCCACAATGCTTTTCTACCCATGATCACTTCTTTATATTTTTCAATTGATGTATGACAGGGTTTTAAAATTTCAAGCCCTGAGCTTCTAGCCAGGCCTCAAGTGTTACTCACCACCTGTTGCCTCACCTAACCCATACACTGCCCCGCCCCTAAACACGCTCTTGTAGATTATCTCTTGGAATGACACTGTTAAATGTTTTATGCCAAATCAAGTTACACAATTAAATACTACCAACAACAACTTTAACAAAATGGGACAGGGCACTGAGGCAGACCAGAGGGACAGGGCACTGGGGAAGACCAGAGGGACATGGCACTGGGGCAAACCAGAGGCATATGGCACTGGGGGGGGGGAAGACCAGAGGGACATGGCACTGGGGCAAACCAGAAGGACATGGCACTGGGGCAAACCAAAGGAATATGGCACTGGGGCAAACCAGAGGGATATGGCACTGGGCCAAACCAGAGGGATATGGCACTGGGCCAAACCAGAGGGATATGGCACTGGGGCAAACCAGAGGGACATGGACTTTTTTACTTCTGCAAATATTGCTCTCCCTCTACTTATGTACAAGACTCCCTACTCCTCCTCTGCCTTCTCTCTCTAGAACCAGGCATTTCCCCCATTCTCTTGCTGTCTCCTCTGCAACCCCCATCCATCATCCTCTCCTATTCTACCCACTCTCATAATCAGGAGCCCCTGTTCCCCCTTTCATTCAGTCGGGCAGTGAGGAGAGGAGCTGCAGCACAGCGGGAGGGAGTACAATCCAGCACCAAGATTCACACACCTGCATAACCAATGACACCACAACACAGCGCACACTGACACCGCACAGAATACTGCCGCTCTCTTGTCAGGGCAACTCTTGGTAAGCGCTATGCTGCACTGCCTACCTGGGACACCCAGAGTGGTGATATTCGCAGTCCTCCAGCTCACTTGTTCCTTCCTGCTCTCTGATCTCCAGCTACATTGGTCAGGTTGGGAAGCCAGGCTCAGAGAGGTCATACTATCAGGTCCCATGGCTTAACGAGAATTATAAGGAGAGCACCTGTGTACTGCTCTGCATGTGTGCGGCTCACCCGACTACTTTTCCTGGGCACGCACCTTTCCTCTTCGGCCGCCAATCGCAGCGTGGCTCTAAGTGTAGGCACAGATTGGACTGTTGGTCATGCAGAACTGTTATCACTCGCCCACAGCTTAAATCCACTCGCCAAATGCTAGCAGGCGAGTGGAAATTTTGAGGGCTGATGTATGACATATTTCAATAAAACCTATTTTGGTTGACCTGTACCATTGGAGCATTCTTCCACACTCTTTTCCCTGTTCGAGTCCGTGAGGAGTTACCCTGGTGTATATCCATCTTGACCTGACCCTGAAGGGATGTCACTGTACCTGCTGTATTTGTCAGTTGAGAACCTGAGGACCCTACATCTTCATTCACTGGACCTTATCTCATATACAGCACTTGATCCAGACCCTCTAGGATGGAAGCTCTTTTGACCCACTGTCGTAAGACATGTGTGTCCATCTTAGCCGGTAAGAGTACCCCATCCACTTATCTCTGAAGGGTTTTTAGAGTGACTACAGGCAACTCTTGTCCTTTTCTTATTATCTGGTGTCATTCCAAACAGAAAGAAGCTTCATTTGCCTCTTTTATGTGGACTTTATTTTATATCACATTTTGAAGCTCATATTCATATTTGGACTTTATCACATATGGTTCATAATGTGTTATGTATACACACGTCTCCTTTTTCTTGATGTTTTTATTCACCAAGTTTTCACACTGTGTTTCTGAGTATAATCACTATTGCTCTTACACACTAATACTTTTAGTGCTACACTATTTTTTCACCATTCATATTAAATATTGTTTGTTTGAGTGTTAGCTGCTTGTTTTCCCTTATTTGTTTTGGGTTTAGTGCAGTAATTTCCCCCCACTTTTACAGGTTTGCAAGATAACTGAAATACATCACAGGTGATATCATTTTCTGTTTAGTGATTGTAGTATTCTAGTCTGTATCTCTCCAAGGTAATACATATAATCTGGCCTGTTAGTGGGCCCTGACAGGGTTGACGACTACTGTATTAGATAACATGTGGGTGTAATACTTGTCTTTATTAAAATAGTGCATACATACTGCACATTGCCAGTGCACTATTTGTGCCCTAAAATGTCTTCTCAGCTGCTTTCCATAGCACTTCTTGAGATACAAAACCTCAGAGGGTGAGCATACTGATATCACGCACAATAAATTGGATACTCAGAGACCTGAAGATGAATAGTGAGGGATGCTTCCCGTTTATAAAAGCCATACTAGAAGTTGAGTTTAGTAATTTCAACCCTTTATCGGCCGCTAGCAGGGGTTATAAGCATCCTGCTAGTGACTTAAAAGGACAGTAAAGCGCCACTAAAAATGGCGGTGCTTTACCGCCAACGCTTCCACCGACTCAGTGTGAAAGTAGCCTTAAATTCTCACAAAACCAGGTGCTCTCTGTCACATCTGCATAGCCTTAAACTTTTGCACAGTACTGTATATATTCTATTGTATATGTTCTACAATGTGACACAAGCTTAAAAGGTATGATTTGCACCTGACTAATGTCACATGCATCAACAATTTACAGATTCAGCTAGTCATTTGAGACTCGTTGAACATGCATGAGTATTATGATAGAAAGGCAGCTAGGTTCCGTTCTGAGTAGGGCTGTGGAAATTAACGATTAATTCCTCGATTAATCGTAAATTTTTTTGATCAATCAAAATTCTTTTGATCGGTACTCACCTCTCCGCCGGCTTCCGTGTCTTCAGGGAGTTCCGTCGGAGATCCGGTGATGTCACGGACACCGGCAGGGCTTGCCGTGTCCATCTGAAGGGCTCCTTTGCTGTGCCTTCATATCTGCATGCGGCGGGACCTTACTATCTGCCACACGCAAGGGCTGTTACACTGTTATCAACCTGGGATTCTACAGCCATCCACTGGGAGTTGTGATAGTTCCCTTCACGGGACATCTACATGCCGACAGACTGATGTTAACCCCTCCTCATCTGGATTCAGCAGTGGTATCGTTGTACACATTTGTATACCAGTATCATACTTAGCTACATGTTTTTATGACTGCTTTTGCTACCGTTTGGTATTACTCGCACCATTTTTACAGTTTATGTAGCTACATCGATTTTATCTCTAGTGCAATATTTATTTTGTTACCTACTTGAAGACTATAAAAGTAATCGCGGCTCCGGCCAATCACAGCGTCAGAGCCACGATACCCAGAAGGAAGAGGGTGAAATATGGACGCTTTGTGGAGGCGAGGCAAGGATATAGGGGACATCACAGGCTTCAGTTTCAGGTAAGTGACACATAAGGGGCTACTATGCAATGAAACAAAGAGGAAGTAAAACCCATCAGGGTTTACTTCCTCTTTAATATTATTATATGTGCAAGCAATATGCAACAAGGATAGCCTACTCGATTTTTTTAAATTAAAGAATTGAAAGAATTACAAAAAAAAAAAAAAAACTTTTTCAGTAGCAGGTGAGAAAACGTCATAGGCAGTACAAACATTTACTTACTTATGGTTTCAGAATTATTCATGCTACAGGCTGATAGTAGCTCAAGACAAGGTAATATTATTTATCTTTGTACTATCATGTAACGGTAACTCTTCTTTTTTTAGTCAACACAATAAATGCTTTTGAACGAAGAAGCAAAAGGAAGATGGAGGATCCTCATATTGTACAGCAACATCATGTTTACCATGTCAGTAATTTTTTATTTCATGTGGTCTTAGAAATGAACTCCTAGATTGCATGAGCTATTTACTGTGTCATTCTTGTATAGAAACACACAGCTCTGCTGTGTATTACAGTCATCTGAATTCCTACTCAAGTAATTTCTGAAAAGATGCTTCACCTTCAGATTACAAAGTAGCCTTCAAACAACAACATGGTTCTTGTCATAGTCCTTGAAGCATGCCTCTTAAAACAGGATCTTAATACAGACTTTTAAACGTCTGCATAAAACACCTATTCACAATATGTGTTTCCAAAACAGCCAACCATGCCTGAGGAAATGTGACTTCCTATAAACAAAGCCATGTCATAAGGAATATTTCATAATATAATACTGCATTAGGCAGGGAAGTTGATTTACTAAAGGCAAATTATACTGTGTACCCCAAGTGCAGTTAAGCAAGATCTGAGGGAAAACTCTGCTGATTTATATTATCAAATCATGTGCATGCAAAGATGCTGTTTATTTTCCTTGCATGTTCCCCTCAGATCTAGAGCAACTGCACTTGTGAGTGTATTTGCCTTTAGTAAATCAACCCTAGTGTCTTTATTACCGTTTTTTTTTTAAGTGTATTTTGTGCGTGTACTCGAGAGAGGAGCCGGACTGCAGGAGTTGGGAGTAGGCAGGCCTCCCCCAGAGGCAATCTGCCATCTTTCTCCATGCCCCGGGTGGCAATGGTGGGTGTGTGAGGGGGTCCTCCCACGCAGCCCGCCCTACCTGCTCCGCTTTGAAGCCCAACGGGGCAGAGGGACTCCCTATAAGGGAGTGAGAGGATCTAGCCCGCTCAACCAGCCCCGTTAGTCCTTCGCCTCTCTTTTTAGAGACCGCATGGTCAAAGTGCGTGCATGTTAACCCAATTTCGAGTGCGTGCAAGTGTGGTGGTTTTTGTGGGAGGGGGGTGGGATAACTAAGCGCAGGCTTACCTCGCATAGCACACCCACCGGGAAGTCGGGCTGAGACCACCAAACTCAATTCACATGTAGCTGAGACCAAGATCCTAACCCCTAGCTGCAGAGGTGAATGGCTTGTCAGCGCAGTGCCAATCGCGTTAAGCCACCGCAGCTCCCCCTTTATTACTGTTTACTGCACATATGTGTTGTGTCATGGAAACCAAAATTTTGTGAGGCTGTGTTCACACTATTGCAAATTGGATGCAGATTTCCCAGAATCAAATTCGCACATCAGGAGATTGTGAGCGGCTCGCTATGGAACCGGTTCACACACCTCCGAATTACACAGGAGTCATGTGCGTTTTTTTGGTCTATTTTCAGTCCGAATTTTGCCCAAAATTCAGGCTGAAATCGGACCTGAACTGGTGAATGGAGATGCACCAGACCCCCTGCTGTGAGCTGATCAATGCTCTAGTGTAAACCCAGCCTAAAGCAGCGAACCACAACGCACGTGGTTCATATCTGTGCATTTGTGTGCACTGAACCACACCTGCATTGTCATGCACATGCAATGTGAATAGCACCATAGTCAGCTTTGTGTGGTTCCACAGTGCACAGATGCTCAGGAGAAGAGTTGGACAATTTAGAGGGAGGGGAAGCCTGATGGCATCAATCTCAAAAGTTCATATGCAGAAATTTATATTTAGATTACACTATGCAATTTTACTTTTTGATTGTAGATACACTCAATTATTTTATTACGATTAACCACCAATTCATAAAAAAATAAAAAAATAACATTAATTATCTTGAAGAAAAAAATTGAATTTTAGACCTATATGTCTGTAAAAATAAACCTGGTGCATTTCATTTTTAATTGCTCATTTTCAAATTATATACACAGCTCAAATTCCAAGCTCCTGTGTCATATTACAACTAAGAATAAATAATTCCAGGGTGATATACTGAGCCAGCAACACCGGTATTCAGAGTTACTTTGACAAGTGGTCCTGGGCACCTTGTTATTTGTTTTTGCAATTGTCCAGTAACTCTCAAACACTTTGCACAGAAATATTGGAAGCAGTATACCATATGCCAGAAGAGAAAGTTTTCCAAAAACCAAGTTTTGCACCATCCATCAAGTTTTCCAAAAAAAACAAGTGAAAGAATGCAAGGAAAATGTTTTTAAAGTACACCTTTCTAGACATTTGTCAAACTATTTACATGTTCTTAAACAGTGGCAGAAAGCTATTAAACAAGTCAGCCATTACCTCTCTAATTGCTTTTAATGTGAAATTATTTATTCTCAAAGATTGCAAAAAAATAAAAATAAAAAAAGAGTCTAATGATGGATTTCAGTTGGTCTCAGAGATTTGTTTAGAGAGCTGGCCCTCCAATATCTATTTCTTAGAAAAAGACAGTGGGATTCGTGTACTTAAACTAGAGAGTGCAAAATCTGGTTCAGCTTCCAAATTGTTTGTCAAAGCTTTATAGAACTGATTGGCTACCATGTACAGCGGCACCAGATTTTGCACTGAACCCCTGTACCTGTGCTGTGAAACTTGAAATACAACATCTTCATAACGCTTCTAGAAACAGAGATGAATGAGGGCATGTTTCAAGTGTTTTTACTGCTTTTCAGAATATATAAATACTTAAATGTGCATGAACAGGTTCACTTTGTGATTTAGTACTTTGGTGGGTGGGTTTTTATTTTATAAACCCCTATATTTAATACAATGCCAAAACTATAAAAAAGCAAGCATTTAAAGCGGAGTTCCAGCCTTTTTAATGCTTATTAAAAGTCAGCAGCTCCAAAAAGTGTAGCTGCTGACTTTTAATAAACAGACACTTATCTGTTCCACGGTCCAGCGAAGCGGCAGCCCGGAGCGTCGCTCCTCTGCCCATGCCTCTCCTCGGCATCTCCATTGTTATTCTGGACACCCGACCGTGACAGCTTTTGGCTTTGCAGCCAGGCACGAGCTGCGCTCCCGGAATGGACAGGCGATCTCCAGGGACCTGTCGTGTCCCAGGAGATCGCCTAGAGGGAGGGGCTGCCTTGGGGCAGAGGAATCGCTGCCTAGGTGACCCATAGGTGGAAGTAGGAAGTGGAACAGGAAGTCCCACTACAAACGAAGGCCCCACTCCCCCCCCCCAAAAAAAAATACATGTCAAATGTGGCATGTAAGGGGGCGAGGAGTGCTTAAAGCAGAAGTTCTACTTTTGGGTGGAACTCCGCTTAAGAGACAAAGAGCACAACAATACTTTAAAAGTGAAATGTAATATTTTTAGATGTGCCCTTTTTTGGATTAAAGCTCACTTTTACACAAACACCCCCTTTGCTCAGTCTGTAACGCAAAATATACCCACCTTAATTGGCTGGCTGGGTTCCTTGCTAGAACTGTAGAACTATTTCGGGGAGTGGAGGGCTAATTCAGCACTGCAGACGTGTCTGCACAGGGCAATCCCTAAAAGTAACCTTGTACTGATGTCAAAGGCTGCAGACTCCTCTACTGCATACTAAGAGAAATCTTCTGCTGGACAACCAATAGGAAATATCTATTTCACACAGGCAGTGAAGTGAAAACCCAAAGAAGGGTCCAATCTCCTGTAAACAAAAGCCAAAAAAAAAAAGAAACCACTCTGGACTGTCACATGACCACAGCTCTAGGTTGGTAAACATGTATATATATTTTTTTTGTAATGCAGGCAATCAATTAGGGAGGGGGTATGTGAGGGGAGGAACGAAAAAGCTTCATTCGTTTTTTGAATCTATGACTTTTGCACCTCTCCTGATGCATGCTTGATCCTTACTGCACCAGTCATGAGTTATCAGGAAAGAAGCTTTTACAGTAGAAAGCCTCTACCAAGGTGTCCATCTCAGCACAAAGACATAGTGCAGAGCTAGGCAGGGTAAATCAGTAATAAGGAAAATATCTTCAGAGACCCCATAGGTAATACGGGTAAATAGTCATAGTCCTTTGCTCTCTGCTTGCCTTCTTTGCAGCATCCACAGTGCAGATCTCCTTTAAGTTCAACAGAGCAATACTAGCTCAAAATATGCACTCACTAGACTGTTTTCATTTTAAACAATGCTTGTGTGTTTAGTGCCTTATGGTAATATTTCTAAAGGCCACCTTGTCAATAATGCCCAGAGCAGTTTTCATGTTTTGAAAAGTATGCAGTTTATACATTAATACACACCCATTAAAGAAACCTGTGATATGACATTTGGCTGGTGTGTCATAGTTAAATATATTTTATGTAAGGCTAGCCCCCCAAATTAGTTTGATGCATTTTTCCTTTTAGACGTCCAGCATTTATGCAGTATTTCTATGTTATGCTGACATTGTACCATTTATTGGATTCCTGTACACATGCTTGCTTTTCAATATGAAAGAAAAATGGGAAATTTTCTTCCAATTTATTAAAATAACTAGAAAAGAAATTGGAGGCACTGTCTAGATAAATTAAATCAGATTTTTGCTTGCATTTTTCTGTGCAGGTTGTAACTTTTTCTGACATTTTTGCATTAAGATAAAACAAAAAACTTCTGTGTGCAGCAGCCCCCCTCATACTTATCTGAGCCCCATCTCGGCTGCCCGGGACTCTCCCTCCTGATTGGCTGAGACACAACAGTTGTGCCATTGGCTTCCACTGCTGTCGATCAAAGTCAGCTAGTCAATCAGGAGAGAGGGGGATGGGGCCGAACTGCAGCTCTGTGTCTTTATGGACACACAGAGCTGCAGCTCAGCTCAGGTGCCCCCATAGCAAGTTGCTTATTGTGGGGGCACTGAACAGGAGGGAGGGGCCAGGAACTCCAGCCAGGGACCAGGGAAGAGGAGGATATGGGTTTCTCTGTGCAAATGCACTGCAGAACAGGTAAGTATAACATGTTTGTTATTTTTATAGGAAAAAAAAAAACTTTACAATCACTTTAATAAATAAGTGAATTGCACTACTAGGGAATAAGGTCCCCTGGTCTGTGTTGTTGTTCAGATTGTCCACAGTCATTGTTTTGGTAAATCAAGGGATGGCGGCTGATATATTGAGGGGGATCAACGCTGGTTCAGAGCTTTTTGGACTGGTCACACCTGAGCATGCGAGTGGAATTAATGGTTATCTGGTTAATATTTTTTTATTTTTTTATAACTGTGATTAAACAGTGGGTGAACATCCAACAGGGGTTGGTCTCCTGGAGAAAGATAATCCTGATTGTTTTTTAAAATCTTCATTATGCTATACAAAAAAAAATAAAAAATTCTGAACCATTTTACTTCATTGTGGTTTGCAATCAGTTACCAAATCATTTAAGTGGCCGGCACTCTTCAAAAGCTTGAGCACCCTAATATACAGCCATCCCTAAAAAGTATATATACTCACAGCAATAACAACTTTTAAAAGAGAAGTATAGGGTATAAAAAAATGAAAATCTTATACCTGCCTAGGTGGATGCCGGAACCTAACAATCAAACATCGCTGATCACTCAGTTCTTCCCCTTCACTTCAGTGACCAACTCTCTGCTCTGCCCCTCCAGCCCGAGCACTGGGCTAGGGATGGGAGGGAGCAGTTGGCTCAGTCTCCCAGTGGCACAGGTGAGAGGTTGAGTCAGCTGCCAGTCCAAGCATCTTGGTGGATACCGACTGTAATGTCAGGATCTGTCCACAGCCTGGACTGGCTGAACTGCACCCCTGTGATTCATAAACGTAGGGCCAAAAAAGCTATGGCCATACTTCTCCTTTACCCCTTCAGCTCTTCCCTTTAGAGGATTTTACCCCATTCATGATCAGACCATTTTTTGCTATTTAGCACTATGATACTTTAACTGGCAATTGTGTGGTCATGCAACACTGTACCCAAAGACAAAGTATACATTTTTTTTTACACAAATAGAGCGGTCTTTTGGTGGCATTTGATCACCTCTGTTTTTTTGCAATATAAATGAAAAAAGTATTTTTTGCAAAAACAAAACACATCCAATACATTTTCTTCATATATTTTGGACAAAATGTAATCTTCTACGGTTTTGAAAATCCCAAAAAGTGTATATTGATTGGTTTTCATGAAAAGTCACAGCACCTACAAACTATGGTATATATACCGGAATTGTATTTTTATACTACTAATGCTAGCGATCAATGACTACGATGGGACTGCGATATTGCTGCGGGCAGACCGATACTGGCATTGGGGGGAACCGACTAACTGCCACTGACATTAATACAGTAATCAGTGCTAATACCATACACCAGGGGTTGACAAATTTGCTTGGAATCTAGGAGCCAGCTAAAAAAGTTAGGAGCCAGAAAACACACCTTGTCCCGACGAGCTTGCGTGCAGAATCTAACACATACGTGAGCAGCGCCCGCATATGTAAACGATGTTCAAACCACACATGTGAGGTATCGCCGCGATTGGTAGAGCGAGAGCAATAATTCTAGCCCTAGTCATCCCCTGTAACTCAAAACATGCAACCTGTAGATTTTTTTAAACGTCGCCTATGAAGATTTTAAAGGGTAAAGGTTTGTCGGCATTCCACGAGCGGACGCAATTTTGAAGCGTGACATGTTGGGTATGAATTTACTCGGCGTAACATTATCTTTCATAATATTAAAAAAAATGGGGATAACTTAACTGTTGTCTTATTTTTTAATAAAAAAAAGTGTAATTTTTTCCCAAAAAAGTGCGCTTGTAAGACCGCTGTGCAAATACAGCGTGACAGAAAGTATTGCAACGATCGCCATTTTATTCTCTAGGATAAAAAATGTATATAATGTTTGGGGGTTCTAATTAGAGGGAAGAAGATGGCAGTGAAAATAGTGAAAAATAGTGAAAAATTACATTAGAATTGCTGTTTAACTTGTAATACCAACGGCCACCACCAGATGGTGCCAGCTCACACATCTGGTGGTAATAACTTGTAATACCAACGACTCACCACCAGATGGCGCCAGCTCACCTTCCAAGCCAAGTCGCCAGGACACCATTTCTAGTCGCCATGGCGACCGGGATTTGTCGAGCCCTGCCATACACTGTCACTGTACTAACGACACTGGCTAGGAAGGAGTTAACATCTAGGGCAATTATGGTTAAATATGAGCCTATGTGTAATGTGTGTAAAATGTGCTGCATTTTTCTAATGATTTCTACATTTCTCAGGAATGAGAAACACAGAGATTGTTCCTTGTGTACACATCTCTGTGTTGAATGTCAACACAGAGCTCTGTTCTGTGAATGTACACAGCCGATCAGCATGTCCCAACCGTGAATCATTGACCAGGACTTGCTGACAGGTTCCCACTGTATACAATCACAGCGGGAGCTGGGCGGGGTCGCATGCACACACCATAAACCCGGAAGTAATCAGCGACGTACCAGTACATTGCTTTGCCTACAGCAGCCACTCTTCCGCAGTACAAAGTGAGTGCACCTACCTTTTCCACAGTAGACCATTACATATATTGCTATTTTTTCTCAACAAATAGCTATAAAGGGAATTTTTCTTATTCAAATATTTCACCTTTATCTGTTAGCAATCAACAAATAAAGATCTAGTGTTTTGCTGTACAAATAATTTGAAAATGTCAACAATTTCCATGAGATGTACTTACAGTAAAGGCTCACAGGTTCTCACTGGCAAGCTGCCTTCCATGCCATTGTAAAGCAGCATCAAGTCAAAAGGGGGTTACATGCATATGTGGAGAATCTAGCAGTGACACATTTTAATGCTTGAAAGTAGACAGAAGTCCACAGATCTTAAAGCGGAGTTCCACCCACAATTTCACTTTTTAAATATAAATACACCTGTAATACACAAGCTTAATGTATTCTAGTAAAGTTAGTCTGTAAACTAAGGTCCGTTTTGTTAGGTTGTTACATCATTTAGATAGTTTATAATCTAGAAATAGACCGTGGCCATCTTAAGTGTGGGCATCATGAAGCCAGACTGTATGACTTCCTGGATTTCAGCTTTGCATATCTCGCACATGCTCAGTGCACAAGCAATGTAATAGGTTTCAGTCAGGTTTGCAAGGACTACTGGGAAACATGATGCCTATCCCAGAAACCCTTGCAAATAGCCTAGGCAAATAAGGAGGAGGAAGTAATGAAGGACTACAAAATAAAGGTATTTACAAGCAACAAATTAAATAAAAATTGTCCATTCTGAACACTATGAGATTAGAGCATGCAGCACAGACAAACATAAAAAAATGGGTGGAACTCCACTTTAATTCTAGATTTTCTAAGAGGCTGGAAAAAATATCAGATACACTGCATATACCTGTTGGTATCCACAAACATCACCATTATTATATAAGAAATTCAGTGATGTTACTTTAGTAGACTAAGCACTGTATGCCTTTAATTGTGCCAGAAGTTTCTGTGCTCAGATTTGGAGCAGACCTCCTGCTGTTTCTATGGAAGTGATTACACCTATCACTGCCTTGGAGATGCTATCAATTTATTGAGTGATACATTGTTATTTCTGCTCGAGCCGCATTGTTATGTTGCTGCAATTCATTTCCTAACACTCAAAGGAGAGAGTGAATCTGGTGTTTTATCATTTAGTGATAGTAATATGTTTCTAACATTGCTAATGCATTACATTTGATGACCAGAGTTCTTAAGACACATTCACATAAAAACACAGCTTTTGTTTGGTCAGCTTATATTTCTAACATCTATAATAATTTTACTTTCTCATAGCAAAAATGTACAGTACTTAACACAGTGAATTCCCCAACTAAAGCTAATAATCGTCTTATAAATGCATCATGTACACACACACACACACATCTTTTATCCACTTAGGACTGTCATTATGTCCTTATAAACAAAGCAACACTTGGTCCTTTGACACAAAAGGGAAAAACTAGTAACTTAAGTTGTAACAAAGACCCTGCCCTTCGGGGTTCACAAAAAAAAAAAAAAATGCTGCAACCCTGTCCCAACACACTTTAAAGTTGACATCAATTTTTTTTTTCTTTTAAATATGCTGCAACCTTATCCTTATCTCTGTCTTTAGCAGACTTATCACTCCGACGTCCAATGTCAATTGTCTTCCAGGTTGAGTAACATTCAATCCACTCTCTGTGGTTCCACGCTATCATTAAAGCGGGAGTTCACCCAAAAACAAGTACAGTATATAACATTACATTTATATATACCTCAAACATGTACAGTATGCCTTTTTTTTTAGGGGGGGGGGGTGTACATACAGAATTAGTGGTCTTTTCCTCCCGACTTCCGGGTACTCACTCCCGTAGGACTGGGCGTTCCTGTGCAGTGTCGCAATGTCATCTGGGACTTCGCCCATATGATTGACGTGCCTGAGAAAAACGCCCACCGGCGGATAAGGCGTGTCATGACTTTCCAAAAATAGCCTGAGAGTCGGGTCTATACGGCACCTGTGCACCGGCTAGGAGCCGTGTAGCGCTGACTGCGCAGGCGCCGTATAGACCCGAATGTAATGTTATATACTTGTTTTTTGGGCTTTAAGCATCCTGGGTCCATGGTACTCCTGGCCTGAGTGACTCTTAGGCCCCGTACACACGACAGAGGAACTCGACGTGCTTGGCACGTCGAGTTCCTCGTCGAGTTTTGGGATGAAGCCGCCGAGGAGCTCGGCGGGCCGCCTTCTCCCATAGAACAACGAGAAAATAGAGAACATGTTCTCTATTTTCTCGACGAGCTCCTCGGCGGCTCCATCGAGCCAAAAGTGTACACACGACAGAGATTCTCGGCAGAATCCGGGTTTTGACCGAGTTTCTCGGTGAATTCTGCCGAGAAACTCTGTTGTGTGTACGAGGCCTGACACATCATTATTTTGCTACTGTTGCAGAGAAAGATGCATAATATCAATGGATCAGTCTTAACACTTCAGAATGTAATATATAAAGCCTTGCATTTTTAATGTTATTTTTGGAATTTTCTACTTAAAAAACTTGCTGACTGCCCTATAGCACTTTTTCTTCTACAGGGTAGCAGCTGTGCGCAGGATCACATATTTATGCATGTGATCCTGCACTTCCGGATGACTTCTGCTGTGAAACCTTCTGAGGACTCAATGTCCTCCGGCACCCACCAACACAGAGAACTCAGATATGTAAACAAGGCTTTTCTAATTTCTGACAGGGGGGAGGGACCAGTCCTATGTCTCTACAAAGCAGGAACCAGAATAGATGTCTTCCCTTAGTGAAAGCAGCACACTGTGTACACAAAAACACTGGCTAAGCACACAGTTAACCCTTAGATCGCTCTACATGTTTAACCCCTTCCCAGCCAGTATCAGTACAGTGACAGTGCATATTTTTTAGCACTGATCACTGTATTAGTGTCACTGGTTCCCAAGTTTCAAAAGAGTTGGTTAGTATCCGATAGTCCACCAGAACATCACAGTCCTGCTATAAGTCGCCAATCGCCACCATAAATATTTCCCTTAGACCCCTTTCACACTGAGGTGCTTTGCAGGAGCTATAGCGCTAAAAATAGCGCCCTGAAAGAGTGGAGCCCAAGGGCTTTCACACTGGAGCGGTGTGCTGGCAGGGCAACAGAAAAAGTCCTGCCAGCAGTTTCTTTGCAGCACATTAGTAACGGTGAACTCACTCAATGGGCAGGGCCGCAGAACCGCCGGCAAAGCGCTTTGCAGACACTTTTAACCCTTTTTCGAACGGTAGCGGGGGTCAAAAGCGCCTTGCTAGTGGCTCAAAAGCGCTGCAAAAACTATGGTAAAGCGCCGCAAAAATAGCAGTGTTTTACCAGTGCCGCCCGGGCACTTTCAGTGTGAAAGCAGCTTTAGTTTTTAGATGCTATAACGCAGTGGCCATCAACTCTGTCCTCAGGGCCCACTAAAAGGCAAGGTTTGCAAGATAACTGAAATACATCACAGGTGATATCATTTGCTGCTCAGTGATTGCAGTATTCTAGTCTGCATCTCCCCAAGGTAATACATAAAATCTGGCCTGTAAGTGGGCCCAGAGGACGGGGTTGAAGACCACTGCTATAACGTTAACATAAATCAATCAATTAATGCTTATTGGGATTTGTTTTTACCAAAAACATGTAGCAGAATACATATTGGCCTAAATATTTGAAGACATTACATTTTTTTATTGGTGTTTTATAGCATTAAGTATACAATATATTTTGCTTTTTCAAAATTGCTATTCTGTTTATATTTTTCCTGCAAAATTTGCAGGAAAAAAATCATAAATCTTATTTGGGTACAGTGTCACACAGCCGCACAATTGTCAGTTAAATTAACACAGTGCCATATCACAGAAAATTACCGCATGGTCATGAAGGGGGGGTAAATCTTCCGGAGGTCAGTTGGTTAAGGAGTATAGTACCATAACATTTTGTGTTAAAACGTTTTCGGTTCTGTTTGTATTGCTTCTTTTGTGTGAAATACTTGGTGTTCCTGCCCGTCCCCTTGTTCCCCCTTTTTAAATTGACCATACAAGGCATGAGAGCACATCTATTCCAGTGTGGTCAGTTTTCTAGTTGTGCAGGGAGAACAGCCTGCCTGTCCTCCAATGATTAGACTTCTGATAACATGCCCTCTCCTGCACAGCCATTCACTGGAAAGGTTGGTGTACTGCTGCTTCTCAACCCCATCGCTCTCCAAACCCTTATTTCGTTGAGAACAGAGATTAGGTGATCACTTACAAAAAAAATCACTGTATATATGTATAACCACCAAAAAGGAAAAACTGTTTTTGTTTTCCATTCCACTAAAAAATAAACAAAGATTTGTGCTTTGAGGTTATCCACATGGGTCTTACATTGTGTATCAGGCTTTAGTTTACTGTTTACAAAGGCAGAATATGGGCCAGATCAACAGAAACCAGCCAACATTCGGCCTGTGGGTATGGCAGCCTGTCTGGCTTCTGTTGAAGGGGCATGCCAGAAAAACATCTGCCAATCAGCACCCTGAGTCATTGACTGCAAGCACTGACCTGTGTTGTTCTGGTGGGTGGGTGGGGTGCATTCTCCCTGTCAGAACACAATAGCTTAGCAGGGAGATGTGTTCCCTAACATCAGGTAGTACAGCAAGCTCTATTAGTGTTTATCAACTCAGCCCAGCGGGCTGAATAAAATCAAAAATTATAATTTGCACCTTCCTTACAGCAGGCATTACTTTGTGATCTGAACTCCAGGTCTATGCTGAAAGAAAATGTCTAATTAGTATCCACCTTCTCAACACCCAATAGCCCCAAAAGTAACAATCTAATCTTAATGCAAATACCACATTCCACACACTGAAATACATTTTGCAGGCTTTATTAAATGAATATAGATCTATTTATTTTAAGCCTTATACAACTGGGGACTATTATTTTCAAGCTAATACCTAGGTTTTACAGCTGCATCCACAAGGACGTATAATACTGGCATGTACTGATGTGCTGGGCATAAGATCAATTGTGGCCTTATCGAGTGGTCCAAATTTAAATTATTAGTTATAGGAAAATCTTATGAGGTGTAACAATACATGCATTGTAAAACCAGATATATGGTGTACCTTATTTCTTGTAAGGAATGCTTTATTCAATGTAGACTGTGCCATGTTTCTGATTAAAGTAACTTCACATACAGTTCATCCACACAATATTACTGATTCTTCCTTACAGTTCACAAAGGGGATACATAGAATTTTTGTTTCTCGGGAACAGAAGGGATTTCCCATGGTCAAATTAAATATTTTGGCAAATCTTTTGGTGTCACTGTCCATTTGTATAAGGTTAAGGCCATGCTATTAGTTTTGCAATATTTGGCTGAATCTGAGGAAAAAATACATACATATGCATTACACATTGCGGACTGGAGCAATCATAAGCACAGTTTGTCCAGGTAGCCATCCAGTCTCCTTACACTCTTGGCAGCCTAGAGCCGACAGAAAGCGATCTATCCTAAACACAGCCTGTCCTTAGGATGGATCACTCCAGTCTGCATTTTGTAGTCGGCCCAAAGCTTCAATAATTGAGACCGCTCCATCAAATGTCTGGTGTCCCGGGTTGTTCCCTCAGGGGTTAGGGGTAGCCTATTGGGGTCAGCTGAGGAAGATTATGGTTCCTCAAAATGCATTCTGTGACCCTGCATTCCAGGTGGACGTTGCCATCCATGGAGTAGCTCATCTATCCATCCAGCTGCACCCTTTCAGGACTGTGCCTCCACCACAGGCTCACCCTCTCCCGTGAACTCCCATATATATGTGTGGTTTTTAATACTTTTGTGAGTATTAATTTTTAACTTTTCATTGTAATTAAACCTTGTTGGAACGTATTACACCAGAGTGGTCATGTTGTCTCCTTTCCTTCCCTCTTTTTATTTCACAGATGGAGTCCCACCTCCATTTTGATAGCAGCATCCCTAGGTCGACAGTTCATTTTGTTTAGTTATAAAGGCTAGCCAATCATTAAGTTGCGCCCCCTACAATTTTGGTCAAACTGGGACAGAGACTTTTGGAGGGGACTAGGGGCAAGCCTCATACCCACTGACTTAAGGCCCTGGCTTTTAGGGGAACATTACTCTTTGGGAGGTGTGTGCCAGGGGGGCAGTTGGAGTGGTCTTGCTTCGGATTTAAGTCCATGTTTCCCCACAACACAGACTCTGGGAACTGGAGGACCCATATACATATTTGGGGTCTCTATGCCCAGACCAGCAATGACTACTTCTGACTGTGAGACTCAGAACAGATGTTAATATAATCAGATCAAGCAACCTGATGCTGGGGGCCTCCTGCTATAATCTGTTTATTAAGGTGTTATGTGTTTATTAAAGCGAATATGCCATTAAAAAAAATATATATTAAAAGCCAGCAGCTACAAATACTGCAGCTGCTGACTTTTAATATTAGGACACCTACCTGTCCTGTAGTCCAGCGCCGTCCGCAGTAGAGGACGAGCGATCGCTCGTCACTCTGCTGCTCCCCCCGCCATCCTCAGTGAGGGAACCAGGAAGTTAAGCGCTCCAGCTTCACTACTTGGTTCCCTACGGCGCAATGCGCAAGTTGCGCTGCACCGCTGATTGGCTCCCGCTGTGCTCTGGGAGCCGAGTGTTCCCAGAACACAACGGGGGGAGGACGGGAGGTGACGTTCTGCCCGCAGTTTACCCGAAACTGTGTGGCCGGAAGTGGGTGCAAATACCTGTCTTTAGAGGGTTCCGATCAGCGTGAGTTCCACTTTAGGGTGGAGCTCCGCTTTAAGTATGTCTCTCCCATTGTGGGCCTGCTAGATGTGTACAGTACTTTACATTGTTAATTGGGTTAATTGTGTCGCCTATTATTTATGTCTGTTGACTAATTTGTTAACTCTTGGAGGTTCTTATGACGAGATTAGCCTTGTGTAAATTTTAGCTTGTTATCTAAATAATTATGTGATGTTTTGGGTAAATATGTGGTTTTATCATTCATGTGGTGACTGTCCTACTTTTGAAGTGTAGAAAAACCTGTATTGCTGTTCAATAAGCAGGCATTCCTTTGGATTTTACCTCCACATCTTGTCTGTGTACGATGCTTGGGGTAAAAGGGCTGGTATTAGCTCTTGATCTGCTGGAATGGTTTGGAGAGCAGGAAGCACTGTTTGGCGGAAGCACCCAAGCAGGGTGACAAGTAGGGTTGTCCCGATACCGATACTAGTATCGGTATCGGGACCGATTCCGAGTTTTTTCGGCGGTACTCAGACGCCGATCCCCCGCCCCGATACATAAATAGAATACTTGCCGCCGACCGCCGCCGCCGAACGCCGCCCGCCACCGAACGCCGCCCGCCACCACGAAACGCCGTAATCCGCCGCCATTCTCCGCATCCCCGCTGCCGCCGACTCTGTAATACGGGTGGGAACATTACAGCTTTGAATAGCTGTAATGATTCGCACCACGCAAAGACACTCCCCCTCGCTCGGGTGAACTGTCCAATCCCGAGCGAGGGGGAGTGTCTATACGCAGCGCGGCACCAATCATAACAGAGATTCAAAGTTGTAATGTTCCCGCCCGTATTACAGAGTCGGCGGCAGCGGGGATGCAGGTAAGCGTGACATGGCTGGATGGGGGGAGACGCTGGATGGGGGGAGACGCTGGCTGGATGGGGGGACGCTGGCTGGATGGGGGGTGACGCTGGCTGCATGGGGGGACGCTGGCTGCATGGGGGGTGACGCTGGCTGGATGGGGGGTGACGCTGGCTGGATGGGGGGTGACGCTGGCTGCATGGGGGGTGACGCTGGCTGCATGGGGGGTGACGCTGGCTGCATGGGGGGTGACGCTGGCTGCATGGGGGGTGACGCTGGCTGCATGGGGGGTGACAATGGCTGCATGGAGGGTGACAATGGCTGCATGGGGGGTGACAATGGCTGGGGGAATACATTGCTGGATGGGGGGTGACAATGGCTGGATGGGGGGTGACGCTGGCTGGATGGGGGGGTGACAATGGCTGCATGGAGGGTGACAATGGCTGCATGGGGGGTGACAATGGCTGGGGGAATACATTGCTGGATGGGGGGTGACAATGGCTGGATGGGGGGTGACGCTGGCTGGATGGGGGGTGACGCTGGCTGCATGGGGGGTGACGCTGGCTGCATGGGGGGTGACGCTGGCTGGATGGGGGGTGACGCTGGCTGGATGGGGGGTGACGCTGGCTGCATGGGGGGTGACGCTGGCTGCATGGGGGGTGACAATGGCTGGGGGAATACATTGCTGGATGGGGGGTGACAATGGCTGGATGGGGGGTGACAATGGCTGCATGGGGGGTGACAATGGCTGGGGGAATACATTGCTGGATGGGGGGTGACAATGGCTGGATGGGGGGATACATTGCTGGATGGGGGGTGACGCTGGCTGGATGGGGGGTGACGCTGGCTGGATGGGGGGTGACGCTGGCTGGATGGGGGGTGACAATGGCTGCATGGGGGGTGACAATGGCTGGATGGGGGGATACATGGCTGCATCTGTGGGGGGACATCGCTGCATTTGGGGACACATTTTAAAAAAAGTATCGGTATTCGGTATCGGCGACTACTTGAAAAAAAGTATCGGTACTCGTACTCAGTCCTAAAAAAGTGGTATCGGGACAACCCTAGTGACAAGGCGTTCCGTCGCAGGTCTGCATCATTGTCTGTTTATTCTTTGGGTTATTTTCTAACTTCATCATTCATACTTTGCCATAAGAGATTGAGCGTTGATACCCTAGCGAAATTCCTGGCAGTGGGGATACAAAAAACACACAAAAGGCAGCGCTCGATGGGAATAGCA
The DNA here is from genome assembly GCF_905171775.1 of Rana temporaria. Classification (NCBI taxonomy): domain Eukaryota; kingdom Metazoa; phylum Chordata; class Amphibia; order Anura; family Ranidae; genus Rana; species Rana temporaria. The sequence continues at coordinate 134,368,238 of NC_053489.1, forward strand.
TTAAAACGTTTATAGTCTTCAAGTAGGTAAAAAAATAAATATTGCACTGGAGATAAAATCGATGTAGCTACATAAACTGTAAAAATGGTGCGAGTAATACCAAATGGTAGCAAAAGCAGTCATAAAAACATGTAGCTAAGTATGATACTGGTATAAAAATATGTACAACAATATCACTGCTGAATCCAGATGAGGAGGGGTTAACATTATTCCGTTGGCATGTAGATGTCCTGTGAAGGGAACTATCACAACTCCCAGTGGATAGCAGTAGAATCCCAGGTTGAGGGAAGTGTAACATCCCTTGCATGTGGCAGATAGTAAGGTCCCGCTGGCATACAGATATGAAGGCACAGCAAAGGAGCCCTTCAGATGGACACAGCAAGCCCTGCCGGTGTCCGTGACGTCACCGGATCTCCGACGGAACTTCCTGAAGACCCGGAATGCCGGTGGAGAGGCTAGCACCGATCAAAATAATTTTGATCGATCAAAACAAATAATCGATTGATCGAGAAATAGTTAATTTCCACAGCCCTAATTTTATTTAAGTATTTATGGACCTAACTGTATAGGTGGATTTATTAAACCTTGTATGTCATTATCTAGTGTTTGTAACATACGTTGGGAAGGTATTTATGACATACATTGTAGCTGAACACTTATTCTGAGAACATCAAGCTAATGCAGGTTATAACAGATAAAACAGAGTGACAGAGTATTAGGGAAAAAGAAGAAAAAAAAATACTGAACAATACACAGCTCCAGACTACCATTAAAACTTGCAAATCAAATTCCAACAATCCATTTTTAATGCGTTACATATTAATTGTTCACTTGCTATGGAGTTAAATAGGCACAACTTTTTCCTGGCTCATTAGTTCATAAAAGGATCATTAATACAGTTAGTTCTGCTAAGTACTAGTGACTGAAAGTACAGATTAATAGACTCTGACCAAACTTTCTGAATAAGTGACTGAATTAAATTTACATTTAAATTCTAAATGCATCTGTCATCCATGCTTAAGGACAAATGGCAACCCCACTTCCCATGACTTAGACAAATTATAAGAAGAATAATTTTAGCAATTCTATTAATTTTACAGTTCACACGCACACAATGATGCGCACTGCCATCGGGATGGAGACATCCACCTTTAAAAAATATCAAGTTAAAGTCTCTGTATTTTAAAAGGCAGCAATGTATGTGGCATTGTTAAATTATAGGAAAATTAATGCAATACTAGGTTGTCATAATGTGTACTTGTGCTGCTCTGAGATTGTAATTAGTGATCAGTCTGACCAATCAGCAGAGAATGTCCAAACAAAAATGTCAGGGTTAAAAGTTCTGTAAAATGCTACTTTCTAAGGTAAAAATAAATAATATCTCCTGTTCCACAAGTATGTAGCTAAACACAGTCAACTATGAGTCAAATAATTAATCAATGTTCTGCTAAACACAAATAACCTATTATTTTTAGAGCATGCTGAAACAATAATGCCACGTACACACAATCATTTTTCGGCATGAAAAAAACGTAGTTTTTCGTCAAGTAGAAAAAACATATTTTTTTCTAACTTCATAATTAAAACGACGTTGCCCACACACGATTGTTTTAAAAAAATGCTCTAGCAAAGCGCGGTGACGTACAACACGTACGACGGCACTATAAAGGGGAAGTTCCATGAGGATGATGCCACCCTTGGGGCTGATTTCCTGTTAGTAAAAGACGATTTGCGCTTTTCTGTCTGTTACAGCATGATGAATGTGCTTACTCCATTACGAATGGTAGTTTTACCAGAACGAGCGCTCCCGTCTCATAACCTTCTGCTGAGCATGCGCAGGTTTTTAACGTGATTTTAGCCCACACACGATAATTTTTTACAACCCAAAAAACGACATCGTTTAAAACATCGTTAAAAAATGTCATTTTTTTTAAAGTTTGTTTTTTTCATGCCGAAAAATGATCGTGTGTACGCGGCATAAGGCCTTATGCACACACCATTAAAATACAGCTTAAACACCCCTAGTAAAAAGTGAATAAAGAATTGCATTATCATGAGGCAAACGTGGTTTGCCTGCAGGAAATGCTAATTATGCCACGTACACACGACTGTTTTTCATGATGAGAAAAATGCAATTTTTTAAATTAATCGTGTGTAGGCTCCAGAGAATTTTTTACGACGTGAAAAATGGGCATTAAAAATTTAGAACATGCTCAATTTTTTCTTAACGTTTTTCACGTCATGAAAAATGGTCATGTGTAGGCAATGGTCAAGCCCAAAGTGTGGCGCCATTAGAATGGAACTTCCCCTTTATAGTGTTGTACGTCACTTTGCTCGAGCATTTTTTTTCACGATCGTGTGTATGCAAGGCAGGCTTGACAAGAATCACGTCGAGAAAAACTTTGTTTTTTCCATGACATTAAAAACGGTTGTGTGTACACGGCATAACACATGTTTTGGGGGGTAGACAGTTTTCCCATTTGTTCACCTAAATATGTTTCTATGGGGACTCAATGTTGAGCCGCTAACGGGGAGTAGCCATTGGATTTGCTAGAAGAATGCTGTTTGTTGTAAAAGAGCAGCTGGCAGACCCAGAGGGAAGATTTTTATTCACAAAGGGAATATTGTTCAATGTGGCTTGTACTATTGCAAGCATTTACTCCCCAAATAGAGAACATATAAATTCTTGAGGAAAACTTTGAAAAATCTGGGGGGATTCAAAGAATGGAAATATTAGCAGGGGACCTCAATATGAGCATAGACCCGCAGGTTGATACCACAGGGGGTTCCCGCCCATTTCCCATTACAAAGACAGAATTAAATACATAAATTATTAACAGAGATCACCAACTAGTACATGCCTGGAGCATTAGACACCCAGAGGCTAGGGATTACACATTTTACTCTTTAGTCCATGGATCATATTCAGGGATTGACTATGTGCTAATAGAACATCAATTATTACCTTACCTCAAAAAGGCTGAGATTAAATCCATCACCCACTCTGACCATGCCCCAGTAGCAATCCAATAAGAAGCATGGGCAGATCCCCCTGTGGGGGATGTGGTGGAAATTAAATGCCTCGCTTATCCAGGACCCCAAGGTAATCAAGAAAATGGAGCAGAAGCTGGAGGATTTTTTTGCCACTAATAACATACCTGAAATCTCGCGGCCTATTTTATGGGAATCACATAAGGCAGCCCCCAAAAAATCCACTTGCCTGCTCGCATTTTGCGAGTGGATTTTGAGGGCTAGTGAGGAAGGGCATTAGGCTGGATGGTGGGCACACGACTGTATGGTGGACACAAGACTGCATGGTGGACACAAGGCTGCATGGTGGGCACTGGGCACAAGGCTGCACGGTGGAAACAAAGCTGTATTGGTGGGCACAAGGCTGCATGGTGGGCACTTGGCACAAGGCTGCATGGTGAACACAAAGCTGCATTGGTGGGCACATGGCTGCATGGTGGGCACACAACTGCATTGGTGGGCACAGGGCTGCATTGGTGGACACTGGGCACAAGGCTGCATTTGTGGGCACAAGGCTGCATTGCGGGAAACGAGGCTGCATTGGTGGGCACTGGGCACAATGCTGCATTGGTGGGCACTGGGCACAATGCTGCATTGGTGGGCACTGGGCACAATGCTGCATTGGTGGGCAAAATGCTGCATTGGTGGGCACTGGACACACGGCTGCATGGTGGACACAAAGCTGCATTGGTGGGCATTGGGCACAAGGCTGCAATTGTGGGCACAGGGCTACATTGGTGGGCACAAGTCTGCATGGTGGACACACACAGCCTGCATTGGTGGGCATAGGCAGCCTGCATTGGTGGGCACGGATACAGTTGTTGTTAATATTTATTTTTAGAACTTAATTCTGCATAAATAAATGTAAGTGCAATTTCATGAGATAATTTATGAGGGCGTGATTAGGGGTGGAATTAGTGGTGAGTAACCCTTGAGGCCTGGCTAGTAGCTCAGGGCTTGAATATTTGAGCCCTGACATAAGGCCTACATAAGGGGTATAATAATGGGTATTTGAGCACGAAAGAAAAAAAAAAGAGGGAGAGAATGAACACCCTGTTTAGGGATGTACAAGAGCTAGAACAACAGATGAGACCCAAAGGTATTCCAGAGAAGCAAGAACTAACAATTAAAAAAAAAAAAGAGGAGCTAGCAGCACTATTAGACAAGGAGAAAAATCAGGCCTTCCGCATAGTTAATCAAGAGAGGTATCAAAGGGGTAATAAATCTGGGAAATGGTTGGCAAGAGCAGCAAGGGAAAAAAATGCATCATTTATTCACAAAATTAAAAATTACAATAGGGGAAATTGTGCACTCTTCTCTGGAAATAGCCAAGGTATTATATTCATATTACAGTCAGCTCTATAATGTGAGGCAAAATAACAAAAGTGGGTGGGGAGAATTTGTAAACTCAAGAGTACCTGCAGTGACTAGACCTCCCAATGGAGGAAATGGATCAACTAGAGGCCCCAATTACGCAAGAGGAAGTGATTAGAGCAATAAATTATATCCCAATGCTCAATAAGGTCAAAGAACAACTAAATTACCCAAGACATAAACCTCTCTCTTGGCTAGGGAGAATAAACACATTAAAAATTATCATCTTGCCAAAATTAACATATACATTTCAAATGATTCCAATAACACTACCTCAAAAATACTTTAGGAAATTAGGATCCACAGTGCTAAAACATATATGGGCACATAAACGTCCTAGGATCTCATATGAGACGCTTGCAAAAGAAAAATAGACAGGGGGGGGGGGTAGAAGCATTAAGATGTCACAAAGCAAAGTAGATTTAGGGAAGATGGTGGTGTGAATACCACAAAAATACATAGAATTAGCTAGCAGCAAAGGTGGGATGGCTGAGGTCAATAGAGGAAACAATACATATAGTAAAAGACTCTAGAGCAGTGGTTCTCAACCTAGGGGTCAAATGATGATTTTCCAGGGGTCACCAAATCCTGGGCTGTTCCTGAAGCCCGCACCTCTCTACCAGCCTTTTTACGGTCACAATACAGGGCTGTCCCTGGAGCCTTTGGCCACCCACTCAGCCTCTTTGCAGCCACCCATTAAGTTCACTGCATGGCTGGGGGGCAGAGACTAGAGGTGAGCTGACTAGTGAGGAATGTGAAGTGGGAGGGGCTGGAGGAGACTATCTCCAGATTTCTGTAGAGGAGTCACTGCTACGAGACACCACAAAGTCAGAGACACAGTGAAGCCGGAGACACAGTGAGTAACACTACCTGTGATTATAGTTCCCATTAAAAGTCCCCACTACAGTTCTCAGATCAGCAGATGACCTTGATAAAGAGCACCTAAGTTGGCCGAACAGAACTCCCACTCATCATTGTCACTCATCCTAGCACTGCCACTGATCCCAACCCCCCCCCCCCCCTCCAGCCAAGGAGTAAGAGAAGGAAAAAAAATAGAGACTACATGGAAGAGTGAAGAAAAGAGGTGGAGGAACAAAGAAAAAGGAAGAGAAAGAACAAGAAATATGGCTAGTGAGAGGGATGGGGGAAACAATAAATTGGGATAGAGAGAGATAAAAGGGAAAGGAAGGAGAACAAAGAGAAAGAGTGGTAAATCCTAAAATGTACCATATGAGGTTTTAATATGGTACAAGTGGAAGTGACTCAGGCAACGCAAATTAGCCGTGGGTTAGGAGCGCAAATTACTTGTCTTGCTTTGGGTGCCGACAACCTACGCTACGGAAATCATTTTACTGTTGGGGTCCTTGAAACACTTGAAAGGTTGAGAACCACTGCTCTAGAGATATACTCCATCATATGGGGAAAATGGTTGGAGTTCAAAAAATCATTAGAATACACGACTAAAGTAGAAGCCTAAGGGGGGCAAAATAAATAAGGTAAAGCAAAGAGTACAAAGAGAGACAGCTGTAGGAATTGTCCTAGAGGGGCGGAGGAGATAGGGGAGGGAGCAGAGGAATAGATCAAACTATTATTATAGGGCAGCAGCTTCTGGGGGGGGGGGGGGGTTTCGAAAGGAGGGGGGGTATGGGAAATGTATATATATTGTAATGAAATGATGGGGCATTTGACTTTTTTTCTGCTTCTTGCACATACAGGTGTTTAGAGGCAGAAGAAAAAATAACATCCCTTGCACGTTCAGGAGAAAAGCAGCTACAAGCATCATCTCTACATTGTACAAACCACTTAGTTGCTTTTACAGCCAGCAGGAGTAATTAACAGCAGCCACATACCGTACATTAAAAAAGTGAATCAATCCCCCCCCCCAAGTGAATCAAATGTGAAAATTCAGAGTGTCTAAAAAGAGACACAATGCAAACACTGTTTTCATTTGAGCCCTGTCCACCTTTCTAATCCATGCGATTCTAGGAAGCCAATGGTAGAGAGCATACTGCATGTCTAGCCGCTGATACCGTCCTTATTCTGAATCCTGATCTAATACCAGACTCTCTAGAATTACATAATCTGTAGTGCAGATGAAAAAAAAAAAACTGTAAACACAGAGCGCTATACACAAGCTTATTTTACATCTGTGCTCATATTGTGTTCCCGGCATAATTATTAGTAAAGTTGGATTGTTTGTCTTGCTATGCCTGGAGTTTGCATGTTCTCTCTGTGCCTGCTTGGACTTCATCCAGGTATTCAGTTTTTTTCCCACACTCCAAAGACATGCTGTTAGGTCAATTGCCTCCCATCTAATACAACCCTAGTATGTGCATATATGAATGTGAGTTAGGGACCATAGATTGTGAGCTCCTTGAGGGTAAGAGACTGATGTGAATGTACAATATATACAGTATATGTGTAAAGTGTTGGGTAAATTGACAGCGTTATACAAGTACCTGCAATAATACTCATTTATATTACATTTTATACGGCAAAGTTACAGAAAATACTGAACAAATGTATCTGTCCCTACAGAAGTTTATATTGGCATAGCCTTACCACAATCAAGCAGAGGGGTTAATTTGGAAACAAAACAAGGAGAACTCATGCTGCAAACAGACATAATTTTTGTTGGTAGTATATGGTTATATTAACCACTTCCTGACCACCACACGCCGATATACGTCGGCAGAATGGCACGGGCAGGCAATTGGGTGTACCTGTACGTCCCTTTGAATTTGCTGCCCATATATTGGGATATGGAATATTTATTATAGCAAAAAGTAAAATATATATTGCTTTTTTTTCACCAGTAATCTGCTAATCGCTGGTGCAATGTGTTACAGGCTCCAGAAACAAAAAAATAATAATTGCACATTTTTTTTACCTTAAAAAAAAAACATTTGCATGTATTGTTTTTCCTTAAAAGGTTAACTTATCCTTTAAGGCTTCACTTTATCAATCTGATAATAAAAGGTGAGTAGATGTCAGTTTAATTTTATTATAAACCTCATTAAAATAAAAAATTCAACCCTCCCAAAGTGCCAAAACTGCTGTATATTTTTATTCCATAAAAATCATAACAATGCTGTAGAAGTGCAAATGAGGATCGAGTATCAAGGTGTGATGTTCACACTGTCAGGAGCAAAGACTTGGGAATAGTGAACACAATCATCCCTCCAGCAACAATTCTCTTTTTATTCAGTTGTTAAAGATGATATTCAATCCCATATACTGGTAAGTATAATGTATTTTTAATAAGAAATGTAAATTTGTATTTGCTATTTTACATTACCATGCCTTGCATTAAAATCTCCTTTTCTAATCTCAAGGCTAAATCTTTTTTGACAAAATACATTACCATTTCTGCATTAAAATTTGTTTTACATTATTTGTTAGTAATATCTAAACATAAATATCTTGATATTCTATTTATTGTAAGGAAGACAGACTCAAATGGTATTGCAATGGTAAACCATGCACAAGACAGGGGCTTGAGTCTAAATATGGCATGCCCTGCACTTTTATTCAGCAAGGCATGTAGAAGTGGCTTCAGTGCATGATGGGGTTTGTAAAGCAAGTCCATAGCAAAAATAAAAAAATATATAAAAAAACGGATTTACATCCGAGCCACAAAACAAACTCAGGTCAATTCCTTACTAACATAAAGTCCCCTAATGGGTTACCCAAAACATACAAACAGTTGTACCTTAGTGTTCTAGCAGCAGACAAATGTTTTACACAGCAGCAGGATCTCACAGTAGACAGAGTGAGAGACAGCCCTGAGCATCGATCAGTTTGCTTAAATAAAGGCCAGTGGAAAGCAAAGGCTAAATAAAGTGAACCTTTTGCCCTTTACGCTGTACACTAAAAATCCTGGTGCTTTTCTGTAATTCTGATGTATTATTGAGGTCTAGCTACCAGGTAAGATGTGGACCTAGGAATGCAGGCTTTATTCCACCCAAGGCTCAAAAAAGCATCCTGGCTCCAAGACTTAAAGGGTCACTAAAGGAAAAAAAAATTTTAGCTGAAATGACTGTTTACAGGGCATAGAGACATAAAAGTTAACTGATTCCTTTTAAAAATGATTAAAAATAGATAAAAAACAATCATATATTGTGCCTGCAGTGTAGTTTCGTTTTTGCTGTTGTTTGCTGGTTCTCTGATGTACAGAGAGCCACTAGAGGGCAGTCAGCCAATAGAGAGCAGTGATACTTTGTCTAAAACTCCTCAGCACCAATCCAGTTTCGTTTTACACACAGTAATCACAACTTCTTGATTAGTGACCACCGTGAGAAATCTCCCAGTACTGTGGTTATCAGGAAACAGGCAACCAGGAAGTGTCCAGAACAGAGAGGATTTACAGCAACATGAAAGCAAAAACGAACAATGAGGACATGAAACCAGGACTGCAGTGAGGTAAAGGAAGCTATTTAGCTAAAAAAAAAATTCCTTTAGTGACCCTTTAAGGTTATGAGAAAAAAAAAAGTTAAAGACACAAATACCGGAGCCCCTCACTATGTCTAGGTGAGAAACCTAGGTGACACATATATACCAACTGAAATCCTGCCAGCCAGTGCTTCACAATATGTATATACTGTACATGCATAGATATACATTATTAAAACAAAAAACCAAACCACAATATAAAAAATCATGTAAAAAACAATACAGCTTTGCAGCATATACTCAACCCATTTTTTGAATGTTCTCTTTGTAAATGATCAGTATCACATTGGTAGGCATCAGCTGATAAATTAAGTTTACACTTGAAAACAAAAAGTTAAACAAACAAGCACTAATAAGGCCCACTATCAGACTTTTTAAAATTATATTTTAGAGCAAGGAGGGGATTGAACCTCTGTAAACTTGCTATCGTTGTCTATGCCACCATTGGCCGGAGCCGCGATGACGTCACTTCTGCGCATGCACACGGGAGCCACCGGTAACGGCACACTCACTGAAGCAACAGCACACACATGCCATTGCTTCAGTGCGCACGTGTCGATTACATTGGTACATGCAAATGAACGATTTAGGAGATATCCAGGGTAGTTACAGGTAAGCCTTTCTATAGGCTTACCTGTAGTAAAAAGTGTGTTGTAAGGGTTTAAAAATGAAAGGGCATGTAACTTTTAGTCCTGAAGAAATGAGATCCATATTGAAGGGACTGGATATAAAGGATCTATAAAGAATCAAATTGGTTTGTAAAGTGCTTCGCAGGAAGCCTATAAGGCTTCTGCTACTGACATTTATCAGTGTCTTAATAAAGCAGTGGGATGCAACCAGTCAAAGTATTTACCTAAAACATGTGATGTAGATGTCACAAAGCTAGACCAAATATAATTTAACCTTTTATCATTAGAAAAATATAATTAGATAAAAGATATACCATCGTCCTAAATATTCAAATAAAGAATAAGGGGTCCCAGGGATTCCCCACACTCCTACGCGGAGCCTCGGGGACTGTGGGGAATCCCTGGGACCCCTTATTCTTTATTACAAAGCTAGACCAGATGAAAAGTGTTTCTCTACAACAGCAACAACAAAGTAAGCACAAATAAACTACAATGCTGCCAAGAGAATGTGATCTTCCTGGGTTGCAAGGAACTTCCACCATGACTCACTGTTGCCTGCAGACACTCATAACTGTACCGCTCTCCAGCCCTTTGCAAACCACCTCCTTTGTCAACCAAATATTTCAAATTTTGACTAATAAGTCCAGAACACCTGCTGCTATTTTCCGCATCCCAGTTTTTATGTTTTTGTGCATAGATGAGTCACTTAGCTTTGTTTCCATGTCAGAGGTATGGCTTTTTGGCCACACTTGTTTCATGAAGACCACTTCTGGCCAGATGTCTCCAGACAGTAGATGGGTGCACCTGGGTCCAACTGGTTTCCACCAGTTCTGTGCTTATAGCACTACTGGACATCTTCTGATGTTGAAGGGAAGTAAGCATGTTGTGTCTCATTTTCTGCATTACGTTTCCTTGGCCCCCCACTGTGTCTACGGCCCTCTGCGTTGTCTGTTTCTCGGTGCTTCTTTAAAAGGGCTTGAACAGCACATCTTTGCTTTCAAATGTTTGCCTGGGAGAGACCTTGCTGATGCATCTTATTGCTGTGCTACAGTTGGTGACCGCGATATTGTGTCAATCTCGATCCCTTTTGTCGGCAAGATTAACCACCTACGAGCCCTGTCGCAGGAGCCAGCACTGAGCCGGCTCGCCGCGATGGGAAAAAGCCATCATAGAAGCGACGGGGATCCGACTTGGATTCCCGCCAATTCTAGCCGCAGCGTTTGGTATGAATCATGAGGGGGAACTCCATGCCAAATTTTAAATAAAAAACCGCCATGGGTTCCCCCCCAGGGGCATACCAGGCCCTTAGGTCTGGTATGGATTGTAAGGAGACCCCCCTACGCTGAAAAAACGGCGTGGGGATTCCCCCACAATCAATACCAGACCTGTATCCAAGCACGCCGTTTGACCGGTCAGGAAAGGAGTGGTGACGAGCGAGCGCCCCCCCTCCTGAGCCATACCAGGCCGCATGCCCTCAACATGGGGGGGTTGGGTGCTCTGAGGCAGGGGGGCGCCCTGCGGCCCCCCCACCCCAAATCACCCTGTCCCCATGTTGATAAGGACAGGGCCTCTTCCCGACAACCCTGGCTGTTGGTTGTCGGGGTCTGCGGGCGGGGGGCTTATCGGAATCTGGGAGCCACCTTTAATAAGGGGGCCCCCCACCCTAGGTGAATGAATATGGGGTACATCATACCCCTACCCATTCACCTGGAAGAAAAATGTCAATAAAATAAACACACAACACAGGGTTTTAAAATAATTTGTCAGCTCCAGGGGTCTTCTCCGCTCTCCGGGGGGGTCTTCTCCACTCTCCGGGGGGTCTTCTCCACTCTCCGGGGGGTCTTCTTCCATCTTCTCCGCGCTCCCCGGTTCTTCTCCCGCTCGCTTTCGGGTGCCTTCTTCGGGGCTCATATTCATTAACCTAGGGTGGGGGGCCAGTATCTGGGGGCCCCCTTATTAAAGGGGGCTCCCAGATTCCAATAAGCCCCCCACCCGCAGACCCCGACAACCAACGGCCAGGGTTGTCGGGAAGAGTCCCTGTCCTTAACATGGGGACAGGGTGCTTTGGGGTGGGGGGGTCGCAGTTCCCCCCCTGCCCCAGAGCACCCAACCCCCCCATGTTGAGGGCATGCAGCCTGGTACGGCTCAGGAGGGGGGCGCTCCCTCATCTCCACTCCTTTCCTGACCGGCCGGGCGGCGTGCTTGGATACGGGTTTGGTATGGATTGTGGGGGAACCCATACCAGACTTAAGGGCCTGGTATGCCCCTGGGGGGGAACCCATGCCGGTTTTTTATTTAAAATTTGGCATGGAGTTCCCCCTCATGATTCATACCAAACGATGCGGCTAGAATTGGTGGGAATCCAAGTCGGATCCCCGTCGCTTCTTTGGAATGTGCTTTTCCTATTCCAGCGAGTGTGAGATGTCGGCACCACGTCGCCGAGAATCAGCGCGATGCCGTCATGCTGGAAACACATTCTCTGCAACAGGTACTGTAGGTCTTGCCATGATATATGACCTGTGACATGAAGCGGTCTTCTATAACCTCACCTTAGTAGCATTGTTTGGCTTTTCTTCAGCTAGTATTAAGCCTCCTACATAGCTGTTTCAGTTAATGATTGTGTGTCACCCTACATATAGAAGTGATGATCATTGGCACCTGCTTGGTATATTTGGTTAATCATACACCTGACTTTAATCCTACAAAATCTCTGACTCTGTGCAAGTGTAAAACATGATGCTGTTTTGAAGCCAAAGGATAGTGTGGCAGAGCGTTGCCCTGCCAGGATCTAGAAAGAGGTTGTCATAATTCTCAACCAGACGGGTTGAGAATTGCACCATGAAGGGGAAACTGGCTTTTCAGTTTCCTCCTTTCTTAGAAAGGTCCACTTTGGGACCTGGAGCCTGGGATTTCTGAGAGATCCGGGTGGAATGAAATTCCCAGTCCTGGGTCCTGATTTTGAGAACAGCCAGCATACTGATTGGTCAGGTGTGTGCTGGGCTTTTAGTAGTAGCCTGACCATAGTTCTGGGCTCCACCCCAGCAGACAGGAAGTCTGAGTACCAGGAGCCAGGAGGGCTCCACGGGGGAGCCAGGAGGGCTCCACGGGGGAGCCAGTGCAGCAAGAGGCTGCTAGCTGTGTGCACCAAGGTAGTCGGTGAAACAGTCTGTATGAGACAGACAAGGGCCTGGAGTGTAAGGCCAGAACAGCAGTGCTGCAAGTGAAAGCCAACTAGGCTGAATGTCATTTTGTTGATGAAAAGGATTGCTGAAACCCCTGGGAGGGAAACCTATCTTTGTTTGAAGTTTATTTTAATAAAAAATGGGTGATCAAAGCTCTTAAAAAGAAGAACCAGAGAGTGGCAGAGTCCTTCAAGCTCTAAATTTGATGCTAGTCCTTCACGATAGTCACACCAAATATTGATTTTAATAGATTTTTCTTCTGTTCACTCACTTTTCATTTTGTAAATTGATAAAAAAAAAAAAAAAACTCAAATGTACAGTGTGTATAGAAAATAATCACCCCCTTTAAAATAAACACATTTTGTTGCTTTGCAGCCTTAAATGAAGACAGACACCATTAGTTATTTTTTATCCAGCTGTATTTACTAGTGTAACTTATAACATCCAAGTGAAAGATATAACACCAACATATCAGAAAATAATTCAAAAACAGAATCATTGTGTTGCAAAAAGGCTCACCTCATTTACATCAGTACTTTGCTGAACCACATTTAGACTTTGTTACAGCCTTTGGGATATGTCTCAACTAACTTTGCACATCAAGACTTTGCCCACTCTTCTTTGCAGAAAGATATTGCAAATATTGCAAACGTTTAGATATGCAAAGTTAGTAGAGACATATCCCAACAGACTAAAGGCTCTAATCAAAACAAAAAGTGGCCTAACAAAATACTGACATAAGGGGGTGGTCCTTTTTCCAACTCATTGATTGTGTTTTTGATTTTTTTCCTGACATGTTGGTGTTATATCATTCACTTGGATGTTATAAGTTGCACTAGTAAATACAGCTAGACAAAAATAAAACTGTGCCAGTCTTCATTTCAGGCAGCAAAGAAACAAAATGTGATTATTTTAAAGAGGGGGGGGGGGTGATTCTTTTCTATACCAATTGTATATTTTTAAAAGTATTCTTAATTTTCAGCATTTCTTCATACCAATCTAAAACTTTTGCATTGTACTGTATGTCAGACTGACAACAGTTTGCATAGAAGTAAGACCTGACTACTCCACAGTAGACATATGCATTCGTTTTCGTCTGAATTGAAGGTATTTTCTTATAATTTTAACAAACAAAAACGAACGCGCAGAATCCGAAAGATCCAACATAAAAAAAATGCTTTATGTTCGTTTTTGTGACAACAGTTCGAAATAGATAGGAGATTTGACATGATGCTGACAATAAAGAGATTTTTAATACAGCTTACCTGTAAAATCTTTTTCTTGGAGTACATCACGGGACACAGAGCGGCATTCATTACTATATGGGTTATATGGAGTACCTTCAGGTGTAGACACTGGCAATCTCAAACAGGAAATGCCCCTCCCTATATAACCCCCTCCCATAGGAGGAGTACCTCAGTTTTGTAGCAAGCAGTATGCCTCCCAAAATGGTCCTCAAAAAAGAGGGGTGGGAGCTCTGTGTCCCGTGATGTACTCCAAGAAAAAGATTTTACAGGTAAGCTGTATTAAAAATCTCTTTTTCTTTATCGTACATCACGGGACACAGAGCGGCATTCATTACTATATGGGATGTCCCAAAGCAATGCTTACAATGAGGGGAGGGAGAACATCTCCAAGACAAAAGGATTTAATTTAGAGATATACTCAAATCATAATAAATCCAACTTAGTTGAGAAAAATAAAATTTTTAAATTTAACTCGAACAAGAGGAGCCCCCGGAATCCGAGGGTCTCAAACTGCAGCCTGCAGCACTGCCTGCCCGAAGGCAGTATCAGTATTCCTTCTTACGTCCAACTTGTAGAATTTTGTAAACGTGTGGACAGAAGACCAGGTTGCCGCCTTGCAAACTTGAGCCATAGAGATCTGGTGGTGTGCTGCCCAGGAGGCGCCCATGGCTCTAGTAGAATGAGCCTTTAATGATACTGGAGGAGGCAACCCTTTCAAGCCGTAGGCCTGAGTGATTAATTGCTTAATCCACCTAGAAATGGTGGACTTTGCAGCTGCCTGCCCCTTCTTGGGCCCATCCGGTAGAATGAACAGCACATCTGTCTTCCGGATCTTCTTTGTAGCTTTAAGATAGGCCTTCATGGCCCTGACAATATCCAAGGTATGCAGCAACCCTTTCTTTCTGGAAGTAGGTTTAGGGAAGAAGGATGGTAATACCAAATCCTGGTTCAAATGAAAACTGGATATGACCTTCGGAAGGAAGGAAGGATGAGGGCGGAGAACGACCCTGTCCTTATGAAAAACAAGATATGGTTCCTTACAGGATAAGGCTGCCAGCTCCGAAACTCTTCTTGCGGAAACTATGGCAACCAAAAATACTAACTTCCTTGTCAGTAGAACCAAAGGAATATCAGCCAACGGCTCAAACGGTTGTTTCTGTAAACTTGACAGAACAAGATTTAAATCCCACGGACAAAGCGGGGATTTAACTGGAGGTCTAATACGTAAGACCCCTTGAAGGAAGGTCTTAACCAGCGAGTGGGTGGCCAGCGGCCGCTGAAACCACACTGACAGAGCAGAAATCTGTCCTTTGATTGTGCTTAATGCCAATCCTTTATCCACTCCTAGCTGGAGAAAACTTAATACTCTATCGATGGTAAATTTGCGAGAAAGCCATCGCTTGGACTCACACCAGCCTACATAGGCCTTCCAGACCCTGTAATAAATCACCCTAGAGACCGGTTTCCTGGCTCTGATTAGGGTAGAGATTACTTTCTGAGACAGACCTCTACCCCTGAGAATCAGGGATTCAGCTTCCAGGCCGTCAAATTTAGATGCCGTAAGGCAGGGTGGAGGATCGGACCTTGCGATAGCAGGTCTGGCCGTAGAGGAAGAGTCCAAGGGTCTCCCACTACCATCCTTAAGATTAGTGAGTACCATGCCCTTCTGGGCCATGCTGGAGCTACCAGGATGACTGGTATGTGCTCCACCCGGATCCTGCGCAGCAGGCGGGGTAGTAACTGGAGCGGGGGAAACGCATAAAGAAGTTTGAACTGATGCCAAGGGCAAACCAACGCATCGGTTCCGCAGGCCATCGGATCCCTTGAGCGGGACATGAACCTGTCTAGTTTCTTGTTGAGTCTCGATGCCATGATATCCACGTCCGGCACTCCCCATCTTTGGCAGAGTGCTTGAAAGACTAGTGGATGCAGAGACCATTCCCCCGGCCATAGAGTCTGGCGGCTTAAGAAGTCCGCCTGAAAGTTGTCCACTCCTGGAATGAATATTGCCGATATGCAGGGCACATGAGCCTCTGCCCATAGAAGAATCAAGCTCACCTCTCTCTGAGCCGCTTGACTCCTGGTTCCCCCTTGGTGATTTATGTGTGCCACGGCCGTGGCATTGTCTGATTGAATTCTCACCGGGAACCCCTGCAATTTTGACGTCCAAGCCCTGAGGGCTAGTCGAGCAGCTCTGAGCTCCAAGATGTTGATGGGCAACTGCTTCTCTGGCTTTGCCCAAGTACCTTGGCGAGTGCAACCATCCAAAATTGCTCCCCAGCCCGTCAGGCTGGCGTCTGTGGTCACTATCTTCCAAGCCACTGGGCTGAAAGACCTCCCCTTCAGTAGATTCTGAGGGTCTAACCACCAACACAGACTTTGTCGGACTCTTGATGAGAGCGGCAACGGGATATCCAAGGCCTGTGGCCTTCTGCTCCATGCTGACAGGATGGCTGCCTGTAGGATGCGAGTGTGGCTCTGGGCGTATGGTACCGCCTCGAATGTGGCCACCATCTTGCCTAGTAACCTCATACATAGGCGAATAGTCGGTTCTTTCTTGCTTAGAACCAGTAGGATTAATTCCTTGATGGCTTTTACCTTCCTCAGAGGTAGGAACACTCCTTGTTGTTCTGTGTCTAATCTCATGCCGAGATATTCCAACTGCTTTGTGGGCTGGAAAGCTGACTTTTCTCGATTTAGGACCCAGCCGAACCTCTCGAGGTATTGGACCGTGAGGGCCACTGCTCGCTCCAAGCCGGGAGACGAGTGATCTATGACTAGGAGGTCGTCCAGGTATGCTAGGATCGTGACCCCTTGGATCCTTAGTTTGGCTAGGATTGGAGCTAGGACCTTCGTGAACACCCGGGGGGCCGTAGCCAACCCGAAGGGAAGCGCCACGAATTGGAAGTGACGCGAAGCCACCATGAAGCGTAGATATCTTTGATGTGGCTGATAAATTGGAACATGAAGGTAGGCATCCTTTATGTCTATGGACGCCATGAAGTCGTCCTTCTGGAGTGTGGCAGCTGCTGACCGCACGGATTCCATCCGAAATGAGCGGATCTTTAGATATGCATTTACCATCTTTAGGTCCAAAATTGGCCTGACATCTCCATTGGATTTTGGGATGATGAATAGGTTGGAGTAGAAACCCAGCCCCTGTTCCAGGACTGGTACCTCTACTATTACTTCCTGGGAAAGTAGATGATCTAATGCCGATCTTAATGCGGCTCCCTTTTCCGGATCGTTTGGAATCCTCGACTTCTGGAAATGAGGAGGAGGAAACCTTAGGAAATCTAATTTGTAGCCTGTGGCCACGGAAGACCGTACCCACTCGTCGGGAATGCTGGCTTCCCAAATCTCTGAAAAGAGTCGCAGCCTTCCCCCCACCTTCGTGGGTGGGGGCGCCCCTTCATAAGGTTGGCTTGGGGGCTGGTTTTGCTGGTTTGCGAAACCACTGCCTTTTGCCTCTAACAGCCTGTCCTTGTGATCTGCTGTTGAAGCCGAAGTTTGCTTTTGCAGGAGGCCGTCGATACTGCTTGGCATTAGAGGGCCCCTGCCCAGGGGAATACTGTCGTTTAAACGCAGGTCCCTGAACCTTCTTCTTAGTTGGCAAGAGAGTACTCTTGCCGTTTGAAATGGTCTGAATGTATTTATCTAGGTCTTCTCCGAAGAGTCGTCCTCCATGGAAGGGGAACCCTACCAGGAGCTTCTTGCATGGGGGCTCAGCCTCCCAGCTTTTTAACCATAAGAGTCTTCTCATATGGATAAGGGATAACGATAAACGTGACGCTTGCTGGATAGAATCCTTGATTGCGTCTACCGTAAAACATATGGCCTTAGGGACATCCGAAAATTTTTCTGCCTGCTGGGCCGGAATAAGTTTAAGCATCTGCTTAAATTGATCCGATAATGCTTGAGCGACCCCAATCGCAGCCACAGCTGGCTGTACTACTGCCCCTGCAGTAGTGAAGGAGTTCTTAAGTAGTGCTTCCAAGCGCTTATCAACTGGATCCTTGAACACCTGTATGTTTTCTACAGGGCATGTTAACGATCTGTTAACACATGAGATGGCTGCGTCCACTGCAGGAGTAGCCCATCTTTTGGAAAAATTTTCTTCCATAGGATATAGGACAGAGAACCTTTTAGGTGGTAAGAAGATCTTATCTGGCTTGTTCCAATCTTGGAACAAAATTCCCTCTAATAGAGGATGGATCGGAAACACAGCATTGCTTTGAGGCGCCCTCAGTGAGCCCAAAGCTGAAACCGTCGATACCTGGAGATCTGGTACTGGCAAGTTGAATGTCCTATGGACCAAGTCCGACAATCCTTGAATCCACCAGCTCTCCCTCAGGGAGACTGCCCCAGACTCCTCTGTATCCGGGTCTTCGATCCCTGAACCTACTTGGTCCGTGTCCAAGAGGTCGTCCAATTCCCCTGAGGAAAGGACCTCCTCTTCTGAGGGTCCGCGCTCGGGCGACGGAGATCTATTCCGCTTACTGCCCCGCATAGCTGCGGATATCATTTTTCCCATGCTTTTCTGCATCTCTTTTAAAGAGGTGAGTAATACCTCCTCCGTGACCATCTTAGGGTTGGACTGACCCGCGTCAGCTCCAGCCCCAGATCCCGATGGCCCCAAGGCTCCCTGTAGGGAAAACAGCGGCATACCATGGTACAATACCGAGGTACACCTGCTACCTATTGGTATTTGGAACTATAAAAGTTAATTGTCCAAACACCTGTTTGGGGGATAAAAAAATGCTTCCTCTCCCCTAGATGACTTTTTTTTTTTTTTTTTTTTCGTTTTTGTTTCAAATCCAGGAAAGAAAAAACATTCTGTCCCCCTGAGTAGTATTGCAAAGAAAAACTATGAGATGGAAAAGAAACAGCCTATTTCTAGGCTTGACAAAACAGTCCTCTGAAGACTGCAATATCCTTTCTGGCCACTGTGTGTCCTCGGCGCCCCGTGCTGCCGCTCTGGTCTTTCTCCTCAGTTCCAAAGTATTGATGGAACAAACAAGGAAGGGCCGCCCCTTCCTTTAAGCCACTGACCCGCCCTTCCCCCCCAGCAACCTCAAACAGGAAATGCCCCTCCCGACAGGGGGAGGGGGGGGGATTTTGGGAGGAAGGGACCTCTCTGTTCCAGCAAACTGCAGCCTGCAGCCTGGAACCATGAGGAGGTCAGCGTTTTGCCTGCTTGCAGGCTCTGAGGAGGAAGACTGAATGGAGCATCGCCTGGAGGCCTGCAGGTAAGCAAAGCTCTCTGACACACACATATATTTTTATATAACACAGGCCCCACTCAATGCTTTTCCAACACTACAAGGGAGGTCACATCTTATGGGGAATAATACATAGAGAGCCATCCTATCTTTATGATATGTGACTAGTTTGCCAGATGCAGTGCATAACTTTAGGCATGTCCCCTGTGACCCCCCAGAAAAAAACCTGCTAAGAACCAAGTTCCGCAAGTTTTCCCCTCACTTACCTGCTCCATGCCGCAGGACTTTGCCAAGCAAGAGGCCCAATCTTCCCCCATCTCCGTGGGGATGTCTAGACCTTCAGGCCCTGGGTTCCTATGAAGGATCCACTGTCCTGGGCCCATATAGCACCCTGGCAACAGAAAACTTTAGGTACCCAAAGGTTTCTAAGTTCTGGGCCCAGGGTCCAGCTCTCTAAAAAGAAAAGCATTATGGGCTATACCCCAAGGGTTTGGGGTCCGGTTACTGACCACTTTAGCGCTGAGGCTTTTTTGGACAGAACCGGTAGCTCACCTAATCCCAAGGATGCGGAGGCAAGCTAAACCATGACTAACACCTAAGACACTGGCGTAAAAACTGAGGTACTCCTCCTATGGGAGGGGGTTATATAGGGAGGGGCATTTCCTGTTTGAGATTGCCAGTGTCTACACCTGAAGGTACTCCATATAACCCATATAGTAATGAATGCCGCTCTGTGTCCCGTGATGTACGATAAAGAAAGCAATGTGTGTCTATCGAATCTGCGGTCGAATGTGCCTAACCTTAACTCTATTAGTCCAAGATTATTCTACAGAGGAAAGATTTGACATTATAGAGACAGTGTTGGGGTAGACCATTCGACATTAATGATGAAGATTCGACGAAGCAGCGGAAAACATACTAAGGTTGAATCTGTCATTGAAGGTGTATAGGTATATATATATATATATATATATATATATATATATATATATATATATATATATATATATATATATATATATATATATATATTCAGGTAGAGTTAGGCCGACTTATCAGTAGATAAGTCGACCTAACTCAGAATCTACGCCGACTTATGTTTAAGCGTATGCTCAAACAGAGATACGCTTAAACATATCTAAAATACGACGGCTTGCGCCGTCCTATCTTAGATTGCAATATTTTGGATGGCCGCTAGGTGGCGCTTCCATTGCGGTCGGCATAGAATATGTAAATGAGGAGATACGCCGATTCACGAACGTACGCCCGGCCGACGCAGTCCTTTTACACCATTTGCGTAAGAGATATGCAGCGTGAAGTTAGAGCTAGGCCCTAGTGGAACAGTAATGTTAAGTATGGGCGCCGTTTCCGCCGCGAAATTTGAAATTTTTACGTTGTTTGCGTAAGTCGTCCGCGAATCGGGATTTACGGGATTTATGTTGTTTATGTCCACGTCAAAATCAATAGGCCCGTGCGGCGTACTTAGCCGCAATGCACACTGGAAAATGTAGGCGCCCGGCGCATGCACAGTTTAAAAAAAATAAAAAAACGCGAGGTCAAGCCTCATTACCATTAAACGCGCACCCCCCCAACACATTTGAATTAGGCGCCCTTACGCCCGCCGATTTAGGCTACGCAGTCTTATCAGGCAAGTACATTGACAATCATGTACTTGCCTACTTATTTACGGCGGCGTAGCCTAAACACGCTAAGCTACGCCGCCGTAACTATAGGCTCTGCTACCTGAATATACCTGATAGTGTCTGTCAAAAATTCTAAGAAGATTCGACAGAACAGCTAAACTGTACAACGCCGCAATCGTATATTTCCGGTCAAATGCTCAGCCCATAGGCTATAGAAGAATTCAATTGTTGGTTGACTAGTAATAATAATTTATAAATATAATTATTACTAGTGTCATACAACATTAGAATTCTTCTATAGCTTGTAGGCGGAACATTCAACCTGGAAATGTACAATTGTGGCGTCGTACAGTTTAGCTGCTCCGTCAAATCGTCTTAGAACATTCAACAAACACCATAAACCTTCAATGACACATTTGACCTTAATTAATTTGGATTTTTGGACAAATGCATTTTTTAATGAAACAAAATAAATAAAAACAAATTTCGGACTAAAACAAAATTCTGAAACAAAATATTTCAGTGTGCACATGTCTACTCCACAGTGCAAAATGTTTCCAGTTCATTCTTTATTCTGACGTGCAGTGAATTATGAAAGGCTGATATAACGAAAAATTATCATACAATTGAGTACATACAAAAATGAAAAAAATGTCTTTCAAAGTTCAATAGCCATGATACAACATGACAAAAACACATTTAAATTTGATTTAAATAACGGTCATTGATATCTATTACTGCATCCCTTCCTCCACATTTTTAAATCCTAAACCTACTGATTAGCACAGTGCTCAAAGTGTCAGTCTTACTATGCACTGACTTTCCAAGTATTCTTTGCAACCTTGCACATTTGCTGGTTCTGTCCTTAGTATAGTGGCCATCCCAATGCTTACCTCAGTACATGCAGTGGGGCCCACGCTCCTATGCTCTACGACTATCCCCAGCATATAATTCTAATGAAAGCTAGAAGCATTGATAAAGCATATGCACAGCCTCACTACTGCACTGCAAACTTCATCCGCTGCACAACAGAGGGACAGCTTGTTTTTTGGAAAACAATCATAATAATATTTTTTGTTTCATGTAATGGTAAAGTAGTCCATTAAGGAATTGACAACCATTGAAAGTCCAAAGTCTGTTAGCCATAACCAAGCTTTCAATTCTGTCATTTGGCATGTAGTATTAAAAAATATATGCTCCCCTATTTATTCCTGTCCTGTTGACACTGGTAAAAAGGTCACATATACAGACCTTGTCAACACAGAGTACACTTTAGGGCTGATAATATATTGACTCCTGCAGGCTTGATACTGTGGGCCCTAGTTCTAATTTCACTATAGAGGATTTACAGATACAATTATCTAATGTTTGTCACCAAGTAAAGCCTGCCTTAGTCCCTGTGCTAATTAAGTTAATGTACAAGAAAACAGAATGTACTGAATACTACAACCTATTTCTCCATTAAATGGAAGCAATTACAATGTACACATAATGAACTACTTGAAAAAAAAATGGAAAAAAATAAAATAAAATAAACCCACCAAATTAGACAAGAAAAAAACACCTTGAGTAAACATAACAGGCTCTGCATTCTATTCACTGTCTTTAGAGAAAATCATTCATATTATTTTTGAACAACTCCCTCCTTATTCTTTTTGCACTTCAGCATGAAA
Source organism: Rana temporaria (assembly GCF_905171775.1). NCBI lineage: Eukaryota > Metazoa > Chordata > Amphibia > Anura > Ranidae > Rana > Rana temporaria. The sequence continues at coordinate 134,390,690 of NC_053489.1, forward strand.
GGTATTAAAAAGGGAAAATGTTGTGAAAGAGGCACAGCAGTCTCTAGTAGGCTAAGATGTAAATGACATGTAATGTATGTAATGCAATTATCCTATAAAAAGTCCCTAGGCTTCATATTTAATTTAAAAGTGAAAATATAGAACGTACAAATATCCTTTTCCATTAGATACAGTGGGCTCTCTGATCATGAAACCTTGAGCTGAAGATCCCCAAGGTCTGCCGAAAGCAACAAAATGCATTGTCGCACCCTTCCCATCCCTCTTGGTCTCCAGCAGTGATCACAGTGATAATATTTAAAAAATATATATAACCTAACCAGCTTAGATTAACAAACTGAAAGGAACGTAATCCATGTCTCTGCATGAAATGAACTTTTTCACAGCATATAATAACTTCATCCCACGCTGTGTAGATCAGGTACATAAAGGGAAAAACTAAGCCTTTATAAGGCATGAAATAAAGGTACATTATGTTCAGAAATGACATGGTGCCATATAATATGCGCTATTGAACTCTGTAGCAGTTGTAAGATATTACTCACTATATCACACCCTAATGCCCTGTACACACAATCGGTCAATCCGATGAGAACAGTCTGATAGATTTTTCCATCAGTTAACCGATGAAACTGACTGATGATCAGTCGTGCCTACACATCATCAGTTAAAAAAACAATCGTGTCAGAACGCGGTGACGTAAAACACGACGACGTGCTGAAGAAAAAGAAGTTCAATGCTTCCAAGCATGCGTCGACTTGATTCTGAGTTATCCACCGGTTAATTTTAAAACAAGTTTCACATTTTTTAACCGATGGATAAATAACTGATGGGGCCTACACACGATCGGTTTGGTCTGATGAAAACGGTCCATCAGACCGTTCTCATCGGATTGACCGATCGTGTGTACGCGGCATAACACTATTTGTCCTAGGAGTAGTTAGAGAATGACACTAGAAAAGGACTTGAGGTCTAATCATTTTTGGGTTATAGAATGTGATCTTCTGTGATACCTACTTGACAATACAATACAAAAGGAAATCAACAGACTATGGTTGCTAATTACCACTCGGATTAGTTCATGTATTCTGATTATAAGCAATGAAGTGGTTATTAACCCTGACTTTTAATGTTGTGTGTTCATCTTCCATTTTTGTAGTGGAAAGTTATTAATCATTCTGCTTCATGTTTGATAAGGCTGCCCAGAGTTCATCTTATGCATTGTATTATCATCAGGAACAAACATTTGAAAGTGAATACTACTAGGTTTTATTCAGCTGCACATATAAAAGCTCAGGGTTCATATCAGAATTAACTAGCAACACTAAAACAATGTTTAATCCTCAATTTAGGAATTACCTGATGGATAAAAAAAAAAGAAAAGGTAATGTGACACAAAATTAGGTAGTATTATAAAACCTCTGCTGGAATGTGATATATTGTTGAACAGTGTTTCTCAACCTAATTTCAATTGTGGCAGCTTTTAAAAGTACGCACAAATTCAACGTACCCCAGTCAAATAGGTAAAATATCTAAATGTTACTTATTGGAAACTTGAGTCTGAGACAATGAACAAAACCACCTTGATGAACTTAACTTCACATCAAAAGCTCCCTTTTGAAATATGCAAGCTTATTAGATGCACCCTCTACCATCTCTAACCTTTTACCAATACATGGTAATCCCATGTTTCCTCCAGGACTGGACCATGAAGCTTTCATCCTCTAGACATCCCTAGGTGTAACTCGTGTTGCTTCCCTACTCCCCACCCAGGCACTTGCAATGTTCTATCCTTTCAGCAGTATCACCTACCCCTTCATCACTTTTTCCACTACTACTAAATGGTGGACTTCATCAAACTAGGTTGGGAGGAAACCAAGCTGGCACACCCAGTGGTGGTGCAGATAATGCTGCTGATAATAATAATGGCGTAGCACCTTGTTCAGGAGATACTCTCAACTGCTTTATGAACTAGACTGTGTACTCACATAACAGGCAACCACACTTGGAAGAACCAGAGGACTCATTCTAGGAATACTTATATTCCCTACCAGACTCCTGCAGGTTAAGCTTGCCAGACCAAAGTAACCTGCAAAATGACCAAAATGTCGGGTTTACCACAATATCTTCACCTCTAAAACCCACCTTGACTTTATGACATCTAACCCTAGTACCAACTTAATGTCCAGTGCTGTTCAGACAGACCAGTTGCTGTTTTGCTTTGGTACAACAAATAGCCTTAAAAAAATGGTATGCTTACACTGGTCGGAAATGTAATTGATTTTGAATGTTCAATGATCTTCAGTGCCAATTAATTTGCCAAGCTAAAATTTGTAAATCTATAAATTTTTCTTTTAAATATTTTGCTGGCTGTGAAAAATTTAGTGAATACTAACTTTGCTGTCAAACTACTTACCCCAGAAAGGAAATCTATTTATTTAGTTAATTTTATCTTGTTTAACCACTTCAATACCGCACATAGACATATGACGTCCACAAAGGGGATCTCCCATCTCGGGTGGACGTCTTGTTGACCCCACATCTCTCCTTAAAGAGGACCTGTCACACACCTTTCCCCTATTACAAGGGATGTTTACATTCCTTGTAATAGGAATAAAAGTGATAACATTTTTTTTTTTAAAGTGTAAAAAATAAAGTAAAATAAAAAAATAAAAATGCCCCTGTCCCCGGTGGCTTGCGCTCAGAAGCGAACGGACACGTAAGTGGCGCCCACATATGTAGACGCCGTTCAAACCACATATGTGAAGTATCGCCGCGTGCGTTAGAGCGTGTGCAACTATTCTAGCACTAGACCTCCTCTGTAACTCTAAACTGGTAACCTGTAAATGTTTTCAAAGCGTCGCCTATGAAGATTTTTAAGTAACAAAGTTTGGCGCCATTCCATGACTGTGCGCAATTTTAAAGCGTGACATGTTAGGTATCTATTTACTCTGCGTAACATCATCTTTCATAATTTACAAAAAAAATGAGCTAACTTTACTGTTTTGTTATTTTTTAATTAATAAAACCATTTTTTTCCAAAAAAAAGTGTTGGAAAAAATTATTGCGCAAATACCGTGCAAAATAAAAAGTTGCAATGACCGCCATTTTATTCACTAGGGTGTCTGCTTAGAAAACATATATAATGTTTGGGGGTTCCGAGTAATTTTCTGTATGAGAGAAGTGCCAGAATAGGCATGGAGGTGGGTATAAAAGCCCTGTATTTAAGGGGTTAAGACACTATCCACCTACTTGTTTCTAATCACCAGGTAAAAGCACATCTTAAGGACAATCTCCTAGAGGTTCCTATCTCCATCAACAGAACCAAACTACTAATACAGTTGGAAACCTTACAATGTGCTTTAATAGGTGTATCCTCCCAATGTTATAGTCACCATTCAAAGATTGATCATAAACCCCCTTAAGTGCCTCTTTTTCACGTCCTTTTTTCCCCACAAATAGAGCTTTCTTTTTGTGGTATTTGAACACCTCTGTGGTTTTTATTTTTTGCTCTATAAACAAAAATAGAGTGACAATTTTGAAAAAAAAGGTAAATCAGCAGGGAACCCCAGAAGAGGAGGACTGGGGCGATTCTGTGCAACATCGTTTGTTATATAAAAAAAAATACATGTTTATATTCACTTTAAAGTTTTATCTCCTGAGTAAATCATTTTTGTAATGCATGCTACTGTAATAGTCTGCTGGCCTGAGTCTGTAATCTACTATGACTCCCATATCCTCTTCCATCTTCGATTCCCCCAGGGGTTCTCCCCCTAGCTCGTAACTTGCAAGCAAAGGGCCAGATTCACAAAGGAGATACGACGGAGTATCTCAGATACTCCGTCGTATCTCTCAGAGTATCTATGCGACTGATTCATAGAATCAGTTACGCATTGATATCCCTAAGATCCGACATGTGTAATTGTTTTACACTGTCGGATCTTAAGATGCAGTACCGCGGCCGCCGCTGGGGAAAGTTTGCTTCGTAAACCAGCGTCGGGTATGCAAATTAGGAGTTACGGCGATCCACGACAGAATTTTGCGTTCGCTACGTCGCCGCTAGTCTAGTTTCCCGTCGCAAAGTTAGTCGTCATTTTTGGTGCCTTAACTTTACACAGCAATCGTAGTGCTGTATAAAGTATGGCCGTCGTTCCCGCGTCGAAATTGAAAAATTAACGTCGTTTGCGTAAGCCGTCCGGGAATACGGAATTACGCTACGCGCGTCGCCGTTTGAAAAAATGACTTCACGCAAAGCACGGCGGGAATTTCGAAACGGAGCATGCGCAGTAGGTCCAGCGCGGGAGCGCGCCTAATTTAAATGGCACACGCCCATTTAAATTACGCAGGCTTACGCCGGAGTGCTTTGTGAATCAGGCACTTGCGATGAAAACTTGCGGCGGTGTAACGTATCTACGATACGTTACGCCGCCGCACTTCTACCTGAATCTGGCCCATAGTTTTTATTTTCAAAGTGCATTACTACATTTTTCTACAATAAACCTCATTTGCCATTTAGCTGCTCATCCCTTTGTTTTAACAATTTCTTCTTGTGAAATTGGTATATCCTGTTGTGAAGTTATTGCCATGTTTAGTTTTGTATCATCAGCAAACAATGAGATTGAACTATTTAGTCCAACCTCTATATCGTTTATCAAGTTAAACAGAATTGGTCCCAGGGCAGAGCCATGGAGCACACTATTCAAAACTCCAGACCATTCAGGAAATATGCCATGAACCATCTTAGTCTGGACACTTCACCCCCCTCCAGGTCTGGGCCATTTTTAAGCTTTCAGCTCTTTGAATGACAATTACTAAGATTATGACCAGACATTGTATCTTGAGTATCAAACAATAAACCCAATTGTATCAAAACCAATGCACTGAAATGGCTGCCTCTGTATGAGTGATCAGGGAATATAGTTTAGTGTAGCGTCACCTACAGCAGCCCCAGTTCCTAAACCAAGCAAGCCTAGCCTACCGGCACGGGGCTGTCCCAATAAATGCCATGCTCACTGGTCAGTAAGTACAGGAGGCTGAAGAAAGAAACAAACGAGTTCCTGTGGCTCCAGGATTGCAGTTTGACACCCCCCAAACTTGGTGCAGTTCCCCATGAGTTTATTTTACCCTTAAGGAGTAAGATTAAAAAAAAAAAAGATAAAGTATATCTCCAGTTTTAGTGAAGCCTAAATAGTTTGTTTGGACCAAGGTGATCCAAACAAACCATTTATTTGACCAACACCTGCAGCGGCTGTGTGAACAGTATACATTGCATGTATCAAAGAAAATAATACAGCGCCTCCAAATACAGAATATTACAAACCTAAAGCATGTGCTATCAACACTGCATTCATAATGTGCAAAAAAGCCTCAATAATATAAGAAAATGACAATGAAAATAAATCAGTATAAATAAAGTCCAATGTAAAAAGAGTCCAAAATATGTGATAAATATCACCTTAAAGCAGGGGTGCCCAACCTTTTGAAGAGCAAGGGCCACTTGATACATAATGAGCAGAGCAGGCAGATGACAGGCCCGTGTACATTCTGCATGTGACAGCCCACTCTGCTCTGGGATGGCGGGTCAGGCACCCACAATCTGGGCTTGCCAAACAGCCATCCCAGAGCATAAGGTTGCAGGCCACATCAGAGGGCTTTGCGGGCCACTGGTTTGGCACCCCTGTCTTAAAGAAAGTGTTTTTCTCCAGCTAATGAAAATCCTCTCCACCACGTGTGAGCAACTGAACTAAAATGCACTCACCGACATTAAAGCTGCCAGAGTAAAGCAGCAACATGTGCGTTTGTATCAACAGAATCCTTCACACGTGGTCAACCAGCTACATTCACCCAATGGGGACACCCACAGTACTGCTTCTCACCACGGAGGACAGTCAGAAGGATTGTTTGCTACGGTCTGGGGAAAAAGCGCTCACCACAAGGAGCCACAAGCAGAGGACCACATATAGCGTAGTATACTTATTAAAAAGTATAGATTCCACACAAAAAAATTAAAGGCTTTATCCAAAAGCCAGTAAAACAATTGTCATGACAAATAAAATAATTATGTTTACATAAATTGCATGAAGCCTCAGCTACATACATTATACAGTGCTGTGTTCTTGCTGTGTGACAAGAACTTCCCATCCCAACAAAGTTGCGTCAAACTAAGCACTGCCCAGACATTAATGGGAAGCTTTGTATTCTATGAATGAATACAAAACTTCCTCTGATTGGCTAAGGAAGAGACTGTGATGCCATTTGCACATATCTCCACCTCAGCCAATCAGAAAAAGCTTTGTATTCATTCATAGAATATAAAGCTCCCTTGGAATGGCTGAGCAGCACTCACCCGACTCTATTTTGCACCGGGTGCAGGACAAATCGTCTCTGTCCCAACCATGGAACACAATGCTACACAGTTAATACAGCGGACTCAGCTGCAGGAGTTGGGAGTAAATCGTTTGAAGCAGCTTGGTCCCAACAAATTATAAAAATTTTACTAAAACCTAAAAATCAGGTTTAAATACATTAAGAATCACAGGGGAGCTAACCAGAGTCAATGATTTGATCACCAATATGAGATTGAAGATTGATTTTGAGTAAGCAATTTGGGTATAAATCTGTCCAAGAAAAGCATTTCTAAATACATTGCTTGTTGTTGCGCTCTCCTGCTGAGTTATAGTTTAGGGTGCAATTCAACCCAGTGAATCTGATTTTCTTGTGCTGGGTCTCCAACATGCTTGGTCTTGGCCTGTGATACCTCTCTCTTCTGGCCCCCTACAACTCATCCCTGGTATTAGTTTTAATAGAGCTTACCAAATTGATGAATACACCTTGGAGATACACCTTCAATGTGTCCCAAATCAAGCACCGAAATGCAAAATCTCCATTCAAGGAGATAAATAGTATTAGCAGCTCAGAAACTAAATCATTGGTATGGAAATAGAGTTAACCAGAATGGATAAAAGTTGTTCTAAAGCCTTAAGGTTTTTCACTGTAATGCATTCTAAATAAATAGATAAGAATGTATACTACCACTTACTTGCTTTAAGCTTTTTTATTTTACATTTTTTCAGTTGCTTCCTGGTTTCTGGCCTAGGCCAAAATTACGTTATACATCCCAGGATACTTTACGGGCATTTATTTTCATCTGGAGGAGGGTAGGAGGGATTTTCTCATCTAAGCACACCCTCCTGCCTGCATGACTGAGCTAAGGGCAGATGGATCCCAAAAAGTAAATGTTGTATGAATCATCTATTTTTACTCAAGTTGGCCATAATTAGAAATGCTAAGGGGGTGTTTTTTAAAGTGATTTCTCAAAAACCTAAAGTAAGGATACACAGATGGATGGTTATGTTTTCTTTGAATAGTAATAATTAGACAGTGTTTTAAGTTTGTGGTTTCCAGATACTGTTTAGTTCTGCTTTAAAGGCACATTTATCTCATTCTATGATGTGGGATGTGTAACCAGGAGCAGGGTTACTGTATGAAGTTCTCCAAATCAGCAGGTTGCAATAGCCTTTTCACAGAGTTTGCATGTTTTCCTTTCTTTTAATATTTAGAATTATGGTATAATGTGGTTTCTTAGACATTGCTGAATACCTTATGTCATGTTGTATCCCTGTGAATATATGGCACGTTCCACTTTCTACAGACACAGACAGAACCTGCAACACTCTACTTGGCAGTATTTGACTTCATAATACATACTAAGCTTACTCCTGGCTAAGCAAGTGGAAAAAAAAATACTTCCACAAAAGATCATGTAACAATGGATATTTGTTCACAGGGGCACTGTGTAGTGGCTGGATGGGATTCCCTGTATGTCTTAAGGAAACAAGTGACTGATTAAAAATGTGAAAACAAGGAGAATTAACAAATGGGATCTTAGTTCAACAAATACAAATAAACTGATCTTAACAGGTCAGCTGAACTTACATATCTATTCAGCTAAGCACAACAACATCAGCAAAGGTAACATCTAAATTACATTTTATGAAAAAAACAACAATGATAAAACATGATACAAATAAGATAATAAAAATGCAAGCAAAATGCTTGGCTTTCTTACACGGCTTTACTTTATGATCCCAATCCACTTGTAAAAATTTTATATGCGATGTAAAGGGGATCTCTTTGGGCTCAATTATTGGAAACCAAATGCCATTTTATGTGTGCTGGGAAGCCTAAAACATGATAAATGATAGGATACATAGAATTTGTCATCGAAGCCTGACAGCACTAATCAGGCCTGTATATGTTGACATTCAGCTAAAGAAAGCGCTGCTGTCCCCTGGTGGAGCAATGTCTTCAAGATATATATATATATATATATATATATACACACACACACACGCACATAACGTCAAAGATATAACAATCCTAATTTCCATACACAAAATACATCTTGAGTAATGAATACATTAAAACAGTATTTATGCTGTATTAAAGCATCTAATTTCTACAAAAGTGACGTTGATGGACAGATGAAAAAAATAATAATAACCCCAATACAGCAGCTAGGCTACCCAGACATCCAGCTTTTGCCAATTCCCCCTAGAATCAATACAATAACACAGGCAGAGGGGAGGATACTGAGAAGTGATTGGTGCAGGACTTGTTAATGTAAACACATCAGGTATTTTCTTCACTTTTGACAACCCTTTTTGTGTGAGATAACGTTCAAACATTATAAAATTGCAATGAGGGCATTAAGCCTATGTTCACACAGAATGCCCCTCAGAAATATTGCGAGTTCAAACTAGCAATAGCAATGCATTTCGACTATGGGGGCGATTGGACAGATATCTGTGCGGGTTCAATCACAGATGTTGTTGCACTGATTCGGATGGTTCCATTGCCAGCAACAGCCGCCAATTTGCCAAATCAGCCCAATGTGAACGTGGACTAAAGAAGAGTTCTCGCAAAGATACAAAGGCTGCACACTCATGTTTTGTTTGGTCCAGATTATGGCACCCATATTTCCATAGACACCAATTGCCTGCTTTTTAAAGTACCAATAAATAAACCAGACTTACTTTACTAAACCTAATCAACAAATAAACTAAACAAATGTTAATACCTGCCACTTGCACCATGGGATAAATGTAAGAAACATGAATGGTTTTCAACACATCTTTGTGGCTAACATGCATCTTCATACACAATGTCCCTCAAACCATGCACTTCAAACTGAATAGTAAACATCTTCTACTCAATAATCCTACTTGGTCACTCTTCCCCGTTTAACGCAACTCTCCACAATAAGATTGTAATGCCTAGCGTGCCATCACTCTCAGCTTGTAGGGTAATCTGAGCAGTGGAGGCCTAAGTCACTGCTTGTGGACTAGGGTTAGGATGTGCCAGAAAGCACCTATAAACTTCATTGACTTGTGAGGAGAGAACAATCACCTTGACACATAAGGTATACGTTAGGGTGGGCAGAACAAATAGCAGTGCAGCAATGTAATGTTAGGTTTCAGTAACATAATATGTGGCAGATACACAGTCAGTGGTGTATGACTGGGCTTAACGGAGAAGTAGGCTCCTATTTTGTCCCCAATTTCTCCTATGGGTCACAGGACTGCACTTGGTTCTGCGTTCCTGTTGCCTGGATTTAGTCGACATAATTTGTTTTGCATAAAATTAAAGGTAAGCGTCCATAATGTTTAAATTCAAGTCCTTGTTCAGGAAAGGAATCTGGAACCACCCACGGTGTAAACAAAGACACAATCAGGTGAGCATGAAATTATCCTCCAACAAACATCAACCCACCAGGCCTCTTACCAAAGAAAACGGACCACTGAATTACAGTGGTAATACAAGAAAGGCAACTCCTCATGGTGTAGTATTAAAACCAGGCAACATTTATTTCTAAAAAACAGCCAGGGTACTAACATTTTGTCAGATAAAAAAAAGGCATATCAAAGGCTGCAATCTGTCATTAATAGCACTCGTTTCCAACCACTAAGATGGTCGCGGTATACAAGTGACGTGACAGCGTTGTGATGTCAGAGCTCCACCCAAATGTCTGTTTTTTCAGAAATACCCTGGCTGTTTTTTCGAAATACATGTTGCCTGGTTTTAATACTACACAATGAGGAGTTGCATTTCTTGTATTTTATGTATGCACCCATGATCTTCCATCTGGTGAGACTATAAGACCCAGCCATCTATGATCCAATTGAAGTTGTTTCATGGCACTGTGGACATATCATTGTTGTTTGACCACCTGTAATTCAGTGGTTAATTTTCTTTGGTATGAGGCCCAGTGTGTTGATGTTCGGTGGAGGATATATTCATGCTCACCTGATTGTGTGTCTTTTTTTACAGTGTGGGTGGTTGCAGCTTCCTATCCTGACCAAGGACTTCACATTAAACATTATGGACTCTTAGCTTTAATTTTATGCTACTAGTGCCGCATACACCCAGTTTTTATGCGTTCCTGTTGCCTGGATTTAGTCGACATAATTTGTTTTGCATAAAATTAAAGGTAAGCGTCCATAATGTTTAAATTCAAGTCCTTGTTCAGGAAAGGAATCTGGAACCACCCACGGTGTAAACAAAGACACAATCAGGTGAGCATGAAATTATCCTCCAACAAACATCAACCCACCAGGCCTCTTACCAAAGAAAACGGACCACTGAATTACAGTGGTAATACAAGAAAGGCAACTCCTCATGGTGTAGTATTAAAACCAGGCAACATTTATTTCTAAAAAACAGCCAGGGTACTAACATTTTGTCAGATAAAAAAAAGCATATCAAAGGCTGCAATCTGTCATTAATAGCACTCGTTTCCAACCACTAAGATGGTCGCGGTATACAAGTGACGTGACAGCGTTGTGATGTCAGAGCTCCACCCAAATGTCTGTTTTTTCAGAAATACCCTGGCTGTTTTTTCGAAATACATGTTGCCTGGTTTTAATACTACACAATGAGGAGTTGCATTTCTTGTATTTTATGTATGCACCCATGATCTTCCATCTGGTGAGACTATAAGACCCAGCCATCTATGATCCAATTGAAGTTGTTTCATGGCACTGTGGACATATCATTGTTGTTTGACCACCTGTAATTCAGTGGTTAATTTTCTTTGGTATGAGGCCCAGTGTGTTGATGTTCGGTGGAGGATATATTCATGCTCACCTGATTGTGTGTCTTTTTTTACAGTGTGGGTGGTTGCAGCTTCCTATCCTGACCAAGGACTTCACATTAAACATTATGGACTCTTAGCTTTAATTTTATGCTACTAGTGCCGCATACACCCAGTTTTTATGCGTCATATGGGATTATAGAGATAACCTGGTCTATCCACCATCTTTTTCAGTACATTCAGTATTCTCTTACTGTTGCTGACCTCCAGTAAATAGTATGTTCACATACTACACATGTTCGTTTCCTGAACAAGGACTTTACTTTAAACATTACGGACTTGTACCTTTAATTTTATGATACTAGCGCTGCATACACCCATTTTTAATGCTTTACAGGCTTCTAATAAAACAAATAAAAAATAAAAAAAAAGAATACAAGCTCATTTTTTTACCAGCACAAAAATATATTTTATCCTTTAAAGATAAATTGCATCAAGAAAATTACCAGGACTGATATTACTGACTTCTGAAAATGCTTATATACTTTACTAGGAGCATAGTTATCCCTATACTTCCGGCACTATGCCAGCCCCTCCCCTCCTGCCCAATCACAGATTGCTTTGTATTATTTGGAAACATTCTCAAAATACAAATCATTATGTGGATGAACAGCAGAGGGGAGGGGTGGGTACAACTGCTCCTGTTAAGAGTGCTGGGAGTATAGTGATAGCTGTTCTCCTGGCGCTCAGTAAAACTGTCAGTTGTATATAAGAGAAATAAATCCATGAGGTGGCATTGTTGGACTTACCTTTTAGTTAAGCTGCCCATAGACAAATTATTTTTATGGAGTAAGTGATGACTCCATCACAAGTGAAGTGGATGGAGGCATACCCCTACCAGGATATTGTATTCTGACTGTGGGACTCTCCCCCCTCCACCAATACATTTGTATTCTGACAGTAGGAGTCTTTGATGTCCAAATACACTGATCAGCAGCTGCAGACAACAGGCTGCCATTGCCGATTAACAAACATTTTCTAGCTTGTCCATCGACAGATGCAAATCTACTGTTGAATGGGAATGGACACACACAGATTAAAATTCAATCTGTCTATTGCCAGCTTAAATCAGCAGATTTTACAAAGTGGACAAATTCCTTGAGTTCAGCGTAAGATTGAATTCACACAGTCCTGGGTGCATATTAGCACATGCAGTGTATTTATAAATGGACCCATAAAGTATTTCCTTCCGAAATACACTAACCTGCAGTGCAAAGATGTTAACCAGCCACATAAGAAGGAATAAGATGCCTGCTTTAAATGTATTTCATGCACTAACATGCATGTGTTTTTTCTGTATGAAAAGGGAAAGGTGTGAATAGGCCCTCCTGTCACCATTGATCACCTTAAAAAAACATTTAGACCATACTAAATATCTATATTGGTATTGGGTCCAATACATTAATAAAAATTATTTAAAAAAACAGGAAAAATATTTGAAATACCTTTTTCCCCTTGGTTTTCATAGCCATCATGTGACTGATATTTACAGGTTTATCCTTGGGATATGAGGGCTGGAGGTAGAGACTCATTGTAATGATTGGCAGCTTCTGCCAATGTCACATATCTAAAGAACAGCTGTAGAGTCCTTTTTCTGTAAGCAAGGCTAAATGAATGATTGACATCCCTGGATACTCACTGCCTACAGCAGGGGTATCAAACTGGCGGTCCTCCATCTGTTGCCAAGCTACAAGTCCCATCATGCCTCTGCCTGTGGGAGTCATGCTTGTAACTGTCAGCCTTGCAATGCCTCATGGGACTTGTAGTTTCGCAACAGCTGTAGGGCTGCCAATTTGAGACCCCTAACCTAAAGCATAGGGAAAAGCCGCATGAGAAGCACAGTAGGTGTGTCAGCAGTGGGTGGAGGAATGTCAGTAGCAGTCTGTCTATGGGACTTAGAGGCACACTGTGTGCCAGCATGGTGTCGTGAAGCTCTTACCTTAAAAAAGAGATAAGCAAACTTTGACCACTAGGATAAATCTGTTTTTGTGCCAATTGTGGCCTGAAAATAACAGGGAAAAGTGCAACTTACAAGATCACCAGGTATTTCCAAGTTAAACAGGATGTAGTGGCATAAGAAGGAACATTAGTATATAAAAACAGTGTATTACTCATCAAGGTCAAGGGTTACATTCACTGCTGCTTTTCTTAAGAAATACGTGAACACTTTTAAAACAATGTTACATGCATATCAAACATTGGAGATACAGCCGTGTTAGCATAGGTATATTACTTGGGAAAACAGGTTTCCAGAAAAACACAAATCCTGTTTACATGGGACCATCTCCAAAATAATTTTAGTGGATCTTACGAGTAAAACACATATGCAATTTCCCTTGTGTAGGCACCTCTAATGAAATCAGATATTGTGACAAAAATAAAATACAATGGCCCGGATTCACAGACACTGGTGCATATTTATGCCGCCGTAGCGTATCTCCTTTATGCTACACCGATGCAGCGTAGAGAGGCAAGCACAAAATTCACAAAGCACTTCCTCCCAAATCTGCGCTGGGTTTCCAAGGCATAAGTCGGCGTAAGTGGAAGTGGGCGTGAGCCATGCTAATGAGGCGTGACCCCATGCAAATGATGGGCCGCCCGCCAGACAGATACAAATCGCCAACTGCGCATGCGCCATCCCGTGGATGCATCTCAGTGATCATGCTCACAATCATATCAGAACAACTGCCTAAGATACGCCAGATCACTGCCTACGGCGTCAACGTAACCTACGCCTAGTCATATTCACGTCCTACGTAAACTACGTAAAATACGTTGGCTTGTGTCTCCTGGTGCAGCCCTTTGCATGAATGCTACTGAGTTACACCTCCTTTATGGGGCATAAATTTATGCGCACTGCGTCGGACGGACGTACGTTCGTGAATCGGCGTATCTCCCTCATTTGCATATGTGAATAGAAAATCAATGGGAGCGCCAAATACGTCCAGCGTAAATATGTGCCCACTCTACGCCGGCATAGGCAAGTTACGTCGGTCGTATGAAGCCTATTTTCAGGCGTATCTTAGTTTCTTAGTCAGGCGCATAGATACGACGGCGCATATTTGCACTTACGCGGCGTATCTCGAGATACGTCGGCGCAAGTGCTTTGTGAATCCGGGCCAATGTTTTTATGGTCCACCAAGCACTGTAATAGTAGGACAGTGGTCCTGATCTTCTTTATTGTTAACTACTGAAAGCAAAAATGCAGTATTAAAAATGTCGAAGAGATCACATTGCGTGCAAATATCTTTATGTTCAGGGAAAAGAGTCATCCAGCAATATCACGGATGCCTGTACATGTCTACTAGTATCATGGGGACAATTACACCTCAGCATTAGACATGACAGGTAATAAATGTGTATTTGCCTGTATGTCAGTGCCACAACTAGCTGACCCTTTCATAGAGTGATGACAATGCTTCCTTCCTGCTCTCTGTCTCCCAGTTATATTTCAAGAGAACATATTTTCCTTGCTAATAAGTACCACAGCCTGGGGAAGCAGTGAACTCCAGAACTAGAGCAGAAAATTGGAAAGACAGATTCACAAGTCTATCCGTGAGTTGTGTCCTTTCTCACAGCGATACATCTTGCCTTCAGAGTAATTCATTTGACACAGTGTCTCCCTGCAGCTGGCTCTTACCGGTCTTTAGTAAAAGATGGGTTTCTTCCTCGCAGTTAACAACTTATCATCTGCTGCCTATTTCAATTCTGCCATTCTTTCCAGTCACTTCTCCCTGCCTAATGCAATTATTCTATAAGGAGGAAAAGAAAATAAAACTGCAAGAAGACAAAAAGAAGCCAAAGGATTAATGCAGGTTACTGATACCTCATGAAAAGACTGAACATATTGGAATGCGTTTTTTTTTCCACTCTTGGTGGACTCAGATGGCCTGAGGCAGTGTTTTGTGGTGTGTTTCATCTCTCCGTGCTATTACAATTTCAGAAAAAAGCTTAGGGACATTCTTTTTTCTTTTTTGCTACCATTTAGATTTATAAGAGACTCAATATAATATTAAAACAAAAAGGTTGTCTTTATCACCTATGCATGGCATACATTATTAAATCCAAAAGATGTGACAACACTAATGCTACCACAGTATGCATAAGCACTGCATTTGGCTATCACGGCCTGCATACCTAGGATAAAAATGATGTGATTCGGAAAAACTTGGTTAAGCTGCCCCATTCCCTTTAGGATTATAGCATTTTTGCAGTAGGTTATAATTATCTACATCACAGCTCTAGGAACATCTGACTGTGTGGCCAGCATGGTGCTACACAACCTTGCTTAACATCTTCCCAGGTATGCACTACACGCCTAGGGCAAGGGTGAGGAAAATGTTCTCAAAATGCTGTTTGAAATCAGTCATAAGACAATTATATCTATGTTTTCGTTACTTTTACAATAAAAAGTCAAGCTTAATAAATAATGAACTGCTTTAAAACACTGTGTATGGCCTGTTGAAGATTGCATTTCTTCTACAATAAAAAAAAATGGCTGCCTAAGCAGTATATGTATTATAAATATAAAAGTGTATTTATATCTATAATAAAGCTTATAAATCATCTTTTTACATTAAAAAAATTCACTATATACCTGTTTGGCTGAATTGTATACCATTGTCACCTGATAAACTGCAGGGTCTGCCTGAGTGCTGAGTTTTCATGTAGGGGGATATTTCCACTATAGCCTGTGTCCTCATGCGATTATGGGGGGCAGATCGTCCATCAATCAGGATGTGACATCCCACCCACCGTGTTATTTTTTAGTTTCTAGGCATGGAGGAGGAAGGGACTTGACTGCCATTTGGGATCTGTATACAAACTGACAAGCTCAGCTCAAACATGAAATATTCTCTCCAGCAATAGAGACCGAGCATGTGCAGCAGTATTACCCTCACTGTGTCTTATCTGGCCTTGTCAAGAGAGACCCTGTAGGAGGGGGAGGATCTGTCCATACAGGATCAAAGATACTTTTTACACAAGACCAAGGATTAACCCCTCAAGTTCCACAGTGAGTATAACAAGCATGCTATTCTGCATATACATATTTTACTGTTGTGGGTTTAGTAACACTTAACTACTTCAGCCCTGGAAGGATTTGCCCCCTTCCTGATCAGGCCATTTTTAGTGATACACACTGCTTTGCTTTAACAGACAACAGAGTTTACTTTTGGTGGTATTTGCTCACCTCTGCGGTTTTTATTTTTTGTGCTATAAAGAAAAAAAAAAGAGCGACAATTTTGAAAAAAAAAAAAAAATTTTTAGTTTTTACTATAATAAATCCCCAAATTAAAACAAAAGAAATAATAATTTTTAATCAGTTTAGGCCGATACAAATTCTTCAACATATGTTCGGTAAAAAAAAAAAATCGCACTAAGCGTATATTGATTGGTTTCCGCAAAAATTATAGTGTTTACAAAATAGGGGATAGATTTATTTATTTTTTAAACTAGTAATGGAAGCGATCAGTTTTTATTGGGACTGTGACATTGCAGCGGACAGATCGAACACGTTTTTGGGACCATTGACATTTATACAGCAATCAGAACTAAAAATAGCCACTGATTACTGTATAAATGTCACTGGCCTGGAAGGGGTTAACACTATGGGGCGATCAAGGGGTTAAATGTGTTCCATCAGTGTGTGTTCTAACTGTGGGGGGATGGGAGTGACTAGGAGAACACACATCATTGTTTCTAACTAATAGGAACACACAATCTGTCTCTTCTCTCATGACAGAACAAGGATTTGTATGACACACAGATCCCCATTCTGTCTATCGTGCCCGCAATTGCGGGTAGCCTGTGGTCATCGCACATGATATATTGATGTCTAAAATTAGTCTGAACCAGTTCAGGTTTAAGGATTATGAAACAAAACAAAAACAAAAAATTGAGTCGCGCTAAAAAAAGGGATTGAATATGCCTTAGTGATGAGACATGTGAAAAATTATTATAGAACAAGTGCTAGATATCTGTGAATCATAAACTGGAACAAATATATCTAAAATGTCCAAATGAAGGAAAAAAAACTTTCTTACAAAGTCTTTGATATATGAAAACAAGTCCAAAATAAATAATGTGAACATGTTCAGTCTATATAGTGTTGGGATGTCACACAGCTGCAATAGATGAAAATGTGGAAAGCCACCACCAAACAAAAATGCTGACCCTTACCAGAGTCTAAGATCCCCATACGGATCAGATAATGCAGGAAGTATCACAATCCAATGGCTAAACCGGAACGTGCCTCCTGACGGGGTCCTCAGTAAACACCGATATTAACATCCAAATAAAAAATACTAACATAGTGTAAATCCGTGATAGAACAATCCAAACACAGAAGGCATCACCCAGTTATTGGTTGACGAACAGTTGTGGAAATTAGAGGGATCACCAACGTACACACTGACCCTTACCAGAGCCTATGATCCCAAATGGGGATCAGACAATGCGGGGAAAGATGTAATCCAGCATGGGGAACCAGAGCGTCCTTGATGTTATGGTCCACGAGGGTCACCAATGGAGTGGCAGAGTGTCCATAAACAAGGAGAGACTCACATAGTGTATTACCGCAATAAATTTAATAAAGAAGATGAACACTTACATTCATGTATACAATAACAGCTTAAAACATATACAGCCGGCCGGCGTAGCAGAACGAGGATTCGTCCTCAGCGTGCGGTGACGTCACATAAGGATTATGGTGTCACCAATATTCCCTGAGCAAGAGGGTATATTCTTGTATAGATAATAGAGCTGCAAGATTCTGGCCACAATTCTTTTGCTTAGAATATAGAACACAATTCTCGCAGCGTAACACCAGCTTTCATGTTGTACAAACAAATTGGGCTAACTTAACTATCTTGTTTTTTTTTTAAGTGTATTTTTCCCCCAAAAAACACATTTATTTTTGCAGAGGCTCATGATAGTGAATGGTACAATTGTGAAAAAAGGATAGTATGGTATTTAATCATTTAATCAGTATCCATTTTATGTTAAGCAGTATTAAACTCCAAACTAAACATATATATATGATATATATTGGAAAAGGGGGCACAGTATGAGCCCACTTACTTGGGATTGTGGCCACCACAAGTGTTAAGGGTTAGTTAGGGTTAATATAGTGGATGCAGTGTGTTAGATATTTGCGGCATATTTGAATTAGGTGTACTGCCGCTTTAAATCCGGGTTTCAGCAGCCAGCCAATGGGATGCCGCAGAACATGCTGGAAGCTCACAGCCTTTATAATGAATCAGCTGAGCTGGGATATCCCTTGTCCTGCTTGAAGCACCAGTGGATAAACTCCCTCCCTCCGCAGTCGCGCGCACTATTATGTGTTTGGGTCACCCTGGATGTCTAGGAGGGACGTTTTAATTTCATGTTATAATGTGGTAATGCTGCTTGTTACGCAAATCTGCTTTCATTATAAGTTATGCTGTTTGATGGTTAATAATAAAAGAGTTGATTGTTAATTTATTTGCATATTTGTGCCGCGGCTATTAATCGCCAAACTGTTGGTTGGGTATTTATTTTAGGTGTATCTGGAGTAAATACGGTTGTAATGTGTGGCCTACAATCTCATGCAGCTTACCAATCATTAAATGTGGTGGCTGCTTTTGTTTTCTTTTTTTCCAGGCTTTTTCCATCTGTTTTCATCTTGAATCTTAACAATGACTATAAATGTCTGAATTACACATGTATCAAATACAAGTCCTTGAAAAAGAGAATTTTTACAGACATTATATGCTGAAAAATACTGCATTCTGCGGACATAGGGCCAGATCCACAAAGAAATTACGCCGGCTTATCTATAGATACGCCGCGTAATTTCAAAGTTCCTGCGTCGTATCTTTGTTTTGTAGCCACAAAACAAGATACGACGGAATGAGGGATCGATCCGACAGGCGTACGTCTTAGTACGCCGTCGGATTGTAGGTGTATATTTACGCTGGCCACTAGGTGGCGTTTCCGTCGAATTCCGCGTCGAGTATGCAAATTAGCTAGATACGGCGATCCACGAACATACATCCGGCTGGCGCATTTTTTTACGTTGTTTGCGTTCGGCTTTTTCCGGCGTATAGTTATAGCTGCTATATGGTGGCGTACTCAATGTTAAGTATGGCCGTCGTTCCGCATTGAAATTTGAATTTTTTACGTCATTTGTGTAAGTCGTTAGGGATTTGCATAGAATGACGTGACCGTCGTAAGCATTGGCTTGTTCTGGTTTAATTTCGAGCATGCGCACCGGGATACCCCCACGGACGGCGCATGCGCCGTTCAAAATAAACGTTATTTACGTCGGGTCACGACGTATTTACATAAAACACGCCCCCATCACATCAATTTGAATTGCGCGCCCTTACGCCGCCAAACATTCACTACGCCGCCGTAACTTACGGTGCACATTCTTTGAGGTTTAAAAAATAAAGTAAGTTACGGCGGCGTAGTGTATCTTAGATACACTACGCCCTGTGGAAATATGCGCCGCTGTACGTGGATCTGCCCCATAAGCTTTACACAATCACAAAATGAAGGAGCGTGTACTCCGGATCCAATTTTACTTACACAATATCGGTTGCTACGACAATTCTTTTCAAAGAAAGGAATATATTTTTAGCCCCTCTACTTTCACTATGAATCCATTACAATAGAAGATCACAATGGCAAAAATATCAAGCTGTGAACAAAGTGATGAGTTTGAAATCTCTGTAAATAGTTTAAAATTCAGGTCCAATAAGCAAAACATGCATCTCTGCCATGGTAATGCTTAGCAGTGCTCTGAAAACATTCATATACTGCCTGTGCAAAGTTCCTTCCATCAAAAGATACCCATCACATAAACTTCAATACATATGAATTACAACAGTGCACACAATGTGTCTGGAAGTGTATTTACTTTTGGCTTCTAAACGTTTGGTAATTATGGCTTTTCATCAGAGTTTTTAATTTTCCAGAAGACAACCATGCCATGGTGCACAAAAGACAAATATGTCGCTTAGCTAAAGTACACAAATAAATGTGTATTACTTGTCCAATAAATTCCCGGTGAGGAGAAATGCAATTACATCTTGACACTGTTAGTTTGCTGGTATTGTATACAGGTCAACAATTACTAAACCTGCTAATTTCCTAATTGCTTGTGCCTTGTCAGCTTGTACAATTTATGCACGCATTAAAGGGGTCATATACAGTAAAATCTGCATTTATTGCCCAGCATGCAGATTTCACACTATGTTAAGCATGTTCTTAAGCAGCTCATAAATAAATTTGCTAAGTGGAAGCAAGTACCGAATAGAAGGTAGAAGTATAAATACCGTGATCTGTGATCTTGCAGGTTACCAAATAAAGCTCTTTGAGTCTTCGGCCTTCCTTTGCAATGACTTCTACACATCTGTACAGACAAAAGAAAAAAATAAATAAATGACATTAAAATAATAAAATGCCACCAACAGGAAAATATAAAACAATAAATGATTAAACCAGAATTCAGTTTGCGTTTGATTTATGAGTCATCACAGCCTGTTTACATAGGTTTCACAGTTTCTTCATAGGAAACCTGTCTACAGCTTCCATGTAGATGGAATCTGTTCACATAGTTTCCATCTACATGGGGACAAGGTGCATTTGGGTGGGGGGGGGGCAGAACTTCCCCTGCCCCAAAAGCACCCTGCCATGTTAAGGCAATGTAGTCTGGTACGGTTCAGGTGGGGGGGCACTAAATCATCCTCTCCCTTTCCTGACCTACCAGGCTGCATGATTGGACAAGGGCAAATGAAAATTAAGGCAAGCCTTCACTACTAAATTACCACATGATTTCATAAAATAACTCAGTATTTTAGTAGTATTTTTTAGAGAATGCTAAAAAAAACGTTTTAAAAGATGCTATGCAATCTTATTGCATACTCAGATGAAGTAAGATATCACTTTGTGAATGTATCCCAGTGACCCACTCCTAATGGATTCATGAAAACATTGAATAAATAACATGAGCTAGCCTGCTTGTATAACAGTGACATATATTTTCACTACCTGAAATTCAGAGATTAGAAATAACTTCAGCCCAATCAGATCTGTCATTTGATGTTTTACAGTGCATCCAACTGTAAAAACATTTTAACTTGTGTTGGCTTCCCCTTTACCTGTAAAGTGTATTCAAACCCAAGAACAACAATTTTATATATTACAACCTACTAGCCCATAGATGTGATAAATGCATTATTTTTTTTACGTTTCACTGACATTTTAATTTATTTTCCTCAGATTAGGAAACTCTAGGAAAATAAGTGTGCTTGGACTACACCTACCCCACCCTCATTACCATAAAACAGGGAGAAAGTGTTCATTAGTTCATAGAAGAGAACTGGGCAGAAATAATAACACTGTCCAAGATAACACTGCAGAAAAAAGAAGAATGTTCAAGCCTACTGGATATTTAGCGTGATCAAAAGTTTTGCACCATTTGAACAGATACTGTATAACAAAATACATTTAATGGTATATTTAACAGATGAAAAGGAAGCAAATAAGAGAACTTAATTGTTAGAGTTTACATACATGTGTAATGCATTAATTATTTAACTACACTGGTGGTTGAATCACTGAGCCTAAACCTTATTCAGAAACTATTGTCCGAAACATAACTTTTAAGTCTGAATCCATCTTAACCCACTTTCATAGTTTAAGTCACTATCCCAGGTGAAGCAACAATAACTTTACCTTCAATCTACTGATACTTAAAGATTGTGTTCAGTGACTAAAAGACAGCGCAAATATTTATTAATAAAGTGTATCTAAAGCTAAAGCTCTTTTTTGGTTTTGTATAAAGTAGCAAGGAAAAACTCTGGTCAAGTTTTTTTTGTTTTTATTGTGGTCTATCCCCCCCCCCTCCTGGGGAAACAAGAGCAGAATTCTGCAAAGTCAGGAACATTCTCTAATAAAGTTGTCAATGGACCAAATGTCCCCATTGGAAGATTTTCCCTGTTCTGGTGCCAACTCAAAATATAGAAATTTCCAGGGGGGATTGAGTGGAGAGTGCTCAATAAGATTGCTGCAATACAGAGCTCTGCTCTGCTTCCAAGGAACACCAGATCCACAGAAGCCTCTAGACAACCATCACCAGTGCCAATCCACGGCTCTCCGGCCAGCTGACAGGAATTAGTCCCAGTGAAGATATTATCCAGTTTCTTCCCTGCCATGTGCACCAGTCCACACCAAAATTGCATCACTGACTGTTCTGCACCAGCTGCTTCTCTAGCAGATGCTAACTCCAAGCAGCCCAGGGACACTGCAAGAGAGGAAAACTTCAGTTTCTGATGGCCTAAGTGGTCAAAATGACAGTGGGAGCAAGTTCATGTCAAAATTGGGTGTCCTCTCCCCTCCCCTGCTCTTCAAAAGTTACAACTCTTCAAGAGGAGTAGAACTTTCATTTTTGGGTGGAGCTCTGTTTACACTAAGCTCCAGCTTGAACAATTGAATTCCCCACTCACTGTTTTAAAAATAATGAAAACCATTGACTCCCTACCCCAGGGTAAGTCTCCTGGCTCTGACAGAATTACAAAAGAGTACTATAAAGATCTTTAAATCTTCTTTTACACCTCAATTGCAAATAGTGTTTAGTGCGGCAGAATCTGCTGCATCCTTCCCACTAGAAATGTTAGTTGCCCATATTGTCACCCTCCCAAAACCAGGCAAAGAACCAATTACCCCTACAAATTTTCACTCCATATCCCTACTCAGTTTGGATGTTAAAATATACAGCAAACTTTTAGTTAGACAGGTCCTAGACATTCTCCCCACACTGAATAAACCGGATTTCACAAAACCCTCCCAACCTTCTGAAAACTCTAAAAATCTATGGTGAGGTAGCAAATTTTAAAATGAACCCCTTAAAATCTGAAATTCTCAACATAAGCGTGAAGCCACAGGAGGAACAAATATTTAAACATGACTTCCCATTCATCTGGAGGGACACAGAGTTAAAGTATTTAGGAGTCAAAATAACATGCTCACTGGAGACCACTTATCAACCGAATTTTATTCCTCTGTTGAATGACATCAAAACTGACTTAAACAAAATCGCCTCTAGACAAAGGTCATGGATTGGTAGGATAAACTGTTTCAAAATGATAAACCTCCCTAAAATATTATATAAGATGCAAATGTTACCAATCTCAATCCCAGAAAGATATTTCAAAATAGTAAACACGCTACTGAGTAGGTTTATTTGGTAGAACAAAAAGCCCTGTATAAGTTTGGAGGTATTAACGAGAGATAAGGCACAAGGTGATTTGGAGTTACCGGATATAAAAACTTACTACACTGCTATTCTTATGTCATGGGTGGTTAAATGGGTAAAAAAAAATAAAGAAAGAAAAAGGTGTGTTAAACTGGAAAGCAAGATTAGTAAGGTTACTTTAGGGAAAGTGATATGGATCCCGACACATATAAGAGATTTAGATGAACACACTCACACGATTACACGCATAGCAATGGCAATGTGGGACACAGTACACAAAAGGGAAAAATGGGGATTTAATTCCCCTATGATACCATTATGTGACACATTTTTCACCAAGAAAAGAGAGCCTGTTTGGGAACTGGATTATGCAAAAAAAGACACACAATTAAAAGACATTACAGCGAATGGCAAAATATGCACTTTTCAGGAACTGAATAACAAAAAAGATGTAATTGTAGTAAACAGGTGGAGGTATGCACAGTTGAAACACTTTGTGGAGTCCCTCCCCCAACCGATCAGGTCGGAGGACAGCCTGCTCCCACTAGAGCGGCTGTGCTCTGTATCAGACGTGAGGAGAGGGATCTCGAGGATCTATAAAATTTTGTTTGGATTAAAGATATCAGGGACCTCTCCATTTATTAAAAAAATGGGAGGAAGAGATGGGAATATGAGTCAAGGAAGTAGATGTCGGTAAAATATTACGGTTGACACATGCTACATCACCAGATTGTAGTGCGACAGAAATGAATTACAAGTGTTTGGCATGGTGGTACATAACCCCTGATAAATTACACTGGTACCAAAGGGATGCCTCCAAACTATGCTGGAGGGGATGCGTGGAAATCGGCACTATGTTCCACATATGGTGGACATGCTCTAAAATAAAAGTATACAGGAAAGAAGTATTATCAATAATATAAGAAATTACTGGCACTAAAATACCTGAGGAGCCACGGGTTTCTCTGTTCCATGGGGTCAGTATGTCCATCAAACAATATAGGAAAACATTGCTGCCCCATCTCCTAAATGCAGCAAAAAGTGTAATCCCCAGACAGTGGAAGGATCCTGAGTGCCCTTCGCTGAGGAGCTGGCTATGTAAAATCAACAAACCTTATAATATGGAGTTCTTAAGGTTCAGTGGCAAAGTAGGAGAAGAATGGTTCGTAAGGAGATAAAAAAGACTGGCTAAGGTACAAGCAATCACAGAGATATGCAGAAACAGGCCCGGATTGGCCATAGGGCAAACCGGGCATTCGCCCGGTGGGCCGCGGCCGCCGGGCCACTGTTCTGACTTGCGGGGCCAAGGCAGGCTGCTCTTTAAGCCCGCGCCGGTCCTCCGACCTTTCCGCGGCCGCCCGGCTGCCAGTTCAGCCTCAGGCTCAGCCTTCGGCGTCGGCATCAGCAGCTCCTGAAGGGGGAGGGACTAGAGGAGACACCGCTCCACGGCCGCCAATGAAGTTCAGCCGTTGGTGCCGGGGGGCGTGACCAGGAAGGGAGAGGAGCCTTCTACAGCACGTGTTCTGCCGATGGGATCTCTCAGCAAAAACGTAAGTGCAGCCCCTGTAACCTGAATAGGAGGAGCGGTGCGGTGGCTGCATATAGAAGAATAATTCTCTCCATCGTCCCCCCACGGTCTCTGAATGCCTGCTTCTGCTCCTCTCCCTCTCGCAGGCATTCAGGTACTGCGGGAAGAAGATGGAGAGAATGATTCTTCTATATGCAGCCACCGCACCACTCCTCCTATCCTGCTTATCTCTGCTGCCCCCCCCCCCCCCCAGTGCTCTCTAGTCTCTACCGCCCCCCCAGTGCTCTCTAGTCTCTACCCCCCACAGTGCTCTCTAGTCTCTACCTCCCACAGTGCTCTCCACCTCCCCCCATGCTCTCCACCTCCCTCCTGTGTTCTTCACCTCCCCCCTGTGCCCTCTGCCTCTCCCTATGCTCTACACTTCCCCCTGTGCTCTTCACCTCCCCCCACTGCTCTCCAACACCCCCCAGTGCTCTCTAGCCCCCCCCCAGTGCTCTCCAGCCTCACCTTCTCTCCACCTCCGTCCTGTGTTCTCCACCTCCCCCCATGCTCTATGCTGCCCCCCTGTGCCCTCCATCTCTCTCCCTGTGCCCTTTATTTCTCCCCCTGTGCTCTCCACCTCCCCCCTGTGCCCTCCGTCTCTTCCCCTGTGCCCTCCGTCTCTCCCCCTGTGCTCTCCACCTCCCCCCATGCTCTACGCTGCCCCCTGTGCCCTCCGTCTCTCCCCCTGTGCTCTCCACCTCCCCCCATGCTCTACGCTGCCCCCTGTGCCCTCCGCCTCTCCCCCTGTGCTCTCCATCTCTCTCCCTGTGCCCTTTATTTCTCCCCCTGTGCTCTCCACCTCCCCCTGTGCCCTCCGTCTCTTCCCCTGTGCCCTCCGTCTCTCCCCCTGTGCTCTCCACCTCCCCCCATGCTCTACGCTGCCCCCTGTGCCCTCCGCCTCTCCCCCTGTGCTCTCCACCTCCCCCCATGCTCTACGCTGCCCCCTGTGCCCTCCGTCTCTCCCCCTGTGCTCTCCACCTCCCCCCATGCTCTACGCTGCCCCCTGTGCCCTCTGTCTCTCCCCCTGTGCTCTCCACCTCCCCCCATGCTCTACGCTGCCCCCTGTGCCCTCCGCCTCTCCCCCTGTGCTCTCCACCTCCCCCCATGCTCTACACTGCCCCCTGTGCCCTCCGCCTCTCCCCCTGTGCTCTCCACCTCCCCCATGCTCTACGCTGCCCCCTGTGCCCTCCGCCTCTCCCCCTGTGCTTTTCACTGCCCCCTGTGCTCTCCACCTCCCCCATGCTCTACACTGCCCCCTGTGCCCTCTGCCTCTCCCCTGTGCTCTCCACCTCCCCCTGTGCTCTTTTCAATTCCCCCTAATTCTCTCCAACCCCCCCCCCCAGTGCTTTCCAGCCACCCCAGTGCTCTCCACCTCCCCCCATGCTCTATGCTGCCCCCTGTGCCCTCTGCCTCTCCCCCAGTGCTTTTTAGCCCCCCATGTGCTCTCCACTTCCCCCATGCTCTACGCTGCCCCCTGTACCCTCTGCCTCTCCCCCAGTGCTCTCTAGCCCCCCAGTGCTCTCCACCTCCTCCCATGCTCTATGTTGCCCCCCTGTGCCCTACGCCTCTCCCCCAGTACTCTCCAGCCCCCCATTGATCTTCACCTACCCCCTGTGCTCTCCACCTCCTCCCGTGCTCTCTGCTGCCCCCCCTGTGCCCTTCGCCTCCCCCCAGTGATCTTCGCCTCCCCCAATGATCTCCGCCTCCCCCATGTGCTCTTCGACCCCGTGCTCTCCTGCCCTCCCTGTACTCTCTGCCCCACCCTGTGTTTTTGCTTCCCCCTGTGCTCTCCAACCCCCCACTCCCTGTGCTCTCCAGGCCCCCATGCTCTCCAGCCCCCTTGTGCTCTCCTCTTCCTCCCTGTGTTCTCTGCCTCTCCCCCGTGCTCCCACCCCATGTTCTCAAGGTTCTTCCCGGTGCTCTCTGCCCCCCCCCTGCCCCCTGCACCTTTGCAGGGTTTCCCCCTCCCCTCTCCCGGGGGATCCCTCAGGATGAAAAGTGGAGAAGAAGCCGGTTAAGATGTCATGGGCTGCTCATTCCAAAATGCCCGGGCCTATTTTTTGTGCCAGTCCGGGCCTGTGCAGAAAGGATGGCAGAGGGAAGGGTAGGGAAGTGAGTTGGAGAGGGCGGGATTGAAAGAAAGACTGGTATTTGGAGAGATCCAGGGTGGGTAGGGTGGGGATCTTGGGGGAATGTAAGTATTATTTTAGACTGTTTGCAATTGTATAAGCAGGGCCGATAGTGGCATCCCTGTTCCGCCTGAACTTGTTTTGTATGGATTATTGTCTAAAATTATTGTCAAAAAAAAAAAGAAAAGAAAAATCTAATGAAGTAATTGAAAAAAAAAAAAACCTGGGTTTCACAAAGGGCAAGTAAACCTCCAATGCCACTAGACATTTAATCAACATTATACACCATGCAGAAACTAGAAAAACGCCTTCCCTTCTCTTTTCTGATGCTGAGAATGAGTTTGACAGGGTGCACTGGGAGTACACATCTGCAGTCCTGTCCAAATTTGTTTTTTGGGGTATGATCCTATCTGCAATTTTTGCATTATACTCTGACCCATCTGCCCATGTTTACACCTCAGGCATACTGTATAAATCTTTCAGAATTTCTAATGGGACTCACAAGGGTTGCTCCCTTTCCCCCTCTATTTTCACTCCTATGATTTAACCCTTCACAGAAACAATTTGATCCCACCTGCACATATATGGGTTTCGGGTTTCACTATAGATCATGCGTAATCAATCTCTTTGTGGATGATGCGATACTCCTACTAACCAACATGCTTGTGTCACTCCCCTTTACCCTCATCAATTTTAGCTCTATATTATACTACATGGGTAACTTTATGAAATCCCTAATTTTGGACAGGGTGGATATGGGTGCGCATCTAGAAACTTGCAAATACCTATAAACGTAACTACCTCATGCCTGGGTGTAGTATTCCATATCTGGGCATAAGCCTGACCCCCACTATGGTCAAATTAATGGAAGCTAATTACAAGACCCTCATAACAGATGTCTGCCACGGTAAGCGGGCTCGCTGCTCTTACCAACACCTAATTAGACATAGACAGGTGGGCGGTGTTTGATTTCAGACCTCCGATACATTCTGGATAGATATTAAAACCACTCTTAACCGCTCGCCTAATATGCACTGGGTTTTGCTTGTGGAAGCATGGAAACCATTATACAAATAATTTTCCATTGACAAAACAGGTCTCTATATTAGCTTAGAGGACACTGATCCGTCAATCAGACCCCCAAATTCACAATATCCTTTTTCCAATTGAAACATTGGAGATTCTTATTCCCTATCTCTCTGTTAAACACTGGGTTAAGGCAGATATAAAATTGACTTTACCAAAAATAATACCCCTAAAACCATGGAGGCAGTGTATGGGCTACCCAAAATATCCTTCTTTGATCACACCCGGGTATTGAGCTTCCTAGCCAAACGTCTCACTTCTCATGTATCCATTTCATGGGCAAACTGGACAATTTTACCTCCCATGACACTCAAAAAGGTTTTTCCCGATTTTACAAAACCCTACAAAAAAAAGCAATTAGTCAAAACAGGAAAAGGATCTTAAAAGTTCTTACTCCCCTCCTCAATGGGCTATAGAACTTTGTTACAACTATTCTACGTCACATTGTGTCAACTATTGGGAATGAACACAACATATTACCTAACCACAAACCGATTATCAAAATTATCTACCTCTAATTCCTCCCTTTGCAATTTTACATTTGGGAATTGACCATTTCCCTCACATGAATAGGACAAATGTATGAATAGTGGCAAAACGCATCATAAGGCACAGGAAAAATAAAGCATAGCTCCAAATCCCTCAGGGGTCATAGATTTAATGAATGTTCACTATTTGTTTGAAAGGTTGTTTTCTCGCTTACATGTTTATCCTTTGACAAGCTATTGAAACATGGGTTGCAAGCTGTTATAATATTACTATACCTCTTTGATTGCAATTACTCTCATGACATAGCATGTCGCTGTTCTGCGTGGCATATCCAATATAGCTTTATGTCTTTCTAAGTAATCAAATGCGGTTTTGTCCTTTGATCTATTGTATTGTATTATATAACACTTAATAAAAAACTATTTAAAAATTTCCCTTCACTTACCACCCCAGATACAGAACAGGAATTAAGAAAAGCTCTCTCTATAGTGAAGAGATGGCGACCCCAGGATAGATTTAACCGTTGGAAGAACCCTGCTCATCTTCTGTTCCCGTATCAACAAACATTTTGGGATTCCCCATCAGTACCACAGACAATGGTTACCAAGACCAATAGTGTGCAATAAAACCAAATGTTTTATTCGTCCCCCACAGTATCAAAATAGACAAATAAAAAAAAAAAAGTTTTGGACTGACAAACTTGAAAGGCCTAGTAAAGCAAGCAGTTTTATACAGACTGTTTTATAAGGCTGCAAACAGCCATCGTACACAATATGTTTTATAAGGCTGCTCTAATTTCATGCGATTGTAACTGTCCCGATTCTGATACTACAGGATTGTTTCTGCTCCTCCTGTGACTAATGTTCCTTCCTGCTCTAAACAGAGGATTCCTCCGGGAAAGGCTGACATTCAGCTCTGCTCAATGAATGGCTTACAATATTTTACATCCTAGCTTAAAGTAAAAACCCCCAACTCCAGTCCCTCATGTCTGTAAAATAGGATGTTTTCATGTAACGTGCCACTAGAGGGCAAGTAGGTTAATGACTGTTTCACTTACTTTTTGCCAGTAAAATAATGCTGAGCACATGGTTTCTGAGTCTGTGTATAAATAATTACTAAACAGGAGAAATGTAATAAAAAGAGAAAAAAATATTGAAGTGAAAGACTTAAAGCAAAGTTCCAGTAGTTTTTGTGTGTATTAAAAGTCAGCAGCTACAAAAAGTGTAGCTGCTGACTTTTAATAAACAAACACTCACCTGTCCCACGATCCAACGATGTGGCCGCCCGAACCCTTGGTTCTCTCCCTCTCCTTGGAGCCAGCATTACGACTGACAGTTTGGGGCTTCACAGCCGTGTGCACACTCCACATGCGCAAGTCGGGCAATCCTTAGTCAGACAATCTTCTGGGACTTGTGACGTGTTCCAGAAGATTGCAGGGAGGGAGGGGAGGAGAACTTTGTCTAGGTGGTCCGAGCGAAAGTATGAGCGGTTAAATGTCAAAACTAGGTACCCACTCCTCCCCCCCCAAAAAAGTACATGCCAAATGTGGCATGGGGGTGCAGGGGAGTGCTTAAAGCTTTAAGAACAATTCACTCATCAGACAATAGAGTTTGTACTCTATTGTCTGATGAGTGAATTGTTCTTAAAGCTGGGAAAAGTAACAACGCAATAGGTAAATATCTAAATATAATATACTATATAACACAATATATAACATTAAATCAACATCGGGGCTTATTTTACTGAGAAATGTAAAAAAAAAAATTCAAAGGCCCATATTCTCGTAGATGGGCATAAAACTCAGCGGGCGTAACGTATCTCATTTACGTTACGCCGCCGCAAGTTTTACAGGCAAGTGCTTTATTCACAAAGAACTTGCCTGTAAGGTTGCGGCGGTGTAGCGTAAATCACCTGGCGCAAGCCCGACTAATTCAAATTAGCCAGGTAGGGGGCGTGGAGCATTTAAATTAAGCGCGTTCCCGCGCCAAACGTACTGCGCATTCGCCGTCCGGAAAATATCCCAGGGTGCATTGCTCCAAATGACGTCGCAAGGAAAACATTGGTTTCGACGTGAACGTAAATGGTATCCAGCCCCATTTACGGACGACTTACGCAAACGACGTAAATTTACAAATTTCGATGCAGGAATGACGGCCATACTTAACATTGGTTGCCCCTCATATAGCAGGGGCAACTTTACGGCGCGCAAACCTAACGTAAACGTCGTAACTTCACTGCGTCGACCGCGCGTACGTTCGGAAATTCGCGTATCTAGCTAATTTGCATACTCTACGTGGAAAAACAACGGAGGCAACACCTAGCGCCAAAAAAAAAAAATGCATTTAAGATCCGACAGCGCAAGAGCCTTACGCCTGTCAGATCTAATGGATATCTATGCGTAACTGATTGTAAGAATCAGTCGCATAGATACGACGGCCCAGATTAGGACTTACGACGGCGTACATGGCGTTGCGCCGTCGTAAGCCCTTTGAGAATTTGGGCCAAAGTGTCTTAATTTATGGCTACCAGTCAAACATTCTGTTCAATGCAGTAAATCCATAGCAGATAGCTTGCCAAGTCTCAAAAGTATAAACAAAAAAAAACACATCATTCAAGCCCTTCATTTGCTGATATCAGGTGTTGGCATGAAGTATGACGCTCCTTTACACATGGCTCAGTATAAACCAAAGGAAAGAATGCTCATGCAGAATTTCACCCCATCCCTGTGACAGCATACGGGGGTTCTTCTCCCAGCATCCATTGTCACATTATAAAAGCAGCGCAGCTGTGCCAGGTTCTGACTGCACAATTGCGTCATTCAATCACAGAGCTCAGTGAATGAACTACAAGTCTCGTCTTCCACTGCAGCAGCCGGCTTGTAGTTCTCAATTCTTTTTTGCTTGACTGCACTGTACGCTGATTGGTGCACATGTAGCTCATTGTATAAGAGTACCATTTGTCGAGATTAACCCCCACACATTTGCTGGAATGACATAATTTCACAACACAGCCAATCAAGACAGGCTGAACCCAGAAGAAAACCAATTAAAGATGCGAGCGGCCTTATAAGTTAAAAAGATGACAGCGGCCAGTGAGGGAGCTCTGAGACACCAGAGCACTGGAGTGGTATGTTTATCTTAAAACACTGATAAGAAAACGGATTAAAATATACATTCCTGTTAAATGGCTGCTACTACACTGGAAGATAAAACCACAAGAGCAACTAAAAAATTAAAACATAGTTGAGCTGAGTGAAGAGAGTAAAGACAAAACGTTCTGCTCCTCATTTTACACATTTGTTGGCAATTTTGATATAACAAATAAAACCTTTAAACCAAACCAGACTGTGTGTGATCCAAAGTATATTTTTTTGTTAATGTAGATCTTTGAAGTAAGATAGTAAATATGACTGCAGACAATGTGCTCCATTCATTCAGTAAAGTTTGAAATAGAATTTCAAATACTAAGCACTGAAAGGCTATATACCAACATGCATCAACAGATTTGACTGGAAAGCTATACTAAGGTAAAAAAAACATGCCATTGCTGACCTCCCTTTCTAAAAAAAAAAATACTAGTTTTATGGCTGATATGTTGACCCAGGGACATTTGTACTTTTTAAATTACTAATGCAAAACAAGTATGTAGAGCAGAGGGTCTGACCCAAAGTAGCATCAAATTCTGTAGAAAAAAATAAAATTAAGACCATTCACATTAAAATTATTTTGTTTCTATAGCATTTATAAATGTACATTTATGCTACAATGCAGACATGACCCCCACATCCCTGTAGCAGCCCTTCCCTAAACCT
Source organism: Rana temporaria (assembly GCF_905171775.1). NCBI lineage: Eukaryota > Metazoa > Chordata > Amphibia > Anura > Ranidae > Rana > Rana temporaria. The sequence continues at coordinate 134,423,165 of NC_053489.1, forward strand.
CCACTAAAAATATCAGAAGGCCTGTCTAGATGTCCCTTTAACACTTGCAGTCACTGCACACTAAACTTTCACATACTTTCTGCTGGTCTCCACTTCCTTGTAGTCCTGCAGTGGAGGATATATTACACCAATCTTCTTTTTTATTTTGATAAACTTTAGTGATTTTTAAGGGCAGATGCACTTTTCTGCTGAAACAGAATGACAAGGTTAGCCTTCCATCAAAATCTGGTAGGCATATTTTTTTATTTGTGTTTTTTGTCACATTTTAGAACTACTTGAATTTGGTGCATGAATCGCTGTCAGAACCAGATGTGTTGCAGATGCTACATGAATTTGGCACACTACATTAACAAGGGGGGTACCTCAGAAAAGTGGTGCAGCAGCATTATTGAGTTCAACTTATATTTTTTTCCTATCTGACTTTAGTAACACTTTATTATATGTGTTACCACTTACTATGCAATGCTTAAATAAAATACATGGTTTTGCATTTTTAATGATATGCAGCACAAAACTTTATTTGCTAGTTTTAAAGGGTTTGCAACCCTTCTAAAAACTGTCACTGCCAGCCCCTCTTATGCAGCCATAACACACACTGTAAATATTTGTGGAAAACCAAGCCTCTAAATACTGGTTTTCAGCAATCTTCAGGCCGGTCACGTGACTCCTGGCCAATGTCCTACTCTGATGTACGGGCTAGGGAGGGGCCACTCTGCTGGTTGCTCAGCCCCTCTTGTGGTAACCCGTAGATGGGGAGGAGGTGTGACAGGGAGTCGCGTAAAGAGCTCTGAAAAACTGTATTTAGAGGCTACGTTTTCAAAAATATTTACAGTGTGTGTTATGGCTGCATAAAAGCAGGGCTGGCAGTTACAGTTTTGTAATATAAGTTAAACGTTATGTGTAATAAAATGGAATGGCACAAAGAAAAAGTATTGAACACCCTAACTGAAATGTATTTAATACGTTGTACAAAATCCTATGCTGGCAATGACAGCTTTAAGATGCCTCCTGTATGGAGAAACTAGTCACATGCATTGCTCAGGTGTGCATTTGGCCCATTCTTCCACACTGTCTTCAAATCTTGAAGTTTCTGTGGGCCTCTTCTATGAACACTGATCTTTAGATCTTTCCATATATTTTCTATTGGATTCAAGTCAGGTGATTGGCTGGGCCATTCTAGCAACTTTATTTTCTTTCTTTGAGCCCTGGTTCACACTGGGTACGATTTGGAACGATTTGAGATGCGATTTGACATGTCAAATCGCATCTCAAATCGGCGGCAATTGTCGGCAATGGCACTGTCCTAATCAGTGCGACGCCGCATCTGCGATTTCAAAAAGTAGTTCCTGTACTACTTTTTGCGATTTCGGGCCGCGATTTACATTAAATTGCGGCCGAAATCGCGGCAAAATCGCGGCCGCGAAATCGCGGTAAAATCTTGCATTTTGCCGCGATTTTTCATTCGCAGCAGTGTGAACCTAGGCTGAAACTGATCAAGAGTTTCCTTGTCCCATCTTCATCATCTTGGTATATTCATCCTTCCTTCAAAGATATAAAGTTTGCCAGTATTGTAAGCTGAAAAATAGCACACCACCATGTTGTTCCCACCCCCAAACTGTACTGTTGGTATGGTGTTTTTGGGGTGATTTGCAGTGTCATTTGACCTCCAAACATGGTGTGTATTATGGCATCCAAAGAGTTCAGATATGGCCTCATTTGATCAGACTATACTCCCAGTTTTTCACAAGTGTGTCTACATGGTGTGCAGCAAACTTTAACCACCTGGGGCCCACGCTATTGCCGAATGACGGCTACAGCGCGGACCTGAAAATCCAACTGGACGTTAATTGACATCCGCCCCTTTTGGCATTCCCTGCACGCGCTCCCGATCTGTGCGATCTGTGCGGCCAATGAGAGATGATCTCATATGTAGAGGAGACCAATCTGTGTCTCTTGGACATAGGGACACAGATCGGTAACCCCCCCCAGTCACCCCCCCCCCACCTACAGTTAGAACACTATATAGGGAACATATTTAACCCCTTCCTCACCCCCTAGTGTTAACCCCTTCAATGCCAGTCACATTTATACAGTAATTAGTGCATATTTATAGCACTGATCGCAGTATAAATGTGAATGGCGCCAAAAATGTGTCCGATGTGTCCACCATAATATCGCCGTCCCAATAAAAATCGCAGATCGCTGCCATTACTAGTAAAAAAATAAAAATAAAACAATTCTGTCCCCTATTTTGTAATGCCTGTAATACCGGGTGTGAGGGGCGGCGGCGATTTATATAGGACTCTTATGACGTCGCAGTCCCAGCATGCTCCGGGACCCACGTAGCATGCTGGGACTGTGACGTCATAAGAGGCCTATATAAATCGCTGCCTCGCACACCCGGCATTACAGCAGGAGGAAGCGTCGAGTCAACATAAGAAGAAAAGAGGAAGGCAGAAGGCGGCAAAGAAGACCGGCTGGCCGCCACTAGTAAGAGAGCTACAAAGAAGATAGTGGAGGCCAGCCCCGAAGAAGGCACCGGAGAGCGAGCGGGAGAAGAACCGGGGAGCGCCTAGACAGCGGAGAACGGAGAAGACGGAAGAAGACCCCCCCGGAGAGCAGAGAAGACCCCCAGAGCTGACTAATAAATTATTTTAAAACCCTGTGTTGTGTGTTTATTTTATTGACACTTTTCCTCCAGGTGAATGGGTAGAGGTACAATGTACCCCCATACTCATTCACCTAGGGTGGGGAGCCGGTATCTGGGGCCCCCTTATTAAAGGAGGCTCCCAGTTTCCGATAAGCACCCCGCCCGCAGACCCTGACAACCAACGATCAGGGTTGTCGGGAAGAGGCCCTGTCCTTATCAACATGGGGACAGGGTACTTTAAGGTGATGAGGCCACAGGGTGCCTCCCTCCCCCAGAGCACCCACCCCCCATGTTGAGGGCATGCGGCCTGGTACGGCTCAGGAGGGGTGCTCACTCGTCCCCACTCCTTTCCTGACCGGGTGGGCGGCATGCATGTATATGGGTCTGGTATGGATTATGGGGGAAGCCCCATGCTGTTTTTTTGGCGTAGGGCTACTCCTTACAATCCATACCAGACCTAAGGGTCGGGTATGCCCCTGCGGGGAAACCAATGCCGTTTTTTAATTTAAAATTTGGCTTGGAGTTCCCTCTCATGATTCATACCAAATGCCGCGGCTAGAATTGGTGGAAATCTAAGTCGGATCCCTGTCGCTTCTATGACAGCTTTTTCCCATTGCGGCGAGCCGGCTCGGCGCTGGCTTCCGCGACGGGGCTCGTAGGTGGTCAATCTCGCGGAAAGAGAGCGAGATTGACACAATATCATGGTCACCTACTGTATGTATTAGGGACCTGCAAGTAGGAAAGCCAGGGGGACCATATTTTATAGAAAGTTTGCGTTTCATCATTGGTATGTCTATAACAGGGCTTTTTTTTTGCTGCTAGGAACAATAAAATTAATCATTTTCCACTTGTTTATTCAGTAGAGCTACCCCAACATCCTTAAAAACATTAACCATTGTGACCGAAAATATGAATGAATGAACCCTCATCCAAAAGCAGCAAATCTTGGGGCATGTCCATCATATGTGCAATGTTTTGCTCACCTGGCCACAACCCTAAAGCACTAGAATGAAGCTCACGGATACATTTTGGAAAGGTACTCTGGCACTAAGTACCATCTAACATGTAATGTGTATCCTGTCTCAATCAGAGCAACATTGAGGATGCCTTTGTGGATTTGTGAACTCCATTTGTGCTAGTCCTCCTCCTCAGAGGCCATGCCAAAGTCCACCTCCTACGCCACGTGTGACGGTATCGGTATGATATCCCCGTCAACGTTCCCTTCTTCCCATAACGAAAATCACCCCAATATTCCACGAGGAGGGATATCCCTGGAATCGCCCAGAAAGCCACACATGAGACCAGCTTACTGCTTGAACAACACAGAGTTTTAATGGTAAGAAACCAGAGCTTATATGTGGTTACAACTGTTACAATGACAAATCTCCGCCCCCCCTCACACAGTGGGGGGTCTTCAATACAGCTCCTTTGAAATAAAGATATTTCTTTGAACTACTCAGTAGCTAGCCGAGTCGGCACCGCATATAGAGAGATAATTATCACAATGAAGCAATCAGCATAATTAACACAAGCCACTTATCTAATCACAGTAACCAGTAAACACAGGGCTAAAACAATTAACATTTGAAACAGGGCTAGCTGCAGAAGAGTAACTACAATTAACAGCCTTAAACAGGCAGGGAGGATTAACCTGAAGCATATAGGTAAAAAGTCCATCACAATGGCCCCCCTTCTTCTCCCTGCTCCGGCAAACCCGGTTGGACCTTCCCTGGTCCAGTAGGGTTGACGGGTTCAGAGCTTTTAGTCCGAGGTTAACTCCGTTTGGCATGACTGACCTCCCTTGACAACTGCTCCCGACTCAGGTATGCCACCGGGTCGTCAGATCACACGCCGGTCAGTCCCCAAGTCTTTGTGCGATCTGCAGAGTCACCAGAAGTCAGTGTGAAGATGGCGAATGGGTCTGTGCGCCGCCATCTAGGTGTCCCGCTATGGGAGGGGCAGGTTATGGCTCTGAAGTGACAATCACAGGAGATTCATAAAAAGAAAAAGTTATATTTGTTGAAGTGCTGTAGCACTGGTGCTCAGAGTCCGGGGGGGGGGGGGAGAGGGGACTCAGAGCCCCATAAGGTCAGCCACCCCCTGCTCCCTCCGCAGCCGCCGGTTCTCCTCTTTGAGCTTCTCCAGCTCCATCTCCAGTTCATGGAGCCTGGGGGGGTCAGCCCGCTGTGACCTCAGGTGGTTGTTCTCCTCCTCCATGCGGCTTATGCACTCCTCCAGCTCCATGTACTCACGGATCAGATCCTGCTTGCTCATGTCCTGCAGGCTCTCCACGTGGTCCTTCATCATCAGGAACTGGGTGGGGGTGTAAGGGGCCACCGGTGGGCCCTTGGCGAACATCTCGGCCCGCATCTGGGATGCCCGCTGTGACTCCCTCTCCTCCAGTCGCTTCTTCTCCTCCCAGGTCCGCTGGTTATATGACTTCCAGGACCTCTTCTTCTTGGAGGTTAGCTGGCGGTGCCTCTTTCTGCCCAGCTCCCTCCAAGGCCCCTCCGGCTCATGGCTGTCGCCCATGACCAGCTGACAATGGTGTTCCCTGTTGTCCGTAATAACAGATTGTACCATGAGGGCTTCGTAAGGGGTGCCCAATGGTTCTTCCTGACCCAGCTCCTGGGGATCCCAAGCCGAGTCTACACAATGGGCTGCTGCTGGTGGGCGGTACCCAGGTTGAGACCAATTTGACCTGGTGTTGTCATTCATGGGGCAATTCTGCTTGAAGTGACCCAACTGTTTGCACCGGAAGCAGCGTTGTTCGTTGTCCTCCTGGCGTGGGTAGCGAGGGCTATATGTCATCGGTCTGTTAGGCGGTTGGTATCTAGCGGCTGGTGGGTGTGAGGGCGCCGTTGGTTGTGGGGGTTGTACCCGTGGTGTGACCTGGTTTGTCTTGCGAGTATCCGCATATTCATCCGCCAACTTCGCGGCCTCTGGTAGAGTCATGGGCCTGCGATCTCTCACCCAATCCTTGACGTCCGTCTGGATGTGATTGTAAAATTGCTCCAGGAGCATTAGTTGCAAAATGTCCTCTGCGGTGGTGGCCTGGCTGCTGTTAACCCAGTTAGAGGCCGACAGGGACAGCTGGCATGCCCATTCTGCGTAAGAGTCTTTCGTGGTTTTGCGTGAGTCCCTGAACTTCTGTCGGTGGGACTCTGGGGTTACTGCATAGCGAGCCAGGAGCACTTCTTTAACCCGGGCGTAGCTATGGATATCCTGATCTGGCACGGTCCGGAAAGCATCAGAAGCTTTGCCTGACAGTTTGCCTGACAATATTGCAACCCACTCTCTTCTAGCTATTCGGTGCAGGTTACATTGTCGCTCAAAATCCGCCAGGTAGTTATCAATTTCACAGTCCTTTTCATCAAAAGCTTTAAAAGCGCTAAACGGAATCTTCCTTGCGTCTGCTGTGCTGTACTCACTGTTCGGAGAAGGTGCGGCTGCTTGTTGGACTGCTGCCAGTTTTAACTGTAGTTCTGCGTCCCTTATTTGTTTAGCCTTCTGTAGTTCTGCGTCCCTTATTTGTTTAGCCTCCTCCGCTAACAGGTCCATCACTTTCAGCACCACATCTGTCGTTGGGTTCGGGCCGAACCACGCTAGCTTCTCTCTCATTAGCTTGTTGGCTGGCGATTCCTCCTCCTGAATCACTGGTGTATCCATCTCTTGTACTGCTGGCGTTGCTGCAATCCCGTCCTCCTGGTCTATCTCCATTGATTCCGCTATGATGACCCGCTTGGTTTTGTTGCTAGCAATCCTTCCAGTAGTTCTTCCAGTAGTTCTTCCAGTGTCTGCTTGGAATCCGGGTGTGAAGGAGAGTAGAAGGGAAGATCCCGCTGCTGCCAACCAATTTGTGACGGTATCGGTATGATATCCCCGTCAACGTTCCCTTCTTCCCATAACGAAAATCACCCCAATATTCCACGAGGAGGGATATCCCTGGAATCGCCCAGAAAGCCACACATGAGACCAGCTTACTGCTTGAACAACACAGAGTTTTAATGGTAAGAAACCAGAGCTTATATGTGGTTACAACTGTTACAATGACAAATCTCCGCCCCCCCTCACACAGTGGGGGGTCTTCAATACAGCTCCTTTGAAATAAAGATATTTCTTTGAACTACTCAGTAGCTAGCCGAGTCGGCACCGCATATAGAGAGATAATTATCACAATGAAGCAATCAGCATAATTAACACAAGCCACTTATCTAATCACAGTAACCAGTAAACACAGGGCTAAAACAATTAACATTTGAAACAGGGCTAGCTGCAGAAGAGTAACTACAATTAACAGCCTTAAACAAGCAGGGAGGATTAACCTGAAGCATATAGGTAAAAAGTCCATCACACCACGTATACTGTTTTTCTATCAGAATAGGTGAAGGCTAGAACCCCTAAAGCATTTCTATTTGGCTTTTATCCTTGTTTCAGATTTTTTCATTACTTCCTGTCTGGTGACTGGAAATGAGGGAACATTCCTTCAATGGTGAACAGGATAGCAGTAAAAACCAGACTGGGGTGTATCTCTTCCCCACGCTATATCTAATTTAAAAAAAAATGGCTTAACTTTTTATATACAATAATCATGGCCAAAATTTGTGCTTTCAGAAATAGACAGTGATTAATTCATGCTTAATAGCTTGGAGCTTATTAACATACATGTAATTCTTATTGGGGAGCTATACATTACAGCTATAATTATTACGTGTCTCTGTATATAGTCAATGAGGGTTTTTTATACTTCACAAGCAATGAACATCCCTATAGCCACAGTTCTAATGTTCCATCTTGTTCAAACAACTTTTTAAGATCAGATTTTTTGCTACAAAAGACTTTCGATAAATACATTTTTTAACCTAACTTAATTGAAACCTGTATTCTGCTGCTGTCAAATCACCAAAACTTTTGCATACAATTTTGTAAAAAATTTTGATTGATTGATACATATTCCATCCTGTGTCAGTTCTACCTTCCGTCAGAATAAAATGCTTTAGACGTCAAAAGGAAGTCTGGGAAAGTAGAGGCTTTTGAAGGACAAAACCTTAGGTCTTGGTTTTGCTACTTTTTTTTTTATTTTACTCACTACTAGGCATCACATTAACATACTTTTATGTGCCTCCTGCTCATAGCAAAGTTCATGAATAGCATGAATTTAGAATGTGTGTGTGTTGTCATTGAGGAACATCAATGTGCCAAGGCTGTGATTAACACCGAAGGTGCAGCTTCAAAGCCTATTTCACAGCTTTGAGGAATGGTAAGTGGCATGCTATCCAGGGCAACTTTTTATACATATTAGCCAAATTGAAGACGTAAAAGTGATGAATAGAAGAGTGACATTTTGACTCCATTATATTTTAGGTGAAAAAAAAAAGATAAGATTTCAAACTCTGTGGAATAGTCCAAGGGACTGTCACCTCCAAATGTCTTTGCTCAACTGTCTCACACAAGAATATGCACATACAGACATTGTAAGACATTTTAGCGGTTGAGTCTGCAACCTCACAGATTGCTTTCTTGCTTTAAAGTAGAAGTTTACCTTAATACTAACATCGCTAAATCTACTGGCATCCACAATCTAAGACTAACCTATCTAGCCCTGTAAAGAAGAAATCTCTATACATACCTTTTCTGAAGCCGACCTGCCCACCACACAATATAGCAGCAGGGTGGCGCGGCTGCTTGAACCAACGTACTTGAACATCAGTCCGTGTATGAAATACAGCGGGCGCGCGCCCACCGAGGGAGGTCACTCGCAGATCCGGCAGACTAGATGTCTGCCAGCCACCCGCGATTGCGGTGAAGAGAGGAAGAACGGGGATCTGCCTATGTAAACAAGACAGATCCCGGCTCTGACAGGGGACAACTCAGATATCTGCTGTTCCTAGTGATCAGGAATATTAAGGAGTTTAAACCACAAGGGGTAGAAACACAGAGTTCATTGCCAACATCCCCAATAGTATGCAAAAACTGAAAAGGTACCCCCTGGTACTGTGGGACTTACATTATTACTTGCAAACATATAAAGGAACAGTCATTTTTTTTTTTATAAAAAGTACAACACTTATTAATATATTAAAAACATTGGTGCCAACATCACCATAATTATATACAAGATGATACAGTTTTCCAAGGCTTTTATAGAGCCGATAAATGGTGTATTGATAGCTTCTCGTTAAACTGACGCGTTCCGCAAAAGCATGTATTCCAGCTCTCTGGAAAAGTAATGTTTCTCCAAGCAAAGCACAATGGATGGCAAAAATATCAGAAGTTCAATTAATGGAAAACCTTACTATGAGTATGAAAGAGCAGAAAGACAAGTATCGGCAGATCTGGACTCCCTACGTCGCATACAGGGAGCGGGTGGGATGAGGGGAGAAGAGAGGGCGGAGGGAGGAACCAACAGGAAGGAAAGATCTAAGGAATGAGAGAGAGGGGAAGAAGAGGAAGGGGAAGGAGAGGGGAGAATTTTTATTTTATTTTATTTTTTTTAACTATTCTAAGATTAAACCGACACTTTTGGTTTATTTCTACTTTGGAGGGAGGGGAGTACGTAGCGGAAGGGTCAGAAACATAGTCAAATCATAAGGATATAATTAAAATAACATAAGTTTAAAGATAAAGTAGAAATACTGGATAGGAGAAATTAAAAGTGTTTAAAGCGGAGCTCCGCTGAAAAAAAAATATTAAAAGCCAGCAGCTACAAATACTGCAGCTGCTGACTTTTAATATTAGGACACTTACCTGTCCTGGAGTCCGGCGCCGTCCACAGCAGAGGACAAGCGATCGCTCATGACTCTGCTGCCCCCCCGCCATCCTCGGTGAGGGAACCAGGAAGTGAAGCGCTCCGGCTTCACTGCCCGGTTCCCTACGGCGCATGCGAGAGTCGCGCTATGTCTGCAAATTGGCTCCCGCTGTATACTGGGAGCCGAGTGTTCCCAGAACACAATGAGGGGGGCGACGGAAGGTGACGTCATGCCCCCAGTCTGCCCGAGACTGTGTGGCCGGAAGTGGGTGCAAATACCTGTCTTTAGACAGGTATCTGCACCCCCTCCCCCCTGAAAGGTGTCAAATGTGACACCGGAGGGGGGGAGGGTTCCGATCAGCGGGAGTTCCACTTTAGGGTGGAGCTCCGCTTTAAGGGTAAAATAAGCAGAATGCATGCATAAGATGGTTTATTTGTAAAGATGTATTATGATTATCTTTGTGAAAAAAATATTGAAATAAAAAAAATGGAAAAAAAAATGACGCGTTTCGGGAATGGGAGTCTGTTCCTACTTCAGGGACATTTGGAGGAGAAGATCAAAAATGGAAAACATTCTATAATAGAACAGGCAAAGGTTAATACATATCTACTTAGGATATATTTATATATATATATATATATATATATATATATATATATATATATATATATATATATATATATATATATATAGTACTAAGCATGTATATGTTCCTAAAATTGTTTACATAAATGGGACAATATCATCCCTCCCTGTTTACTACTCTACCACTGCCTGTTTTTTACAGGTGGAGGTTAACACCAACGTCCATATCCACCACCCCACATTTCCTTGTTCAAAGTTGTTTCTTTATTTTCCTGGTCATTTATATTTCTCACTGGCTTCTTCTGGCTGCATTCCTCTGGATCCTTGTGAGGAACATTATTTGAGGCCTTGGTGGTTCCTCCCCCACAATTTGGGTGATCCATCTCTAGGGTGTTCCCCTGTACCCTGATGCAGATCAAATTACCCTGAAGAAGGGATAGACTTCCATTTTCCAAAACATGTTGGGCTTAACGAGAAGCAATCATTACGCCATGTATATACTGTATCATCTTATATGCAATTATGACAATGTTTGCACAGATGCTTTTAATGAATTAATACATGTACTATTTAGAAAAAACCTACTGTTCATTTACGTTTGCCCATAAAGTCTCACAATACTGGGGGGTGGGGCTACCTTTTCAGTTTTTGCTAGTCATCAGGACCAGCAATTTCTGTGTTGTCCCAGTAAAGCCCATCTCCCACACAGTTAGAACACACAGAGGAAACACAGTTAACCAATTGATCGCCACCTAGTGTTAACCCCTTCGATGCCAGGGTTATTTATACATTGATCAGCGCATTTGTTTAGCTCTGATCACTGTAATATTGTCACTGGTCCCCAAAAGTGTCACTTGGGGTCAGATTTGTCTGCCACAATGTCGCAGTCCTGTTAAAAATCGCAGATCGCTGACATTACCAGTAAAAACAATAAAAAATAAAATAAAAGTCAATAAAATCTATCCGATAGTATGTATGCACTCTAAAACTTAAAAAAAAAACATATTGGCCTAAACTGGTGAATACTTTTTTTTTAATAATTTTTTGGGGATATGTATTATAGCAGAAAGTATTTTTTTTCACAATTGTAATTTTTTTGTTTATATCGCAAACAAATAAAATCTGCAAAGGTGATCAATTACCACCAAGAGAAACCTCTATTTGTGGAGGAAAAAGGACATCAATTGTGTTTGAATACAACGTTGCATGACCACACAATGGTCAGTTAAAGTAACGCAGTGTCATATGGAAAAAAATGGCCTGGTTATTAAGGGGATAAAACCTTCCAGGGCTGAAGTGGTTAAAGTCGTTGTAAACTCTCACATATACCCAGTACCCAGTGAAGCCAACAGCCTCAGATGATACACAGAGATTAAACAAATCCTCCTACACCTGTCCCACGATCCACTCACCCCAGCAGTTTTGACCCTCTCTCCTCCCTTGGCCGCTCCGGCATCTCGACAATGGGCACCTGGCTGTAACAGCTTGCAGCTTCACAGTCAGGTGCCCACTGCACAAATGACACTGCACTCTGTAACTATTCCCAAAATCTTCTAGGACCTGTCATGTGTCCCAGAAGACTTCGGGAGGGAGGGGGAAGGAGAACTTGCGCTTCCATCCATCCATCGTTTTTTAGGGGTTGGGCTTGGCCCCTTAGTTCCAGTGAAGGGAACTTTTGAGGCGTCAGCATACCAAGACATTTTGGACAATTTCATGCTCCCAACTTTATGGAAACAGTTTGGGGACAGCCCCTTACATTTCCAACATGACTGCACACCAGTGCACAAAGAAAGGTCCATAAAGACATGGAACTTGACTGACCTGCACAGAGTCCTGACCTCAACCAGATAAAAAACCTTTGGGATGAATTAGAGCTGAGACTGTGAGCCAGGCCTTCTCATCCAACATCGATAACTGAACTCACAAATACGCTTCTGGAAGAATGGTCAGACATTCCCATAGACACACTCCTAAAACGTCTTCCCAGAAGAGTTGCAGTTTTTTGAAATGCAAAGGGTGGGCCAACTCAATATAGAACCCTACGGACAAAGACCGGGACACCATTAAAGTTCATGTGCATGTAAGGGCAGGTGTCCCGATACTTTTGGCAATATAGTGTATCTTTCCACTAACTGATTATGACTCAAATATATTGGATATAGAGATGTTGTAGGAGTTCCTTCACCGAGCCAATATAATGGTTATATGAAGGATTTCTTCTAGGGGTAGATGGATATAGTTCTCGATTATGGGTATTATCTATATGCTGAATATCCTGGTATTATTTATTACTTGCCATTTGATAATTTTACCCTCATTATAATTATTTACATCACATAGGTATTTATTTTTCTTCTTACACTTCTGTTACATGTCCGTGTTATCTAAAACCTTCTCACCCTCCCTGGCGGTATGATTCTTTCTGAAAAAACATGCTGAAAGCGGTACAATTATTTGCAAGGAAATTTGGTGTTTTATACTGTAGGCCTGTGATTTTTAGGAATAACTCACTTAAATCTGACCAAACAAGAATCTAATAGGCATCCCGGGTATGACATTTTTTTTTAAAACAAAATTTTAAATTATAATATAATAAATAATTATAAATAATTATAGCAAGTAATAATATAATTAAAATAAAAATTATTCAATAATGTAATCAACTCAAAATCACTGAAATTTGCTCAGTTGCAGAATTGTCGCTGTCATTATTTTTTTTTTATGACGAATTTCCCCACAAATCGCTATCGCACAATTCTGCAAGTGATTATAATTTATTATCGCTGTTTTCTAGCTGATCTAAAACCATTTTTGACATAAAGAGACACTTTTGGTTGCTATGGACAATCTACAGTTTTCAGGCAGAAAAAAAGGTTTTTATTATATAAAATGACATGCATGACATGCATGACACTGGGCAGACCACTAGGGACAAGGGGTGTGTTTTTTTTACATACAGTACTGTAATCTATAAGATTACAGTATACTGTGTGTATAGTGTTTGTTTACTTTTTTGAATTTGGCGCCGATCTCCGCTCCCGTGCGTTGTAACGTCGCAGGGAACGGAGATCGGCGGCACAGGAGGACGCTGTGTGAATCGAGCGAGGTCCCGCTCGCTCACACAGCGCGGTGACATTGCTGGATCCAGGACAAGGTAAGCCAGCGCGCGCTGCAGGCTCTGCATATCTACCCCGAGCGTGACTCGGGGTTACCGATTTTGGTAGAAAAAATCAACCCCGAGTCACGCTCGGGGATACCGCCAGGAGGGTTAAGTTTATCTGAGTCTACCTTAATTTTTTTTTATTTTATATATTGTGAGCACTTGTCATTTTTGGGTTATTTTGTATGTATCATTATTGCACTATATGTATTAGATATATGCACTTTAAGGACTGTGAGCACTTTATATATAATCTTGACTGTAAGGCAAAGGCATTAGGAAGAATGCCATCATACTTTGTATTGTGTTAGACAATTTTGTTATCCTTTGATTTTATTTTGGACTTTTTCTTTTATTAATTCCTGGGTGTATTACATTTTTTTATTTGCACATAAGCATATTATTTAGAATGGTATGATATGGTTTTAGAATGATTAAAATGTTGTATTACATTATATAACTTTTTACTTCATATGTTTTTATGTTGGGGGGTGATTTAAGTATGGCAGCTAATATATATATATATATATATATATATATATATATATATATATATATATATATATATATATATATATATATATATATATCGTTTCTGTGTATGGAATGTGTGTTTTTACAATTTTATCTGTGGAGGAGTCTATTATACATTTTTTTTCTTTGTCTTATAATGATTTTAGTTTACAAACAAATTCACATTTTACAGATTAGCAAGGAGGGGTTGCAGCATTATTATTGTATTGTATTGTTCAAAGAAGAAAACACACTAAGCATCACACTAAAAGTTCTACAACTTCCACAAGGTGGAAAGGTTAATAGAATAAAGAAATGCCAGCTTCTAACTATCAAACAAATTCAAGAGAGACTTGAATTATGGAAAATAATTGTATGTAGAACAGGCAACGTTCTTTTTTTTTTTCCCTCTCTCACTTTTTCATGTTTTTTTGTTGTCTATCACTCAGATGTTTGGTACACGGCATTAGTGGCAATTGAAAGGAACTAATGAGGAAAAATGACTATGGAGCTAGCAAAAGTAGTGGTCCTTGGAGACCTTGTTACAGTTTGTGATGCACTTCAGGGCAAAGTGAAGCTAATTGGAGTTGCCATACGCTGGTTATCAGACTTCACTTTAAAGGCCTGCGTTTCAATCACCTCCAGAGGTGTGAAAGGGAACAGCACCATCAGAGACATTAATGTAGTGCTTGATGAAATTCTAAATTAACATTTGAATGTGTCCTCCAAGTCTCGATTATTTTGCACTCAATCAATTTAAAGTATGCTTGAAGAGAAAAATGGTCAAGTCATGTAATTGACAGACTGGTCATGTGAAACAATTGTCTGGCTGGAAAAAAGAAACAATATACAGGTGGATATTAAAATTATATTACTTTGCAACAATAGTAAAAAAGATTTAAAAAAATTAAAATCAATCAAGTACGCAAATATTTGCAAGATTTTGTGTTGTGTGTAATTCTTCACTAAGCTTTTCTGAATCATAGTTGGGGACAAATAAACTGAAATGCAAGCCTGAGAAGGTTCACATCTCTTAACATATGCAGTTTACTGACCCAGTACCAGCACAAGGACAGTATAGTACATTTTAGAGGACATTCCCACTCCCGATGTAAGAACAGGGTCTAAAGGTGGAGAGGTTAAATGGTGCAACTCCTACTGTCTATAAAGGTGAGGTCAGTAAATCTTCACAGATCATTACTATATCATATTGTAACTGTACAGCCAACTTTTACCTATATTAAAGAGGTTGTAAACCCTAGAGGTTTTTCACCGTAATGCATTACGGTGAAAAACCTTCTTTAGTGCAGCACCGCCCAGAGCCCGCCCCCCCCCCCCCCTTTTTCATACCTGAGCCTGATTGTTCCAACAATGAGCACAGCAGCTCCTGTCACTGTCTTGGGTCCTCATTGGATAATTTGATAGCAGCAGGAGCCATGGGCTCCTGCTGCGGTCAATCAAATCCCGTGACACTGGAGCCAGGTGGGTGGGGCCGAGCCATGCTGTCTGTGTCAATAGACACGCAGCAGCAGGACTCGGAATCATGCTCGCACGAGTGTCCCCTTGGTAAGAGGCTCTCTGTGGGGGCACTTGAGAAGAGGCGCCAGGAGCACTGCAGGGGGACCCCAGAAGAGGTGGATCGAGGCAGCTCTGTGCAAAACCCTTGCACAGAGGAGGTAAGTATAACATGTTTATTTAAAAAAAAAAACCTTTACAACCCCTTTAACAGAGTACGATAAAGATGACATTGCTATAACAGAAACAAGGATGTCTTTGACTTTATTCACATGGATACCAAAGAGTGTTGGTTGGCACACATTTTCAACATTTGCCAAGTGGCCCTCCTAATATGAAAAGGTCTTGTTCAACGGACATTAAGTCACACCACTCTGACCAAAACATTGTGTTAAACATTTGAGCTGTGAAGTCCTATTGTCTTCAATAGCTACCACAGAGCCCCACTAACCATGAGGAAAAGTGTTAGCAGTGAAAAGCCTTAAGTAGTGCTGGGTGTTTTTTAGTCCTTAGTGTAATAAAAAATAATGTGACACAACATACTTCAACAGAGAGTATAAGGTAGTCTTGGCATTTACAAAAAAACAAACAAAAAACAAGCCTACAACAAATTTCAAAGTTTAATAAGCTTAATGGCACAATAATGATAATGACAAATAGGCACATTAACTTAACACTGTAATGGAAGGATGCACAATATGGATACACTGTAATATGTATACACTGTGCTCTAATAAATTGTATTACCCCACAGGAAAGACCAATGGCTTACAATTACTCCTAAATTCAAAGCTGTGTTACCATTACAGCCTGTCCAAGGTAAAATGTGCAACATTACATTTTATTAAGATTAATTTAAAAACATTACCCAAGCAAATTAAATACAGTGCAGTCAGATAGCATTGACAAACCATGGACACATGATTGTTGGAAGTAGGCATTTCACCTTCAGGATCCAAACCAGACCCACAGATATATATGCAACAGAAATTAACATCCATTAATGGGGGGCCAATCTCTTTAAAGTGTTAACTAAACCCAGGACCCTGCATGTACAATATCTGGTCTCCCACAGAACATTTAATTGCAATTTTTTCAGTAAATATAAACTGCTAAATATCTTATCTCTTCAGCAGTATATATGCAGTCGTGTGACTTATATCCGTGTCTGGTAAAGCTTATAGGAGGAGCTTTCATTCTTCTCTGACTGTCCTATGAGGCTAAATGACCCCTGACCCTCTGTCTGAACAGTGCTGATTGCGCACCCCCCCCCCCCCAAAAAAAAAAAAAAAAACATGCCTCGCTAGCAATACACACCAAACTGAGCATGTGCACAGTGCCCGCCCCAAATGGCTCTGTACTTTCAGGAGATAGATTGGGGGCAGTGGAAAAGGAGGATCATCGAAGACAGGCTCAAACAGCCTTTTTACACAATGTGGATGATTAACCCCTTCGGTTCCACAGCAAATATAACAAGAATGTTTTACTGCATATACAGACTGATTTTACTGTTGTGGGTTTAGTAACACATTAAGGTGTATCCAAAAAATAAAAAAGGACTAGTCATCACTATTGCATGTACTTTTTCTGCAACTGATCACTTCCCCATGAGTGACCTGCCATGCCTCGTTCTGCACACTGTCTATGGGTGAAGGTGGTCACATTTGCTTCCTTATGTCAGAGCCTCCAGGAGGAACAACATTGAGCAGCATAGTAAAGACATCACACAACTCATTCAGAAGTGCATGACACAATTTAAGGGAACTACTTAGGCACAATTATCATTTCTAAATGTTCTCTACAAAATTACACTTTTGAGTACAGGTCGACTTCAACTGCCACCACTGTTCCATAGGGGTGTCGAATTTAATCGATGCATCGCGATTCGGGTGTCCCCGATGCGATTCCGATGCAGGCGATCGTAATAATCGATACCTAGCCCCGCCCCCTCCCGGGAGAGCGCTCCGTGCAGCCTATAGCTAATTTCCTACTGTTTCCTACTGCTGTGTGACTTCCCGACCCGCCTCTCTCCTTTTTGCTCTGAGCTCTCACGTCCCTCCAGCCCCGCCCACTGACTGCAGCTATCGAGCTCAGAGGAGAGGCAGGAGGGGCTGAAGCCAGGAGAGATGTGAGACATGAGAGATGATAGGAGAGAGAGAACGTCCACATCAAACAGATCAGGGGGCAGAGCCGAGTGTTTAACTATCAATCTGCTGGCTTCTTCCTGTATCCCGGGACAAGCCAAGAACAGAGCTGCATTTCAGCTACCTGCTCTCTCACTCCTCTCAGCTTTATGGCCATGTTCAGGCAGCATGACAAAAGAAGAAAGAAAATATTGCTGCGTGTTTTGGTAGAAGCAAGAGCTAAGTTTTCAAGGTAATGAAAACGTTTAAAATAACATGTGGTAGGAATCACAGACCCAGGGAAAGTTTCTTCTACTGCAGTTTTTACTCAGAGACAAACTGTTTTTTTTAATGTCACTACAGACAAAATAGAAGAATGAAAATGATATTAAATATTTCATACATTCACTGTTGTGTAACACTTTCTGCTCCCCATGCTGTCTCCCAGCTCCACCATTAATAGAGTAACCATAGCCAAAGCAGACCATGCAATAGGGTTGGAGCTCAAAAGAACAGGGGTCCCAGTACTGTCTGGCTACACAGTGGTTTAAGCGGGTAGAAAACACATTCTAATATGGACACATTTTATATATATATATATATATATATATATATATATATATATATATATATATATATATATATATATATATATATATATATATATATATATATATTAGGGGTGCCGAATTGGCGCGCCGTTCTGGGCAGTCACATGAGCGCGGCATATACAAACACTGAGATCATCTCCTGTACTATGTCTGCAGTTTCTGACCATCTCCTCTACTATGTCTGCAGTCTCTGACCATCTCCTGTACTATGTCTGCAGTCTCTGACCATCTCCTGTACTATGTCTGCAGTCTCTGACCATCTCCTGTACTATGTCTGCAGTCTCTGACCATCTCCTGTACTATGTCTGCAGTCTCTGACCATCTCCTGTACTATGTCTGCAGTCTCTGACCATCTCCTGTACTATGTCTGCAGTCTCTGACCATCTCCTGTACTATGTCTGCAGTCTCTGATCAGCTCCTGTACTATGTCTGCAGTCTCTGACCATCTCCTGTACTATGTCTGCAGTCTCTGATCAGCTCCTGTACTATGTCTGCAGTCTCTGATCATCTCCTGTACTATGTCTGCAGTCTTTGATCATCTACTGTACCACGTCTGCAGTCTTTGATCATCTCATTTAGTATTTTGGGGGGAGAGCCATGCGCACTTGCCCTGCAATCGTGATGCATCGCGGAATCGAATCGAATCGTGGACTTGATAATCGTAATCGCATCGAATCGTGAGACCGGTGAATATGCGCAGCCCTACTGTTCCATTTAACCACTAACATCTCATAATTTAGTTCCCCTAAAAGTTCTTCATCAGTGATGGGCATGCAACTTTTTTTAAGCAGGATAACTATGTAAATATAGAAGAAATTTCATTTAAAGGTTAATACTGTAGTTAAGACTCCACAAAATGCCCAACCAACAACTTGTGGATGTTTACATAACCTGTATAAATATACAACTTCTCTTTTAAAAGCCAGCCAATCAAATGTACTTGTACAAAATGTTTCTGTAGTTGTGCTTTTTTTCTTCTGCATGAAAAAACTACAAGAGTTTATTTGGAAAAAAATACTTGACATACTTATTGGGGGAACTAGGGACAAGTTCCACCTATTAGCATCCAGAGGTTTAACACAGATTTATAAAGGAAATGTTATTTCAGTGAAATTATAATCAATTCATCTATATCCATAACAAAGGAACAACATGAATACGGGCAGCTGAGAAGTATTCAACCCATCCGCCACATGAATCACACCACAACTGGCATAATTCAACAGTAGTCATTCAAAGGCATAGATTGCTTTGTGTTCAAGACAATTTCACACAAACGTGACTATTTATGCAGCCAGAAAAAAATAATTGTCGCTACATGAAGTCCATCAAAGAGATTTTAGAGCAAATCCATACAGAAAATCATTTTTACTTTATACCTAGTGTCATAAAGGCCCCTGTACTCCATTCTGCATTGTAAAATGACTTCATTTTTTGTAATTTTATTTTTGTGATAATATTAAAAACAGCAGGGATCTATCAACAAAAATAATTATTGTCTTTAATTGTTGCCATGCTCCTTCTAACTACCAATGGGATACCCCATACAGGTTGGACAGTCTTCTACAGGAGGGTGTATGTTTTTGAAACCCGTCCATATAAAGGCAAACAAATAAATAAATAGCCCAACTAAATCCAAACAAATAAATAAATAGCCCAACTAAATCCAAAATGTTTTGGAAGTCAGATGGTATTTGCACTGTTGCTGCAAGTAAAACCGAGTGTAGCAATTCGTATTTTGAGGGAATTCTAAACCTAACTTTTGTGCAAAACCAATTCAAGCATTAGCAAGTAAAGGTCAGGCACCAAAAAGCATCATAAATAGCAGAACAAATATAAGCGTTTTAAATAGAATGTCAAATATAAATATTTTATAGGAAAGCAAGAACAGTTACACAGCACCTTATAATAGCCTGGTATAGAAAACTAAAGAATTAGGGAACGAAACAAAACTTAAATACGTCAAAGAGTAAACATTAGCGGAAAATGTTAAAAAAAAAAAAAAACGTTAGGAATAGTGTACCACATGGTTTGATAATGAGATTTGAGGGATTACATTTTTTTCTTAACCCTTTTCTGCTGAGCGTACGCAGATATGCGTCCTCAGCTTTCGGGGGTTATACCTGGATGATACCCGCAGCCGCATCTTTTAGAGACAGCAATTGGCTTTCCAGGGATAACAACTGATGCAGCTAAAAGCTACTCAGTTGTTATCCTGAAGGAGCAGGAGGGGACATCCCCTCTCCCTCCACTCTTATTGGGCCTCCCATCCCACCGGAAGACCCAATCCATGACGCGCCACCTCTGGCACCTAGAGAGACTGAATCGAAGACGCGAACGGCTATGATTCAGTATCTTCAATGTAAACATGGAAGCGACGTCACTTCCGGGTTACTCGGCTGCCAATGGCGTTGGATTTTTAAAAATACACATTATTCAGAATCAACGTTTTCGGCGATCTAAATACTTTGAAGCGCAAAGGAGGGATTGGGGGTCTTTTAGACCCCGATCCCTCCATAAAGAGTATCTGTCACCACTTATTACTGTCACAAGGGATGTTTACATTCCTTGTGACAAAAATAAAAGTGATCAATATTTTTTTTAAAAACACAATTTTATATTATAAAAATAAATAAAATAAATAAGATTTTTTTTTTTTAAAGCGCACGCATATGCAAACGGTGTTCAAATCACACATGTGAGGTAGCGCTGCGATCATCAGAGCAAGAGTAATAATTCTCGCCATAGACCTCTGTAACTCTGTCCTGGTAACCGTAAAAAAAATATTAAAGCGTCGCCTATGGAGATTGTTAGGTACTGTAGTTTGTTGCCATTCCACGAGTGCGTGAAATTATAAAGCATGACATTTTGGTATCTATTTACTCGGCGTAACATCATCTTTCACATTATACACAAAAATTGGGCTAACTTTACTTTTTAATATTTTTGAAATTCATGAAAGTACATTTTTCCAAAAAGTTGGGTTTAAAACACCGCTGCACAAATACCTTGTGACATAAAATATTGCAACAATCACCATTTTATTCTCTAGATTCTCTAATATATATATATATATATATATATATATATATATATATATATATATAATGTTTGGGGGTTCTAAGTAATTTTCTAGAAAAAACATGGATTTTAACTTGTAAACACCAAATGTCAGAAATAGGCTTAGTCATGAAAGGGTTAAAGCACAAAATTATGTAGAGCTATTTGTGCTCTACACAATTTCTGTGCAGTTTCTCTTCAAAACAACTAATCTCTGTTGTTTTAAAGAGAAACTGCTGCCTGAAGAAACTTCAGAATCTGACACTTCTGTGGCAGTTTCTCTTCAATGAAGCAGAGATCTGTGACACAGGCAGCAGAAGAGGCAAGTATTACTATTGTTCATGCAGGGAACAATTTGAATATTCATATTTTACCAACAGGATCACTTTAACATTGACAGTCAACGACAACCTGCAAAAGCAAACAAGTTATTTGTTTTAGGTTTGGTTAGAGGGCAAGAACATTTGCTATGTTTCATTTACAGTACTGTATGTGTCCTTTTCTAGAAAAAATTAACCCCTTTATTTTTATTGTGGTGACCATTTTCATCCAGACAGAATGTAAGACTAAGCTCTAAATTTTAGAGTTGTCATGAGAGCAAGAGGTGGGAAATCTTTGATGGGGAAAAATCTTGTGGTGACAACTTCCCCCTCCTTTCATTTCAGTTAAATCTCTAGGACAGAAGTGAAGGGAAATCTCTGTAAAAAGACACATAAAACAATAAATAACCGCATTATCAACCCTTCCCTACTCTATTCAAATCCAACAATTGTGCCCAACGCCCACCAGGACCTCAAATGTAACTTTTATTGTACCTTCAATAAAATTTGCAAATATTGGCAAAAATCGGAAAAGCTCCTATAAATACGTAGGAAAAAAAAAACCACAATGATTGTTGCGCTAAGGTATTTCCAACAGGCAAAGCTGTATCATTCACACAATAGGGAAAATGGTTAAAATGTCAGAATTCTGGACATATAGTCCAAAGTTCCAAGAGATGAGCGGCAGAGAGTCAATAAATTAATAAATAGGATGATGTTTAAAAGTGACTCCTGATGGCATTATAGTGTTTTTTAAGGGAGATCTGTAGCCTGAGTGATTACCACAGGGAAAGTAGCTGGCACAGGGAAGGCAGCACGCTGAAGGATAGAATAACCTCTGAGAAAAATACAAAAAAGACAAGCAGCGCCAATCTAAGTGCAGCAGTAATTGCATCTTTCCACAGAGACCTTCTGAGTGACGACTTCCTTCTGCGCCCTGTATGTTCAAGCCCGGGACACGGGAAACCACTGGTGCCACAAGCAAGATACTTCAGCGCTGCCTGGATGATCGTTTGTGGATCCCTGCTGTCCATCTGACTTCTACAAAAATGTGCCTGCTTTAATCATATTCTGAGTGAGCGCATTACTACTTGAAATAAACATGTTACAATTACTGCTGCACTTCGATTGGTGCTGCTTGTCTTTCTTGTATCCTATAAATATGTGTAGGTAGTAGTGGAGCAATAGAAAAAAAAAAAAGAGAAGCTGCTACAAGTGACACTTCAAGTAAAAAAGTGCATGGCCCATGCCAAACTGGTAGTATCCATCACTCCCTCCTCAAAATTTACTTTTTCCTTGCAAAGTCCCGATAATAAGAAGCACACATGTATAAAGATCCTAATCCCACCAATTCAATATGTTTCACCCATACAAAGGCTTTGTCAGTAATAAAGTGTGATAAACTAAATATAGAACTGTGCCCAAACAAAACAAGAATGCAGACACATTTTACAAATCCCACACTGCCTGTAATGCCTCTACCCACCACCGGAAACAATGATTCTATAGCATCAACTTTTCAAAAGCCTCATCTTGTGGTCAGTTTGTATACCAATTCTATAAATTATAATACCCTTACAGAATATATTGTTAGGTGTTCACCTTATCAACCACTACAGTTCGGCCATCTATGGTCTTCACACACTCGCACCAATCAAACGTATATATGCTACATATTATTTTCATAAATGTAAACAATGACGATTAAATATTAACACTTACTGTATATATCTCCATATTTTTATTATTCATGTATAGATAGTAGAAAGGGGAACTGTTCTTTGAGTTCAAGGGGAGCCCTAGAAACCAGTTTAAAGATCCATTTAGCTTTAGCTTTTAATAGCATTTTGTCCAAATTCCCTGGTCCTAGTTTTATGTCCAGTACAACTTAAAAAATTAAAACCATCTAGTTTTCCACCATATTTCTCTGAGATGTACTTTGCTATTGGTCTGTCTCTCTTGAGGAGTATATCATTTACTTGTCCAAGGTTAGATCATAGCTGTCTAATTGCTTTCCCAATGTAAAACAATGGGCAGAGGCAGCTAGCAACGTATATGAGGTCATTGAAACTACAATTGTGAAATGACTTAATTTTAACCCCCCCCCCCCCACATATTTGGAGTTACTAATTCCTGCGCTATGAGAACAAATGGAATGCCTTGCAATGGCCACAGTGAAAACAGCCTATGGGCGCACACTCCAGCAACACAAGATCATTGTAAATGTGTCAGCACTGGCTAATTTGTTTTTTTTTACACAAGTATGTTTTAATAAAGCTATACTGATTTTAAAATACAAAGAGCACTATACCTGAAATTCATAGAGACTGGTGCAGACAGATTTTGTGATTTTTTTACGCATTCAATCCAAAAATGACACAGCTTGCCCCAAACTCATGCACCTGTCTAGAACTTGTAGTTGTAGTTTGGTGCATGCTGAGCCACTTCTAGAACACAAAAAAGAGACACTTTTGCACCTGTCTGCTCCAGGGTCCTTCTCTGTACGCCAAAAGAGTGTTGGTCCTAATTAGCTCCACATTCATAAGATATGAACTGTCAATATTTTATTTTAAATGTGGTTCAGGCATTCCGACACAACGCAAAAGTGGCACATTTTAGAACTCCCTGAATATGGCATACAAATTGCTGTCAGAACCTAGACTGTTGTAGATGCTTCTTGAATTTGGCGGAACACATTAATAGGAGGGATTAACGCCAGAAAAGTGGGGCAGCAGATTTATTAAATTCTCCTCTATGTCTTATCTTTTTCTTATGTGAGCACACCACCTGGATTATTATCCTTATGCCTCCACAGGAGTATTGGAAGAGAGTTTGTTATTGATTGCAGCTGGTCCTGGCTGCCTTAAGGCCCGGTTCACACTCCTGCAAAATTTTATAGCGAATTTGAGCCGTTGCAATTTTTCAAATTTGTAAGTCATTAAAATAACATTGTTTTCGAAGGGGCATGCGTGGAGCTCACAGAGACAGACATGTCCTGCTGAGGCTCCCCTTTTCTCAGGACTTCACGGCCAGCATACACACCTGAATGGAAGGGTAATTATTTCAAAAGCTTACCCTGGTCTTCCTCAGTACCCTGGGAACATTTTAAGATGGTTTATGGAGCTGTCCGGGGAAAAAATAAGATGAAACCCATCAGGGATAATTCATCTAGAGGCCCCAGTAAAATGCCTAAATCTCCTCACACAGTTTTACCTCACGCTGCCAAGCAGCAGCTGCAGTTACCTCATGAACTATATGATACAGACTGTGAGGACAGCACCATCTGCCAGCCACAACAGACAGGCTCTTTACACCCAAATGTTCTAACTCAAATAGAAAAAATGCTACAGAAAGCATTAAAGCAGACCTCCGACCATATTACTGAGAAATTAACAAAAGAAATACGTGACTTAGGTCAGCGCACGGCTGAATTAGAAAACAGAATGGATGACATAGAAACTAATGTAATGATTCATGAAACTGAATTGGACACACTTAAAGATGAAAATTTCTCGCTGCAAACTCGTTTAGAAGATTTTGAAAATCGCGCACGTCGCTCAAACCTTCGCATACGAGGTATACCGGAGTCTATTATTGATCTACAATCAACAATTACTGCCCTATTTCAAGAGTTATCACCGTCAATTACAATTGAGAGACTGGAAATGGACAGAATACATAGAGCATTAGAACCGCGCAAATCTGAAGGTCCCCCCCGCGACATAATTGCGAAATTCCATTTCTTCCACACCAAAGAACAGCTTATGGTCGCTGCAAGGAACAAAGAATCCCTTATCTTCCAAGGCCACCCGTATCAGATCTTTGCTGACCTTTCCCCAATAACAGTCGCTAAACGGCGCTCAATGAAACCCTTATTACAAAACCTACAACAACATCAGATCCCATACCAATGGGGATTTCCTTTTTCACTTCGCTTCACATATCAAGGTACCAAGCACTCATGCAGAACCCCTGATGAACTACAGAACACCCTACAAAAACTTCATCTCTGCGAAAGACCTTCAGCCAGCCCTCGCCGACATACAGCATCCAGTTCTCCACAAAATTTCTCCAAAGTCCAAAATGACAGAACCAGACAAAGCTCATCGAAGAGGGGTCAATTCAACTCTCCAAACCAAGATACTCCGGACTCAATGGACTGAATACATTTTGCATATCAAATTGAATTTCACTAAATATTTTTGATCTTTTATCCACTTTTTGGATGCTAAACACTTAATGTCATTTAACCATCCTGAATTTACTTCCCCCTAAGCAGGCTATTGTCCTTTTTTATTATTATTATTATATATTTTTTTTAATTCCAATTTTTATCCCCTTTTTGGTCTAGGATAATTGAAGTTTTAAATTGTCCAAATTTTTTTTTTTTTTCCTATTCCTATTGCACCCTTCCCTCCTCATCCCATCCTTACTCGCCTCACCCCCTTCTACTTCCCTCATATTACCCCCTCCTCCCCGCCCCTTTCCCCTGATCCTTTTTTACCCACAACAAGGGTTCTATATTATTTTTGTACAAAACTGTTTTCTGAATAGAAGTAAATATTACTAATATATTATTAATAATTGGTATTTTATTTCTTCTCATCCTAATTATTAATGACATTACTGCCTCTCCTACAACTGGCAACCCAGAGGTAATTTGTATAATTCAACAAAATTTATAATCTAACACTCTCCCCGTGAAAACATAAAACACAATTGTTAGATTCAAATTTTACATCTACTAATGTTGAAAATATTATAATATTTATTAGATTTGATTTATTTTTGCTTACTTCCAGTACGGGTGTCATAATATATTTTTTCTTCTCTAGATATATTTTTGGTCGTGAGGGACTCGAGAAACTGTCACTGCTCCCTCCATTTTTCTGTCCTTGGACTCTCCCACACACCTTTTTGTGTGAGGAGCCTCCCTGGTCAGACTCTGTGCCTCCGAGCTTGCACTTTTGCACGCCCGGAACGCCAACGTTTTACCTTCTTGCATTCTAAACGTTTTTGTTAATTATTTGTTTAATAATGACTCTCATTTTCTCTTTATTTCTCAACATTCTGTCTCCACTCTCCCTTTTCTCTTTGCTCCTCCCCGGGGTAAGTATGGATTTTCAATTGTTTTTAAATATGTCTTATAATATTCTCTATAAAATATCATTATGGCTCCTTTAAATATCCTTACCTTAAATGTCCAAGGTCTAAATGTTCCACAAAAACGAACCAAAGTTTTTAGATCATTATCTTCTTCAAAGGCGCATATAATTTGCCTACAAGAAACCCATTTCACTGAAACCGCGACACCTAAATATTTTGGTACAGTTTATCCCCAAGTTTTTACTGCTTCCGCTAAAACTAAACAAAGGGGAGTGCTAATTGCATTCCATAGAGCTACACCCTTCTCTCTTCTGACAGAAACCAAAGACCCAGAAGGTCGCTATCTCATTCTTACAGGGCATCTATGTGATACACCAATCACAGTAGTATCCTATTATGCTTAAAAATCCAACAGCATTCCTCTCCCATTTGTTCCAGGTAATAGAGACTCATAAAATGGGCACGCTTTTGATCTGTGGAGATTCGAACCAAGTTCTATACCCTTATTTAGATAAGTCCCCAATTCCTATCACTTCCAATTCTCAATCTCGTAGGTTCCAAAGACTTCTACAACAACATTCCTTGCTAGATTCCTGGCGAGAAATCAATCCCACGAAACGTCAATATTCCTTCTATTCCCATCCACATAAGTCTTTTTCCCGTATCGACCATATACTAATTTCTATTAGTATGTCCCCGGAATTGCTCACATCTTCTGTAATACCCTTTACATGGACTGATCATTGTGCAATACTTTCTACTCTCACTTCCCTCATACCTAAAAGTCAAGACCCCACATGGCACATAAATGATTCAACCCTATCCCATCCATCACACTCTACAGACTTAGAATTAGCCATAAAAGACTATCTGAAAAATAATAAAACCCCTGATATTTCTCCATTAACCTTATGGGAGGCACACAAACCCGTCCTTCGAGGAATCTGCTTACGCCAAGCATCATATCTTAAAAAAGAAAAAAACAAGCTACAACTAATATTAGAAACAAAATTCAACACTTGCCACGCAAATTTTCAAGCGAATCCTACCCCTGTGACAAATAAATCAACTAGATGAAGCTAGCTTAAATCTTGATCTTTTCCTATCTGAATCCGCAGATAAAACCATACGCAAATCCAAGCATAAATTTTATATCAAAGCTAACAAGCCTGGCACGCTTCTCGCTCGAGCACTTAAAAAATTAAACAACCCACACAAGCCGATTCGATTAAAATTACCTCATAATACTTACACCAGTAATCCAGAAAAAATCCTACAAACCTTCCACAAACACCTTACATCTCTTTACAACAATCAGGGATCTTTTGACCAATCCTCTGCAGAATTATTTTTCTCACAAATCAAACTTCCAATGATTCCTTTAACTCAACATGAACATCTTGAAAGTCCCATTACATCTGCTGAGGTTGAATTAGCCATTAAATCACTTAAACCAAATAAACGCCCGGGTCCTGATGGCTTCTCTGCCCTATATTACAAAAAATGTACTTATCTTCTTGCGCCATTGCTGACAGATGCTTTCAATTCACTTCTGAACAACCAATCCTTTCGTCCTGAAACCTTAACAGCAATAATCACAATGATCCCCAAACCTCATTCAGACGACTCATCTTGTG
This sequence comes from Rana temporaria, assembly GCF_905171775.1. NCBI lineage: Eukaryota > Metazoa > Chordata > Amphibia > Anura > Ranidae > Rana > Rana temporaria. The sequence goes on from NC_053489.1 coordinate 134,451,194, forward strand.
CTAATTACAGGCCCATATCCCTACTTAATCTTGATATCAAACTACTAGCGAAAATTCTAGCAACTCGTTTGAACAATATTATTGGTTCATTAATAAATAAAGACCAAGTTGGTTTTATTCCTTTTCGCCAAGCAGCTGATAACGTACGTAGGGCAACGTTATTAATCCAAACAGCTAAAACACGACAAATACCTATGTGTCTTCTGTCGTTAGATATTAAAAAAGCATTTGACACAGTATCATGGCCCTATCTACATTTTGCCTTACAAAAATGGGGGTTCGGTCCTCACTTTCTTAACTGGGTTTCATCACTATATAATAATCCCAAAGCCTATATTAAATATGCTGGATATAAATCTGGTTGCTTTAACATAAATAGAGGAACACGTCAGGGTTGTCCACTCTCCCCACTTTTATTTGCCCTACTTATTGAACCCCTAGCTCAGGCTATACGATCTGACCCTTCAATCAAAGGGATAGACTTAGCAGGTCATCAGCACAAATTATGTTTGTTTGCTGACGATATACTAATATTTATGTCTTCCCCTCATATTTCTGCTCCCAACCTTATAAGTAAGCTTGATCATTTTGCACAGCTATCTGGACTTATTATCAACTCTCAAAAATCTACAGCCTTAAATATCTCCTTACCTTCCCATACTTTACAACAAGCACAAACTTCCCTCCCATTCTCTTGGTCTACATCGCACCTGACCTACCTAGGAATTACTCTTACTCCCAATTTAACTGAATTCTTCTCGGCTAACTTTCCGCCATTACTAAAGCAAATTACCAATCTCCTTAAACAATGGTCCTCTTTACCAGTCTCATGGATTGGTAAAATAAACATAATAAAGATGACCATTTTACCCAAGATACTATATCTATTTCGGGTTTTGCCCATTTCAGTTCCAACATACTTTCTTAGAAATCTTCAACGCAAAACACTAGCGTTCATTTGGGGCTCTTTAAAACATCGAGTATCTAAACAGACACTTTACCTTTCCAAACTTAAAGGTGGACTAGGATTCCCCAATTTTGCCTCTTATTACCATGCAGCTCAAATAGCATGCATCCCCAAATATCACGCAAAATACGAAACCCCACTCTGGGTTGCAATTGAAGCAATTGACTGTGATCCATTTTCTATAACAAATTTAATTTGGTCCAAACCCTCAGATCGTAAAAATATTAAAAATAAGATTACCAAACACACAGTTACCATCTGGGATAAATTTAAACTTATCAAAGGACTGCAATCTCCTCATGTTCCCCTTCTATCATTTATTAGAAACCCAATATTCTACCCAGCCTGCACATTCCCTAATTCATTTAAAAAATGGATTTCCTCTGACATAACTCAACTCTGTGATATGTCAACATCTACCTCACTTAAAACATTTCCTGAACTATGTGATAGACATCAACTCCCCCAATCAGAACTTTTTCGATATCTGCAGATCAAAAACTTTTTCATGCCATATATACAAAATATGAGTAAACTCGATGAACTCACGCAATTTGAACGTATATGTAAACGCGAACCTCACTCTAAGGGTCTCATATCAATAATATATAAACACCTTATTACTTTGCCTACTGCAGATCCACCATCATACGTGGAAAAATGGGAGAGAGACCTTGGACTTCAGATGATTCCAACTGATTGGGATAAAATTTGGACCACTACAAAATCATCTTCACAAAATATAATAGCTCTAGAGACAAATTATAAAGTACTTTTGCGCTGGTACTTGGTTCCTGTCAGAATTGCGAAATATATTCCGCAATACTCCCCACTCTGCTTCCGTGGCTGTGGTGAACTAGGATCACATATACACATATTTTGGGAATGTCCGGTTACAAAATGTTTTTGGAAAGAGGTTTTTCTAATCCTCTCCACCTTATTCAAAAAAACAATAAAACCTGACCCTTCAATTGCACTACTAAATCTAAAACCGACTTCTATTTCCCACACTCAATTCAAACTCCTTCTACAAATCACTACGGCAGCAAAGCAGACAATCGCCAAAGCGTGGAAAACCCCAACATTAATGATCTCAGAAACCAAAACCAGAATAAACCAAGCCATGACCCACTCAAAAACGGAAGCCATTACCAATGATAATATTGCAAAATTTGAAAAAATCTGGAATCCTTGGGTGACTCATTTTTTCCCTCCCAACTTTGACATCACATTATTAAGACCTTGGTAACATAACTACTAATAGCTATTTAATATGCTAATAACATAAGACAAACATAATAAGATACCCCGGGGACCCTTTTGACCTTTTCTATCTTATCTACGTACTATCCCTATTCGCGAACGACTTACGCAAACGACGTAAAAAATTCAAAATTCAACGCGGGAACGACGTCCATACTTACCATTGGTAGCTCCTCATATAGCAGGAGCAACGTTACACCGGAAAAAGCCTTACGCAACTACCGTAAAAAATTCCACCGGGCGCACGTAAGTTTGTGAATCGGCGTATCTAGGTCATTCGCATATTTTACGCTGAAAACTACGGAAGCCCCACCTAGCGGCCAGCGTAAATATGCACCCTAAGATACGACGGCATAAGAGACTTACGCCAGTTGGATCTTAGCCTAATTTCGGCGTATCTTGCTTTCTGAATACAGAAAGAAGATACGCCGGCGCAGCTTTGAATTTACGCAGCGTATCTATAGATATACCGGCGTAAATTCTTGCTGAATCTAGCCCATTGTGTGTTATCTTTCGTGTGTGACTTGCTTTGTCTTCTATGTCTGCTTCCAGTCAGCGATCTTGGCTTGTTCTCAACTATCCCTGCCTGCTTGTGATCCTGACCTTTGGCTTATCTCCTTACTATGTCTTGTTATCCTGGGCTGCTGCTTCCTCTCTCTCCTGTAGCCTACCTTGAGCATGAGCTGGAAGACACTGGGGGCCCTGAACTGGAGCCAGTTGCAGCGCAGTCTATCCTCACCACTAGACGCTCCAGTGAACACCTGCTGGCTCTTAGACTCCGCACCCTGGGGATTCTTATGCTCTATCTCCCTGTGGGATCAGTGTTGGTGTTCCAGTGGACCTGCCATCCTTAACCACTTCCATACAGGGCATTTTCACCCCCTTCCTGCCCAGACCAATTTTTAGTTTTCAGCGCTGTCGCACTTTGAATGACAATTGCGCGGTCGTGCGACGTTGCTTCCAAACAAAATTGACGTCCTTTTTTCCCCACAAATAGAGCTTTCTTTTGGTGGTATTTGATCACCATTTTTTGCGCTATAACAAAAGAGCAACAATTTTGAAAAAAAACCACAATATCTCTTACTTTTTGATTTAATAAATATCATAATTTTTTTTCCTCAGTTTAGACCGATAGATATTCTTCTACATATTTTTGGTAAAAAAAAAAAACGCAATAAGCGTATTTGATCGGTTTGCGCAAAAGTTCTATCGTCTACAAAATAGGGAATAGAAATATGGCATTTTTATTTATTTTTATTTTTTTACTAGCAATGGTGGCGATCTGCGATTTTTATTGTGACCGTGACATTGCGGTGGACATATGGGACACTTTTGACACATTTTTGGGACCATTCACATTTACACAGCGATTAGTGCTATAAAACTTCACTGATTAATGTGTAAATGAGACTGGCAGAGAAGGGGTTAACACTAGGGGGCGCTGAAGGGGTTAAATATGTTCCCTAAAGTGTGTTCTAACTGTAGGGGGAGGGGGACTCACAAGGGGAGGAGATCGATGTGTGTTCCTCTGTACTGGGAACACACATCTGTCTCCTCACCGCTGACAGGACATGGATCTGTGTGTTTACACACACAGATCCACGGTCCTGCCGTGATTGTGGGCAATTGCGGGTGCCTGGCCGACATCGCAGCCGCCGGGCACGCACACCGGGTCCTGAGCAATGCGGCAGGTGCGTGCGCCCCCTAGCGGCCAGGAATGCAAGGACGTCATATGACGTCAACTCTGAAAGAGTAAAGGTTCCCGCCGACGTCATTTTACAATGACTCGGTAGAGAAGTGGTTAACCACCCAGAGTTCACTCCGCAGCAGTCAGTCGTAGGGTCCACTACCTTAGCGGTGCACTCCTGACCCCAACGGTGTGCATCTGTCACCTGGCCTAAGGTGACCTGACAATTTGTATAGTTGATTAAATAATTACATTTTAACTTATGGGCATAATTTTGATGTCAAATATTTACACAACAACATATAAGTTGTTTTTTGCACATTATGGAAGGTGGTTTATTATCTTGATAACTGCAGCTTTTTATTTAATAAAGAGGGAAGAGTATTCATAGATATCAGTGGAAATGATTTAACCCTATTCACTAAAACAGTTAATCTTTTTTGCTGTATCAAGATTTTGCATCTATGATCCCATTCATCATAGCTTTTTTTTTGGTGAATGGTTTGTTTTATTCCCTCTCGAATGCAGACTGCTTGTTTGCAGAATGTTTTACGCCGAGTATCTATGTTCTGGGCCCCACTCGTGTTTCAAAGCGAGTAAGCCCTAAGGAAACAAGATACCAGAACTTGAATTTGAATGCATAGCAGCAACACCACACAGAAAGAAAATAAACATACAGAACACAGAAATACAGAATATAAGGCCTACACTGTACAATTAGAATTTTATTTACATTTGTGAAGTACTGTAGATGGTGATTCTAGCTACTATAAAAATGTTTGCCAACAAAAATTCTCAGTCCAAAAATAATGTAATAACAGAAGGAACTCACTCAAAATACTAGCAAAAGTATGCCCACTAAGACCCCTTTCACACTGGGTCGTTTTGCAGGCGCTATTGCATTAAAAATAGTGCCTGCAAACCGACCTGAAACAACTGCTGCTGCGTCTCCAGTGTGAAAGCCCAGAGGGCTTTCACACTGGAGCGGTGCACTAGCAGGACGGTAAAAAAAAGTCCTGCTAGTCGCATCATTGGAGCAGTGTATATACCGCTCCTGCCCATTGAAATCAATGGAACACCGTGGCTATACCATCGGCAATGCGCAGAGGCACTTTGCAGTGGTTTTTAACCCTTCCTTGGCCGTGAAATAAGCGGTAAAGCACCACACTTTACCGTCACCCCCGCTCCAGTGTGAAAGGGGCCTTAATAGTAAAGGTAAAGCTGACCTCCAACATTTAGTGAAGTTTTATTAGCTCATTTGGACCAAGCTGGTCCAGGTGAACTACTGCCATTGCCAACAGATAAAATGTATTTCAGCTCTGAATGGACTGTTTGTAGCCTCAGGGAGCTTTATATTGCATGACTGACCACAAAGCTTCCTCTGATTGGCTGTGCTGGAAAGGCAGGCAGATTTGTTAAAAAACAAGCAACTCAAGCTATTGAACTTGAAAATTCAAATCAAATTTACCTCAGCGTTCTCTTGAAAACCTTAAAGCCGAGTTTTCCTTATGCTGGGTCCAAATCACATTTTTTTTTTGTTCAACCCAGCAGGGCTAAATAAAAAAAAAACAGACACCTGAGGAGTTGTTGGACGAAATATCCAATGTTACTAAAATGATCTCCCCTTCTGTTCTATTGTGTTCTGCCCCACCCCCTCACCCACCAGAACACTCCAAGCAGCCTGCTCAGCCATTGGTTGAGTGTGCTAATGGGCAGACCATATCCAGTCATGCCCCTTCGACAGAAGCCTGCTCAACAAATTGACTGCAGTACACACAGGCCAAATGTCAGACTGTTGTTACTACTGAACTAGTCGATGACATCTGACATTGTGCCCATGTGTACTAGGGCTTTAAGCTAGTCCTACATTATACAATTTCCTCAAGATTTACCTTCAACTATGTAGTGCAGGGGCCTGCCTGACTGCATACAAATTGAAAGTGTTTAGGTTTGACCTAATATTATACATGTTTGGAAAATCTAAAGGAAAACTGTACAGACAAAGCCTTACTAAGATCAGAGAGGACCTACGTACCTGGAATAAAGAATCGTTTTACTGGTTTAGGCAAACAGCATCCTAAAAATAAATGTTCTCTCCAAACACCTTTATGTACTACAAGCCATCCGTGTTAGGATTCAGGCATACTTCCTTAGGCAAGAATTTGTCCAATTTTTGTGGTCCCACAATGGACACCATACAAGCTATTCTATCTGTTCACAGCCTAAAATTTGTGACGGTATTGGAATACCAGACCTGGTTAAATATCACAAAATGGTGCACATAGATCTGGACTGGTACAACCCATTTCAAGAGAAACAATGTATACAGATAAAGCAAGCTGCAACTCCTAATCTTTTTGAGGGCCTCTCATGGATTTTGGATGTCCTGATCGACAGGTTAGACTTCACCCCCTAAAACGGGATCACCCAATAAGTACTCGCCTGCAACAGGAAATACATTTTGCAGTCATGACTACGTTAACTTTAATCTGGTCCTGAAAAATAAGGCTGTTATTCGATTGAAGGACTCAGGCCACTCAAGGCTTGGTAATTTTAAGACATTTTCCAGTTTTCCCCCACTGCCACTGTGGCAGGCTATGTAACTGAAACATTTTCTCACTCAAACATTTAGGTACACTGCCCCCTTGTCACTCCTACTGCTTTAGAACATTTGGGCCTTGACTACTCTCCCATGTGTTACGTCCTGTCCGAATTACACAGCATCTTATCGCACCCTCCTGATCATTATTCATAAAATGCTGGGAACAAGACCTGAACACTGCTCTCTTAAACCAATAATGGCTAAGAATTTTACTGCTCGCACATGAGTCTTCTGTTTCAAGCAGAACAAATGAGACAGGCTACAAGTTGCTAGTTCGCTGGCACAGGGTCCAAAAACATTGGACAACCTATTCCCACAGTGCTCAAGCCTCTGCTGGAGATGCCAGCAGCATGTAGGATTACTCCTACATGTTTTCTGGGACTGTCCCATCCTTTACACTTTTTGGGATACAATTCAAGAGATCATACTTCAATTAACAGATGTCAGGTTGGGAAGTGACCCCACAGCATTCCTCCTCCACATGACACCAGTGCCCCTCAAACGTTAAAAAAAAAACTACCAATGCGGCAAAGGCCTGCATTCCACTATATTGGAAACAGACCTTTCCTCCCCCTCTCGGCCTCTGCATAAGCAAATTAAATCATGGGAAACTTGATGCCAAAGGCTAATTATACCAGAGGAGCAGTTTAGTAAAACTTGGGTTAGTTGGGGTTTGGTTTAGTTTGTGTTTTTCAAACCACGCTGATGCATAACACCCTTTTGTGTATAGTTTAGGGATATGGCTGCGACTAGTAGGTATTCTCTGTGCCATCCCCCCCCCCCCCCCCCGTCTACTCCCAACTTTTTGTTTTAATCCTTTTCACATCATCTTTCTTTTTTTCATCTATAAAAGGTATTTATGAGATTATTCTATAATTGAGGAGGCACAATATCACACCCACAGAAAATTGCCCACCTATAGACCTAATCCAAGCCAGTCTTCCAGATTCAGCCATTAGATTATGTTTACTCTGTGGGAGTAGTATTGCGGGGTCAGAACATAATTTGTATAATTCCTTGAACTGTTGGATTTTAAAGAATTAAAGAAAAATTTAATTAAATAAAAAAAAGTGATCTCTCCAGGGAGCAGGAGTTCCTTGTTCTCTTGTTACTGCTTTGAGTCCAATATCAGGTGGAGGATCTTGATCATTGCAATAAGGGGCAACCTAGAATCAGGTACGGATTTGGTCACTTCCCAGATAATCTGGTTTTGCTGTCCTGCTTCTCAGTTGCTAGCACTTGGCTTGGCTATTGAACCCAGACCCTAAGGGACAGTGACCTATTGAATTTGGTAATCTCTACACTTTTGAAAGCTAAGAAAATGACTTTTCACAATGTTTACCATTGCACTTGTAAAGTGTATTTCCGTTGGTTTAAGACATGGAAATGCCATCCCAAAAAATTCTCCATGGGGCAAATCCTGTCTTTTCTCCAGTCTGGTCTGGAACACTGTTTGACCTTGTTTACCATCGTTTTACAGTTTCTTTTTCAGAGACGACTTGCCTTTCAATCCTTAGTGAAGGCTGGCCTATGTACAGGGTGACACTCAAATTGTTAAGTCAGTTCATTCTCCAGCAACTTTCAAACTGGTTCTGGTTGCTCTTTGAGGTTTTGACCTATTGGGTGTATTTATCTATTTATACTTACTTGCAAGGTTGTCTCTCTCTTCATCATCATCACTTCTGCAAGGTGAGTTTCTCAGTTGGCAGCCCTAACCTGTACAGAACCCTATCTTGCACTATACAATCACAAGGCCGTTTTGAAGCCCAATGCATCTTTAACCTGAAGTTGGTTTCTTCCTTTCACCTTAACCAGGACATTGTTTTTTCATCTTTGTATTGCTCCTAAACATCCTAATGAGATTTCTCTACATTGTCTGGATCTAGTAGGCACTGTTCCAACTACAGCTCCCTTTTCAGCAGTTCAACTCTCTGCTCGTCATTCCTGAAGGTCCCCATACAGGACAACCTGCTTCTCGTTACCATATCTCGAAGCGCTTTCAACATTATTCAAGCTCAAGACCTCACTGGCAATATATATTTTTTCCTGGTCAAAGCACATTTAATATATATAATATATATATATAATATATATATAATATATCAGTGCTTTAGGGGCCCTTTAAGCATAATGCCATGTACACACAATCGGATATCTGATGGAATCTAATCCAATGGATTTTTTCGTCGGATATCCGATGAAGCTGACTTTCATCAGTCTTGCCTACACACCATCGGTCAAAAATCTGACCGTGTCCAAACGCGGTGACGTAAAACACTACAACGTGCTGAGAAAAATGAAGTTCAATGCTTCCGAGCATGCGTCGACTTGATTCTGAGCATGCGTGGATTTTTGACCGATGAACTTCCACAAAGACAATAGTTTTTTTATCCATAGGAAACATTTAAAACATGTTCTATTTTTTTTCACCGATGAAAAAATAACAAATGGGGCCCACACACAATCGGTTTGTCCAAAGAAAATGGTCCATCGGTCCGTTTTCATCAGACAAACCGATCGTGTGTACAGGGCTTCAGTCATCTGTGTCTCAGATTTACATGGATGCCATCTGGAATTCTGTTCACACATTTGTTAAGTTTTACTATGTGGGTATTTAGGCCTCAACTGGCTTCAGTTGTAATGCTCTTTAAGCGACCCTGTATGTTCTTTTGACAAACATTTGTTACCCTGTTGATTTTTTGTGGACCGGTTTGCCCTATGTTTTCATTTTTGCCCATTCCTTAGTTGGTTTATTTTTGGATGTACCTGAATGCTCATCCTGTATTATGTCAAGTACAATTAAGACAATATGATTTCTGACGAACAATAAAAACGTTTAATTTTGTACATTACATAACACGGGTCCCTCAATTTTGTTTCTTATGATACACTCCAAACTATTGCTTGAGACACAACTGAATCATGTTGGGAGTGGGTATACTGGGCTGTCCTTACAGCTTTGTTTTGCCAGTGTTCGATCTCCTGAAGGTGGCAGCACAAACCTGAAGTATGTACATGAAAACTAACCCTGCGTCTTATAATTTACTTAAAAAAAAAAAAAAAAAGGGTTTTAGGATTAGTCAAAATTCATGATATATTTTAGTTCCTACAACAACCATTACAACGTAGAGACTGAAAACCCTCATCTCCCTTAAGCTGGCAGGAGCTTCCAAAAGCTGTTGCAATTTAAACTATTCCAGAGTTGACAACGTTATTCGTTTGTGTAAAGTAAGCATAAAACCATCTACATAGCTATTACTTATAGGCTGTTTCCATTTAATCACATTGAATCTGAAGTTTTATGTACAGTAGGTGACAGGCACACTGTAAAAGTATTAACTTAAAATAATGATGGAATAAACAAAAATGTTTACAAACCAATGGCATACTTTAAAATACGATCAGTTGCATTTTATTTTTATAACATGGAACATAATCTTACATAGTTCACAAAACTATTCACGTTTTCCTATCCTAGGAGAGCGATGACAATAACAAACAAGGGATAATTGGCCATATCCAAACAAACTCCATTGCCATTAACCCAAGCCAGTATGCAAAATAAATTACTTCTCCAGAAGAACAAAATACATGTGCAAATGTGAGGAGGTAATATTAGGTGGGGTTTTATTTACATGAGGAATCAAGGTGCATATGATAGATTCAGAGGAAACAATAGTGTTTGGGAATGCTATGTCTGGATCACTTGGTATTGAACCTAAAACACTACTTAAAATCCCACATCCTTTTGTCAGTTTATTTAGAAGCATAACAGTATACTTTTGAATTGCAGAAATAAAATAGAGTACCTAAAAAAAGCCCACAGGAAGCACTGATAAAATAATCTCATGCAGTTAATGACCCATAAAGGCATAACAATTACTCAAACATTGTGCTACCCTTTATTGTCCCAAATCTCATTAATACCTGTACAATTAATTCAACATAACTCAACATAAGATACTATAAAGAATAAAAGTGAAATGAAGCAGAAAGACTCAAATTATTGGATGTGGCAACAAAAGTGAAGAGATAACTAAAATTATGGCCTTCATGACAGTTGGATTGACAAAAAAGCAGAAATAACTTTATTTTTACAAAGCTTTTTGTCCAGTTCACAAAATATTAATTTAGCTGATGAAAGGTGTTTTCTCTTATTGATACTGGTTTCAACAAAAAAAAAATGAGACACAGTTCTATACAGCTTCAAAGACAAGAATATGTCAAAAAAAGAAGGAAAGAAAAGTGTCCCTTCTTTAGGACCAGCGATAGATAGATAGATAGATAGATAGATAGATAGATAGATAGATAGATAGATAGATAGATAAGCAGACACAGTATCTCACAAAAGTGAGTAAACCCCTCACATTTTTGTAACTATTTAATTCTTTCTTATCATGTGACAACACTGAAGAAATTACACTTTGATACAATGTAAAGTAGTGAGAGTACAGCTTCTATAACAGGGTAAATTTGCTGTCCCCTCAAAATAACTCAACACACAGCCATTAATGTCTAAACCGCCAGCAGCAAAAAGTGAAGTGAAAATGTCCAAATTGGGCCCAATTAGCCATTTTCATCTTGTTATGTAACTTGTTAGTGTTACGATGTCTCAGGTGTGAATGGGTAGCAGGTATGTTAAATTTGGTGTTCTCACTCTCTAATACTGGTCACTGGAAGTTCAACATGGCACCTCATGGCAAAGAACTCTGGGGATCTGAAAAAAAATATTTTGCTCCACATAAAGCTGGCATAGGCTATAAGAAGATTGCTAAGACCCTGAAACTGAGCTGAGAATGGTGGGCAAGACCATACAGCAGTTTAACAGGAGAGGTTCCACTCAGAACAGGACTTGCCATGGTCGACCAAAGATGTTGAGTGCACACGCTCAGCGTCATATCCAGAGGTTGTCTGTGGGATATAGACATATGAGTGTCAGCCTGTCAGTGCCCAGACCATACATTATTGGGTTCAGATGGTGTCATGTGTGTGTGTGTGTGTGTGTGTGTGGCGGCAACCAGATGAGGAGTACAAAGCCAAGTGTGTCACTGTAGTATTTTATACAGTCAAGCATGGTGGTGGGATGTCATTATCTGGGGCTGCCGGCACTTAGGAGCTACAAAATCAGCAAAGAAAGCCGCTGGACTTCAAGCCAGCACCAGTGCAATACAGTACAGTGCCGTCAATAAATGTGACCCAAGCGCCCTGTTTTAAACCATTTTACTACTGGGCATGTGTCTTCCCTATCAAAAAATTGTGCCAAAAAATAATCAGATCACCTTGAGGTGTCTTCTTTCCAAAAAAGGATCATTTATTTTTCACCCACTGCATAAAGGGTCAGGGACTTTTTTGGCTCAATAGATTTCAATGAACAAGCTGTAGAAAAGCATGCTCCTCAATTAGCGTGTTGCATTTGTTAATCTGCCATAATAAAAATTTAACCAAAAGAAAAGCATAAAAAATGAAAATTGCGGTAAAAATGCATGTTCAAAAATGCAAAATGCACAGAAAAAAAAAAACATTGAAGAAACGACCAAAAGCAAACTGCATAGGTGTGAACTGAGCCTTAAAACAGAAAAAAAGAGGAACTGTCTTTTTTCCAATTCTGGGTCTTTGTTGCTTTACATAGCAAATATATAACTATACATATGTGGTTATTAAATACCACCTAAAGACATACCTATCTCTCTAAAAAGTATTGCAAGACTGGGTAATTGTCATAGTATAAGTGGTTAATTAGTAGAATATGCGTTTTAGCGATATATAATATACAGATATGAGGGAGTCCTGAGCAAAAATCATATAGGTGAGACCATACCATCTTGTAAGTTAGGAGTCAGCTTTAAAAACAGTCTATGCAAGAGACTATAAACAAAGAAGAGTTTAGTGATATAGGAAGGAAGCTAGAGAACAATATGTAGCTATTGGCCTGCAGCTTTCTAGCATAAAAAGGAGTTTTTTAGGCACTCTGTATTTCATCATCTAATTTACAGTTTTTATTTTCTAATATGGTCATGGAAGTGTGTCATACTAAATCCCTAGAGAATACTTTGAAAAGGTATCTCATATCAACAAAATTAGAAACTGGGCTGTTTTTTTATTTTTTTTTACACACGTAAAAAGACACATTTTAAGCCTGGAGACAGGGCTGGTGCAAGAATTTTTGACACCCTAGGCGAAACCTAATTTTGCAGCCCCCCCCTGGCTCCACCCCGGACTCCACCCCCTTTGCCCTGCTTATGTATACCCTAACTTTTTAATGAAGCGCCCATCAAATACCGCCTCTCCAGCGTCCATCAAATAGTCTCAGCTGTGCCCATCCATTTCACTTCACCTGTGCCCATCAAATACAGTCTAAGCTGTGCCCATCCATTTCACTTCACCTGTGCCCATCAAATACAGTCTCAGCTGTGCCCATCCATTTTGCCTTACCTGTGCCCATCCATTTCACCTCACCTGTGCCCATAAATTAGTCTCAGCTGAGCCCATCCATTCTGTCTCACCTGTGCCCATCAAATACAGCCTCACCCGTGCCCATCAAATACAGTCTCAGCTGTGCCCATCCATTCTGCCTCAGCTTTGCCCATCAAATAAATCTCAACTGTGCCCATCAAATACAGTCTCAGCTGTGCCCAAATACAGTCTCACCTGTGCCCATCAAATACAGCCTCACATGTGCCCATCTATTCCGCCTCAGCTGTGCCCATCAAATACAGCCTCAGCTGTGCCCATGAAATACAGTCTCAGCTGTGCCCATCAAATACAGCCTCATTTGTGCCCATCAAATACAGCCTCACATGTGCCCATCTATTCCGCCTCAGCTGTGCCCATCAAATACAGTCTCAGCTGTGCCCATCAAATACAGTCTCAGCTGTGCCCATCAAATACAGTCTCAGCTGTGCCCATCAAATACAGTCTCACCCGTGCCCAAATACAGTCTCACCTGTGCCCATCAAATACAGCCTCACATGTGCCCATCTATTCTGCCTCAGCTGTGCCCATCAAATACAGCCTCAGCTGTGCCCATGAAATACAGTCTCAGCTGTGCCCATCAAATACAGCCTCATCTGTGCCCATCAAATACAGCCTCACATGTGCCCATCTATTCCGCCTCAGCTGTGCCCATCAAATACAGTCTCAGCTGTGCCCATCAAATACAGTCTCACCCACGCCAATCACATACAGCCTCACCTGCGTCCATCAAATTCTACCTCACCCATGCCCATCAAATACAATCTCACCTGCTCCTATCAAATACAGCCACACCCACGTCCGATCAATCACATCAGTGCCAAATAATGCAAATCAAGCTCTGGGGGGGGGGGGGGCAGATATTTTAATATACACATACATTTAAAAAAAAATATTGTTAACACATACACAAAAGTTTTACTTTACTCACCACACCAACTTGAATGGTGAACCCTGTGGTGGCTGCCTGCCCTCGCTCACACCACCTCTGCTGTTGTACAGTGGCACTGGGGTGCCTCTTCAATGCTCCACCTGTCCCCCCAAGCCCGGGAGCCGCCAGTACCCATGATGCATTGCACGGCATCAGGCTCCACACACTGTGACTGACAGGACTCAGGAGAGGGGGGGGGTGCCAGGGGGCGCTGTGCTACGGACGGTACACCTCCTCCTGTCACACACAGACTGTCAGTCATTGTGGACAGAGAGAGAGCTGAGAAGGGAGGGGCTGCTGCTGCCTCATGTGAGTCGGCTCTTTCTGCTGAAAAGGAGGATCATTGCTGGACACGGACGGACCTTTGGTGACACAGGAGATGAGATGATGACATTAATGGAGGGCGCCCAGGCTGGGGGGGGATGGACCTATCTATGCCACTTGTGATACACGCTAATGTCAGTCAGACTCACTCAGAGCAGAGAACTGGAGCCGCGCGCGGGGGGGGGGGGGGGGGGATTTCTGCCTAGCAGCGCTGCTTCACATGTCAGGGCTGAGGACGCTGCCGCCTACCAGCATTTTGTGGAGGACAGTGCGGGAGTAATAGCGGTCGGGCGCCTCTAGGCGACAGTGCGCTCTAGGCGGTCGCCTAATCCGCCTAGTGGTAGCGCCGGCCCTGCCTGGAGATTAGTTAAAACCCCCAAACATTAGATATCCTCTGAACAGGCCATGGAAAAATGAATGGCTGGAGTTTAAAAAAAAAATGATATCACACAATAATAGCACCACAGTTTCTCAAACACATAATTACAGCAAAAAAAAAAACAACTAAAGCTAGTTTAGGTACATACACATGCAAAACATTACAGAATTTTCAATTAAATTATAAAAGATAAAGTCGTGCCAAATATATATATATATATATATATATATATATATATATATATATATATATATATATATATATATATATTCAACATGTCAAGCCTTAACATTGTGCACCTCAGTGAAATGATGACAAACATCAGTACACAATATTATAAATAGGCAAAGCTTTAAAAGCCTTTTACAGGTCATCCGTTTAGAGTTAACCATAAATGATGGCCCACAAATTATAGCTCTTACACATGTTTATGTTCATAAGTACATGTACGTGGGGAAGCGGGAATAATATAGTGTTTATTATTGCTATTGGGCAGAGAGGGGTTTAAGTGCTTGGCTGACATTTCTCACACCTTTTTCACTTAACTTTATTGCTTTTACTTTATACCATTTAGTGTGACAGGTTATCTTTAATTTGATGTCTCCCCTGCCCTCCACTGAAGTTAAAGGAGCCCAGATTGTGCTCCATTAGCTTTTTCCACAGCCACATATGACAGCTAAATCCAGTAGTGACATAATACAGAATACAGTGGAACCTTGGATTACAAGCATAATGTGTTCCAGGAGATTGCCCGTAATCCAAAGTACTCACATATCAAAGCGAGTTTCCCCATTGAAGTCAATGGAAACAAAAATAATTTGTTATGCATTGACTTCAATGGCATGCAATACCGCATGCAGCCAGAGGCACGGGGGGGCGACGAAGAGCCTCGGAAACATCCGAAAAGGCCAGAGGACACTTCGGCTGACCTCAGCAAACCTCGGAATGACTTTGTTCCCGAGATTTGCCGAGGTCAGCCGAGCTGTCCTCAAGCCTTTTCATGCATTTCCGATCGGCTGCGATCAGCAACTTTCGGCTCTGCTCAGCTCTGGCGCCCCCACCTCAGGCCAAATGTGGTATGCAGGCCCCATTAGCTTGAATTCTGCTTGTTTTATGATTCAACACTTGCAAACCGAGTCAGATTTTTTTTTTTTTTTAAATGCTCGTCTTTCAAAAAGCTTGTTAAAGAGGAGGTAAATCCTGATGGGTGTTAATTCCTCATTGTTTCCCTGTACTATGCGTCGCATAGTAGCCCATTATGTGACACTTACCTGCAGGAGAAGTCTGTGATATCCACATCTTTCTCGCTAGTAGCGAGCGGCCATTCTTAGCCCTTCTTCCTTCCGAGGGCGCGAGCTCCGGCTCTGTGACTGGCCGGAGTCACGTCACTTTAACGGCATTACCCGAAATAGAAACGACACAGCATGCCCTTTTTAACACCGGCACATGCGCAGGAGAAATCGTCGTACGATGATTTGCAAATATCTCCTAGACTGGGCAGGTCTGGGAGATATTTCAATCACCTACAAGTAAGCCTTCATCTAGGCTTACCTGTAGGTTAAAATGGTTGTAAAGGGTCCTTGGAAGCCATTCATGGAAGCTTCCATCTGAAAGCCAACAGTCAGCTTGTAATATTTACAGATCTTCCAAAAGTGAGTACACCCCTCACATTTTTGAAAATATTTTATTCTATCTTTTCATGTGTCTTTACCCTCTTGAGCATGGAGTTCACAAGGGCTTCACAGGTTACCACTGGAGTCCTCTTCCACTCCTCCATGATGGCATCACAGAGCTGGTGGATGTTAGAGACCTTGCTCTCTTCCACCTTCTGGTTGAGGATGCCCCACAGATGTTCATTAGGGTTTAGGTCTAGAGACATGCTTGGCCAGTTCGTCACCGATACCCTCAGCTTCTTTAACAAGGCAGTGCTTGTCATGGAGGTGTGTTTGGGGTTGTTATGTTGGAATACTGCCCTGCGGCCCAGTCTCTAAAGGGAGGGGGTCATGCTCTGCTTCAGTATGTCACAG
The DNA here is from genome assembly GCF_905171775.1 of Rana temporaria. NCBI lineage: Eukaryota > Metazoa > Chordata > Amphibia > Anura > Ranidae > Rana > Rana temporaria. The sequence continues at coordinate 134,467,845 of NC_053489.1, forward strand.
TACATGTTGGCATTCATGGTTCCCTCAATGTAGCTCCCCAGTGCCAGTAGCACTCATGCAGCCCCAGACCATGACACTCCCACCACCATTCTTGACTGTGGGCAAGACACACTTGTCTTTGTACTCCTCACCTGGTTGCCGCCACACATGCTTGACACCATCTGAACCAAATAAGCTTATCTTGGTCTCATCAGACCATAGCATATGGTTCCAGGAATCTATGTCATTAGTCTGCTTGTCTTCAGCAAACTGTTTCCAGGCTTTCTTGTGCATCATCTTTAGAATAGGCTTCCTTCTGGGACGGCAGCCATGCAAAGCAATTTGATGCAGTACGCAGCATATGGTCTGAGCAATGACAGGCTGCCCTCCCACCACTTCAACCTCTGCAGCAATGCTGGCAGCACTCTATGTCTATATCTATTTCCCACACACAACCTATGTATATGACGCTGAGCATGTGCACTCAACCTTTGGTCGACCATGACAAGGCTTGTTCAACCTGTCCTGTTAAACAGCTGTATAGCCTTGGCCAACTCGCTGCAGCTCAGTTCCAGGGTCTTTGTAATCTTCTCATAGCCCAGGCCATCTTTATGTAGAGCAAAAATTCTTATGTTCAGATCCTCAGAGAGATCTTTGCCATGAGGTGCCATGTTGAACTTCCAGTGACCAGTATGAGTGAGTGAAAGCGATATCAAATTTAACACACCTGCTCCCCATTAACATCTGAGACCTTGTAACACTAAGGAGTCACATGACACTGGGGAGGGAAAATGGTTAATTGGGCCCAATTTGGAAATGTTCAGTTAAGGGTGGACTCACTTTTGATGCCAGCAGTTTAGACATTAATGGCTATTTTGAGGGGATAGCACATTTACACTGTTATACAAGCTGTACACTCACTAGTTTAAGATTGTAGCAAAGTGTCATTTATTTATTTTTGTCACGTGAAAAGATGTAATAAAATATTTACAAAAATGTGAGACGTGTACTCACTTTTGTGAGATACTGTATAGAGAGAGAGAGTGGAAACAAAAAGTCTACACACCCCTGTTTAAATGTCAGTTTTCTGTGATGTAAAACAATGAGACAAAGATGAATCCTTTCCAATTTTTTCTACCTTTAACTGCTTGCCGACCAGCCACCACAGTTATACGGCGGCAGGTCGGCTCTGCTGGGCGAGATCACGTAGCTATACGTCAACTCGCCGAGGAGCCAATAGGGGCGCGCACGCGCCCGACGCGCGTGCCCTGCATTCGCCATCACCGCCGGGCACCTGCGACCGCTCGTTACAGAGCGAGAACCGGGAGCTGTGTGTGGGGGAGAAATGCCTGACCGTCTGTTCATACAATGTATGAACAGCGATCAGTCATTTCCCCTAGTCAGTCCCCCTCAGTTAGAACACACCCAGGAAACATACTTAACCCCTTCCTCGCCCCCCTAGTGTTAACCCTTTCCCTGCCAGTGGCATTTTTATAGTAATCAATTCATTTTTATAGCACTGATCGCTTTAAAAATGCCAATGGTCCAAAAATGTGTCAAAAGTGTCCGCCATAATGTCGCAGTACCGATAAAAATCGCTGATCGCCGCCATTACTGGTAAAAATAAATATTAATAAAAATGCCATAAAACTCCCCTATTTTGCAAACGCTATAACTTTGGCGCAAACAAAAAAACACTTATTGCAATTTTTTTTTACGAAAAATATGTAGAAGAATACGTAGCGGCCTAAACTGAGGAAAAAAAATGTTTTTTAATATATTTTTGGGGGATATTTATTATAGCAAAAAGTAAAAAATATTATTTTTTTTCAAAATTGTCACTCTATTTTTGTTCAAAGCGCAAAAACTAAAAACCACAGAGGTGATCATATACCACCAAAAGAAAGCTTTATTTGTGGGGGAAAAAAACGCCAATTTTGTTTGAGAGCCACGTCGCACGACCGCGCAATTGTCAGTTAAAGCGACGCAGTGCCGAATCGCAAAAAGTGGCCTGGTCTTTAACCAGCAATATGGTCCGGGGCTGAAGTGGTTAATGTAACCTATCAACTGTACAACTCAATTGAAAAAAAAAACACTTTTAGGGGAAGGAAATACAAAAAAAAAAATGTGGCTGCATAAGTGTGCACACCCTCTTACAACTGGGGATGTAGCTGTGTTCAGAATTAAGCAATCACATTCAAACTCATGTTAAATAGGAGTCAGTACACACCTGCCATCATTTAAAGTGCCTCTGATTAACCCCAAATAAATTCAGTCGCATCCTACAGCAAAAGCCATGGTCCGCAGAGAGCTTCCAAAGCATCAGAGGATCTCATTGTTAAAAGGTATGAAGTCAGGAGAATGGTACAAAAGTATTTCCAAGGCATTCAATTTAACATGAAACACAGTGAAGACAGTCTTTATCAAGTGGAGAAAATATGGCACAACAGTGACATTACCAAGAACTGGACATCCCTTTAAAATTGATGAAAAGACAATAAGAAAACTAATCAGGAAGCCTGCCAACGAGCTGCAGGAATATCTGGCAAGTACTGGCTGTGTGGTACATGTGACAACAATCCCCCATATTCTTCATGTCTAGGCTATGGGGTAGAGTGGCAAGACGGAAGCCTTTTCTTAACAAGAAAAACACCCAAGCCTGGCTAAATTTTGCAAAAAACACATCTTAAATTTCCCAAAAGCTTAAAATATATATGAACTTTAATAACCGCTACAATCGTTTTTTTTTTTTTTCTCTAAGTTAGGAGGAAATTGCATAGTCAAACAATATTTTTACTTTGTCTTGCTGTCTATTTTTCCCAGAGTAGGCACACAGCTTCTTATAATACAGCTCTCATGAAATGTAGTGATCAATGAATGATTGTGAATATTTAACCTGTTTGCAAAGTGAATAAGGGTTAATTTCTAGAAGAAGTTATTATTAACCACTTTGTTACCGGGCCTATTTTGGCACTGTTCTCCTTTATGTAAAAATCACAATTGTTTTGCTAGAAAATTAATCAGAACCCCCAAACATTATATATTTTTTTTTAGCAGACACCCTAGGGAATAAAATGGCGGATATTGCAACTTTTTTTCTCGCACGGTATTTGCGCAATAATTTTTCAAACGCCTTTTTTTAGGGAAAAAAACAGTTTCATGAATTAAAAAATAACAAAACAGTAAAGTTAGCCCAATTTTTTTGTATAATGTGAAAGACGATGTTACGCCGAGTAAATAGATACCTAACATGTCACGCTTTAAAATTGCGCACACTCATGGAATGGCGCCAAACTTCGGTACTTAAAAGTCTCCATAGGCGACGCTTTAACATTTTTTACAGGTTACTATTTTTGAGTTACAGAGTAGCTCTAGTGATAGAATTGTTGCCCACGCTCTAACGCACGCGATGATACCTCACATGTGGGGTTTGAACGGTGTTTACATATGTGGGCGGGACTTGCATGCGCGTTCGCTTCTGCACGCGAGCGACCGGGACAGGGGCGTTTTAAATTTTTTTTTTTTATTATTTTATTTTATTTTTTTACTTCATTTTTTTATTTTTACACTTTTTTTGAATTTTTTTTTTTTTGATCACTTTTATTCCTATTACAAGGAATGTACACATCCCTTGTAATAGGAATCACTGTGACAGGTCCTCTTTATGGAGAGATGTGGGGTCAATAAGACCCCACATCTCTCCTACAGGCTTACAAGCATGAAATCGGTGAAAAACATTTCACCGATTACATGCCGACAGCCGCGATTGCTGGCTTTGTTTACTTCCGGGTACCGGGCGTGACGTCATAACGTCGCGCCCGGCCCTCCGACGGTCATAGAGATGACTGTGACCGTCTGGGCGGCCTTGCGCTAAAAGTAGCCGTACGGAAACTCCATACCTGGCTTGCGCGGGGCCCGCGCAAGCTTGTGAATCAGTGGTAGTATGCAATTTGCATACTACAAGCTGATACACAATGGGAGCGCCCCCTAGCGGCCCCCGCAAGAATGCAGCCTAAAATCTGCGAGGCATAAGAGCCTTATGCCGCGCAGATTTTAGCCTGCAGTCGGTGTAACGAGGTTCCTGAATCAGGAGCACTCGTTACACCGGAGCAAGTAAGCACTTGCGCTGCATAACCTATGGTTGCGCGGGCGCAAGTGCTTCTTGAATCTGGGCCATTGTAATTATATATGTTTCTCTTAGTAGTGGCTGAAGACATTTCATTCAGCCTACAGAGTATATTGTTCATTTAGCTTGCTAATTCATGGCATTTAGCACATAGCAAAGCTCTAGACATTACAGAGTCAGTGAGTTAAACCACCTTATGTGATGGACCCCATGCTGGGATGTTCAATCAAGATAGCCCCACCCTTTTTAAGCCTGGGAAAGTTCACTTTAATCTGCTGTCGGATATAGTCACCAGGATTTGCATGAAAGGGGGCTGACTTATGTAGTCAGGCGTCCAATCCTGATCCTAGCTAGGCCAACCAATGGGACGTCAGCATAGAGAGATATACTCCACAGCACAGAAAAATGGAGCTCACTTTATGGAAGGATGGCTTGAAGGATGAGTCTAAAGGGTAAATATGGTATAGACATTGTATACCTACATGTAGCAACTGCACACGCTTGTAATCTAATGTTTTAGAGGCATATGCTCTATATTCCTTATTTTATATTTCGTATTTTAACCTACGGTCTTCATGTAAATGTATGTATTTTAATCTATGGTCTTGTTTGAGACTATATGTATACGATATAATAAATGTTTATTATGTTGAAGCTTTCAATTCTGGTCAAAAGAACTCTTACTTAACTCTTATCATAGCTTTGAGATATTAAATCATAAAATATAGAATTATTAGTTAATAGGGTAATCTCTTTTCCTATATCCTTATCAGGAATGCTGGCAACATAATACTGGTTTGCTTGGATGTTCACATTTTGTCTGTATATAAATATGCACGGGAATCCTTTAAGAGTAGACAAACAGTGTGTATCTTTTCTAAATTACAATGAGTATTGATATTGTGATATTGAATGTACTTAACGGTTTGCAAGGACAGAGACTTATTAGGAGGGATCAATGTCCTTTTTGGGTAACTTGAAGCCTAAGACAGTTAGGGCTGAAATCTAGATAGTTATAAAAGACACACCACCATTAAGCAGTCCTTGTACTGCAGAGTTTTGATTGGGGAAGAGTCTGCATATAAAAACTTTCACATTTAAAGTGGTTCTAAAGACAGAAGACATTCTATGCGTGACAAAAAAAAAAACGTATGTGTGCAGAAGCCCCCCTCAACTCCCCTAATACTTAACTGAGCCCCATCTATATCAAGCAATGTTGCACGAGAGACTTGGCTGTCTGGGACTCTGCCTTCTGATTGTCTGAGACACACAGCGGGTGTCATTGGCTCCCGCTGCTACTAATCAAAGTCAATGAGCCAATGAGGAGAACTTTAATAAAAAATGTCTGCTCATGTGCCACTGATATATCTTCTCTTTCAGTAGATACTTGGCAAACTGCCCAACTTTAGAGTCTTTGTTCTTATCTTTTAGGATTAATTACTTTACAGTACATGCAGCTAGAGAGGCAATTGATCTCTTGTATTAAAGATATTTTAGTGCTTGCTAAGACTATTTCAACATTGTATTAACTATAGTCTGGGCACATGAGCTTAAAGCACAGTATATTATCTGGAAAGGGAATGTGGTGTACAGCTTTTCTTCTTTAGATAAAAGGACTTCCTGTTTTTCTCACCACCCACTTTTTTTTGCTTATATTTTATTGTTCTAATACAAAGAAGAGGAAGAACATAAGCAATTGTGTCAGGTACAGACATTAACAAGTACAAATGCAAATGTTGGTAGGGTTAGGATGAGCCAAAGGCTTATAGAAGTAGGAGGATGCAATCTCCTTAAATAAAAAAAAAAAAAATGCAAAGTATACTAAATGATGTGTATAGACAGTGGCGTCACTAGGGTTTGTGTCACTTGGTGTGGTAAAAAATGGTGTCACCCACCCCCCTATTTTCGGTTTGACAGTCCAGCATTAGCATTTGTTGGCGCACATTGCTGCAGTCAATAAGACCTGTAGGCAGCATTGGGGTTAGAGGATAGCAGGTTAGGCACTTCCTAATGGCTCAGTGCCTAGGAACAGTAATGGATAATGGCCAAGGAGCCCTCTTACCAGACCCAGCGAAATTGCAGCAGAGATCCCTCTGGCTGGACATTCACTGTCTCTGGGTTGCCAAGGCTAGCTCTGCACAGGCAGCAAACCAGAGGCTTGATTTACACACACACACACACATATATATATATATAGTAAGGGGTTAGTTCGGTAGCAGGGGTGTGTGACCCCCCTGGATGGGTTCACTACACACTGATTTATACAGAGAAACAACCGAAGACGGTTGAAAACAAAGAATTTGGTTTATTCTTCCATCTTGCTGGAAACAATTGCAAGCATCCAAACAGCATAAACAACATCAAACACAAAATAAACCCTGGCCTCCTCCTGTCCACTGATGCCGAGAAGGCTTTTGACAGGGTGGATTGGACATATCTGCGGGCGGTGTTGTCTAAATTGGGACTCGGGCCGAAAATGCTTTCTTGGGTCTCCTCCTTGTACAGTAGGCCAGAGGCTCGGGTTAGGGTAAACGGTACTCTTTCTGACCCTTTCCCTATTGGGAATGGGACGAGACAGGGCTGCCCACTGTCGCCCCTTATTTTTGCCCTCACCCTGGAGCCTCTGCTTAGTAAGATACGTTCTAACCCTGATATTAGGGGCTTTTGCGTTGGCTCTCAGGAACATAAGCTCTCTGCCTACGCGGATGATGTCCTTTTTTATGTAGCGAACCCCCTGCTTTCTCTGCCCAATATTATGATGGAACTTCGGACTTTTGGCTCTATTTCTAACTTCAAAATTAACTTTACGAAGTCCGAAATCCTATCGTTAAAGGTCCCGTCGGATCTGCGTACACGGTTGCAATCCTCCTTCCCCTTTACATGGTGCACCACCCACATGAAATGTTTGGGGGTATACCTCACCCCCCTTTACTCTCAATTATATTCTAGTAATTACGTCCAATTGCTTTCCACCATTAAGGCGGACTTACACCGTTGGGACAGGGAGGTTTTCTCGTGGATGGGCCGAGTCAGTGTGTTAAAGATGAATGTGCTTCCTCGCATTTTGTTTTTCCTCCAAATGGTGCCTATCTCTTTGCCTAGGTCTTTTTTCTTGAGCCTTAACAGTGCGTTTCTCCGATACATCTGGCAGGGTAGAAGTCCTCGTCTGGCTCTCCGTATTTTGCAGAGGCCCAAACGACTAGGAGGTATGGGTGTCCCTGACATTCGCAAGTATTACGAAGCTATTGCCCTTCAGAGAATTTTAGACTGGCACCATGGAGTGTCCTCTAAGAAATGGGTCCCTTTGGAAAAATGTATGGCAGGCCGTAATCTATCCCATGCCCCTTGGCTTCCCCACTCACAGAGGGGTCTGTCGTCCCATGTTTCCCTAATGTCCACTCACGCCTTGAAATTATGGGATACTATGAATAAGACGGGAGACTTTGCCCCCCCTTTTTCCCCCCTGGCACCTTTAGGGGGCTTCCCCTGGTTCCTACCGGGGGAACATCCATCCTTTTTGCGCTCCTGGACAGCAGACGGCGAACTGCGTTGTGGCCGGTTTTTCCAGGATCGGGGCCTACTATCCCTGGGGGAACTTAGGGCCCAATATGGGGGGTTTTCAATGGATAGCTGGAGGCATGGGCAGCTTCAACATTTTGCACAGGGCCTGCCCCATTCCATACGCTCCCCCACATCTGCTACCCCTTTTGAGAAGCTCTGTATGTCCTCCTCCCCTGTCCCCCATGCTATATCTATACTTTATGGCCTCTTGCAGGACCGGAGTTCTCGTGGGAGACCTGCTTACATCCGGGAGTGGGAGAGAGATTTGCAGCATACGTTTACTGATAACCAGCTTAGCCAGCTGTACCGTCTCACACATTCTAGCTCAGTCGATACGAAAATGCAGGAAAACGGGTATAAGGTTCTGACCAGGTGGTACAGGGTGCCCACTAGACTTAAGCAGATTTACCCAACGACCTCAGATACCTGTTGGCGGGACTGCGGTCATAAGGGCACTTTTCTACACATCTGGTGGGAATGCCCTAAGTTGCGCTCATTTTGGCTGGATATTAGGTCCCAAGTCAACTCCATCCTTGACGTGGACCTGCCAGACTCCCCGATGAATTTCCTCCTGCATGTTCCCGCCGTCCCCCTTGGCCTGTACCGGAAATCAGTGCTACCGCATCTTTTGAATGCGGCTAGGAGATTGATTCCTATTTTTTGGAAGACCAGCCGGGTCCCGTCCCGTTTGGACTGGATTCGGATGGTGAACAATGTCAGGTCGGCGGAGGAGTGGATGGCGAGGCATAGGGACGAATACGACAAATGGTACAGGATCTGGGCTACCTGGCTGCACTATGTGGGGGAGGGGGAGGGAGACACAGCTATACCTCTCACGCCTTAATTCCAGGTAGATGAGGGACGGTGACTGGGTCTGTTTCCCTTTTCCCTCTTCCCTCCCTGTACTCCTCGCCATCAAACCACTGTGTATGTGACCATATCTGTTGCTGGACTGTTTCGATGCCTATGGGTACTCCCTCTTTATAATTTTTTTTCTTGTTTTTGTTTTTCTGATTTTTATTATGTGCCTGTTTTTACTTACCTGCCTGACCAAGATGATCTACCTTTTGTTTCTATGGGCCCTTGCACATGGCAGACTATTTAGGGACAACTTCAAGTTGTTTTGGTTTATATGTTACTTAACCCTGCAAGTGTAACCTTCGTCCTTATTATTTAGTCTGCGAGATGTTCAATTGTGCCCTCGGTTCCTTTGTAATTTCTGATTGTATGGTTGGACGGCATTGTATGCACCCTCTTCGTCCTTTTATATTTTTCTTTTTTTTTTTTTTTTGCTTTGCTGTTGTATAATGAAAAACAAAAAATTTCTTTATGGATAAATAAAGATTATATAAAAAAAAATAAACCCTGGCCACTTGGGGCGTCTACCTTCACCACACAGGAACCTATCTATGGAGTCTGGCACATCCTACTGCTGAGCAGACACTGCAGGTCATACAGCAGAGAAACAAATAGTATTTTTGATTTTTATCACACAAAAATCAACAGCACCTCACCTCTTCAGAAGTATTTCTGCTCACTGCTCTCCTTCACTCAAAAAGCCTCAAAATGCAGCAATCAGTAGTAATCCTCTGGATTACATATAGAGGCCTTAATTGCCTCATTCTGAACAGCTGAAGTTTTTTCAACGTCCTTAAATCTTTCTGGCTGCTTCTGCAGCCGACACCTGATACTAATTGGTATATTGTCTAAACAAGGCAGACATGTATCTGCCGTCTGTGACAACACCCACAGATTTACCTGACTTCCTGTCACTATATATATACAGTTATGTTCAAAATTATTCAACCCCCCAATGCTGTAAAGGGTTTTAGGAAATTTAGTGTATATTTGTAATTGTATTCAGAATGAAATCCTACAAGGACTTCTTAAAGAACCATATGCAACTAAAATGACATCAATTGGTTTTGTAATACAGTAGTAAATGTTTATTTTGTGAATTCTTCATTTACACAATTATTCAACCCCTTAAAGACTACCACTCTGAAGAACATAGGTTCATTGAAGTGTTTTCAATCAGGTATTGAAAACACCTGTTAATGGCAGGGAGTAGCAATAAAGCCTAATAAGCACCAATTAGGCAGCTTTAAAATGACTGTGATACTTGGCTCCTTCTAGACATTTACTGGTGTGGTTACAAACATGGTGAAGTCAAGAGAATGGTCCAGGAAGAGAAGAGGTGATTACTCTTCACAGGAAGGGCAATGGCTACCGTGTTTCCCCGAAAATAAGCCTGGGTCTTATTTTAATTTTGTTACCCAAAAACACACTAGGGCTTATTATCGGGGTAGGTCTTATTCTATCTTGTCTCCCCCCTGCCTCTCAGAAATCCCCTGTGGAAATTCCTAAAACTTACAGCACTGCATATTGCATTATGTGTATGTCTGGAATTCAAATTGTACAACATACCTTCTTAGTGCTGGGAACATCTGTAACCCTTGGAAGCTCTCTTCAAGCACTGCAGAGGGAGGGGGGCCCGATATCCCTCGCTGACAGCTTGCAGAAGAGATGATATCAGCTGATCGCTGCTCAGCTATTCTGTTGCCCGTCTGAGCCCTTATCTCAGCTTTAAGGAATGCAGAGGGAGGGGGGCCCGAAATTCCACCCGACAGCATTCAGAGAAGCAGATCGGCGTAACATCAGCTGATCGCTGCTCGGCATTTTCGTTGCCAGTCGGAGCCCTTATCTCAGCTCTAAGGAATGCAGAGGGAGGGGGGCCCGACATTCCACCCGACAGCATTCAGAGGAGCAGATCGGCGTAACATCAGCTGATCACTGCTCGGCATTTTCGTTGCCAGTCGGAGCCCTTATCTCAGCTCTAAGGAATGCAGAGGGAGGGGGGCCCGACATTCCTCCTGACAGCTTTTAGAAAAGCAGATCAGCGTAACATCAGCTGAGCGCTGCTTGGTGATTCCGTGGCCCGCCAAAAGTCTCTTCACATCTCTAAGGAATGCAGAGGGAGGAGAGACCGCGATCCCCGCTGGGAGGAGACTGGAAGATAACAGCGCGAGTACAGCTGAGAGCAGAGGGAGGTCAGCGCTATACCAAAAGGTACAACTACACTATACAATACAGTAATAGAGTGGACTCTAGTATTTCCCTGACACTTTAAACTAGGGCTTATTTTCAGGGTAGGGCTTATATTGCAGCCCTTCCTGAAAATCGGGGTAGGTCTTATTTTCGGGGTAGGTCTTACTTTCGGGGAAACACGGTATAAGAAGATTGCAAAGATGTAACATACCAAGAGACACCATAGGAAGCATCATTCGCAAATTGAAGGCAAAGGGCACTGTTGAAACGCTACCTGGTCGTGGCAGAAAGAAGATGCTGACTTCAACTGCTGTGCGCTACCTGAAGCGTAGAGTGGAGAAAAGTCCCAGTGTGACTGCTGAGGAACTGAGAAAATATTTGTCAGATGTGGGTACTGAAGTTTCTGCTCAGACAATACAGCGCACACTGCGTAATGAAGGCCTCCATGCCAGAACTCCCATGCTGTCTCCAAAGAATAAGAAGAGTCGACTGCAGTATGCCAAAAGTCATGTGGACAAACCACAGAAGTTTTGGGATTGTGTTCTGTGGACTGATGAAACAAAATTAGAACTGTTTGGGCCCATGGATCAACTCTATGTTTGGAGGAGGAAGAACAAGGTCTATGATGAAAAGAACACCTTGCCTACTGTGAAGCATGGCGGGGGGGTCAATCATGCTTTGGGGCTGTTTTGCTTCTGCAGGTACAGGGAAGCTTCAGCGTGTGCAAGGTACCATGAATTCTCTTCAGTACCAGGAGATATTGGATGACAATGTGATGCAGTCCGTCACAAACCTGAGGCTTGGGAGACGTTGGACCTTTCAACAGGACAATGATCCCAAGCATACCTCCAAGTCCACTAGAGCATGGTTGCAGATTAAAGGCTGGAACATTTTGGAGTGGCCATCACAGTCACCAGACTTAAATCCGATTGAGAACCTCTGGTGGGACTTAAAGAAAGCAGTTGCAGTGCGCAAGCCTAAGAATGTGACTGAACTGGAGGCTTTTGCCCATGACGAATGGGCGAAGATACCCGTAGATCGCTGCAAGACACTTGTCTGAAGCTATGCTTCAAGTTTAAAAGCTGTTATAACTGTAAAAGGATGTTGTACTAAGATTGAATGTCACTTGGGGGTTGAATAAAACTGATAATGATGTGAGCACAGAAAACACATTTGTGGTTATTTCATTATAAATGTTATGTTATATTTGTCTGACCTACACATGCCTCTTTGATTTAATTGTAAGCAGGATGACTGAATGATCAAAATCAATGTCGAACTGGCCAAAACAATCAATTTCTGTGGGGGTTGAATAATTTTGAATACAACTGTATATATATATATATATATATATATATATATATATATATATATATATATATATATATATATATATAAATGATATAGTGTCCAGCAGCACCCCGTTATCAGACCCGCACAGGGTCCCAGATACAAATACTTCTCCCTGTTATCACACTAGCTCTGGGTGGCTTAGGTGTAACTGGCTGATGGACTTCACGCCATACCCACTCCCCCCGTCAATCCAGCAGCTCACTTTGGGCTCGTGAGGACACCCCCATCTCAATCCGCCACCTCCGCCCGACCGTTACCACACAAGCTCAGGTTGGGCAGCTCAGCCTCATGTACACTCTGGCGGCATCTGGAGAGGACACAGTGTGCAGCGGCAGTTGCGTTGCTGGGCAAAAAAAAGATAGTGACAGGCTCAGCAGTGCAGCAGTGAGAGAAGAGGAGGGAAATAAAGGCCAGGAGTGGCGTCGGGTGTCCTGGCTGAAAAAAAAAACTGTCAAAAGGAAGCCAGGGCTTTCGCCACTGGCGGGTGTCACCCGGGTGCAGATTGCACCCTCCACATCCCCCTAGCGACACCACTATGTGTAGGCCACAAGGTATCAAGGACAGTGGCAAATGTGCATGTAATACACATAAAACCAATGCAATGCATGGAGCAAAGATACTCAAAACTGTAATGTGAACAAAGATCAGAAGGGGATTTTGTGGTCAAGAAGAGATGAAAAGGGGAGAAAAGAGGATAGCTTAGTGAGTTATCAAGCAGTCTCTAATGGTTACACTGTCCTAACTAAAGTCTGCAGTTGACAATTTGGAGGGGCTGGACTGCAGTGGTGATGGGTAGAGAAGGAGCGGGAGTTGTCCCAGCAGTTGTGTTGAAGTCAAATGAGTGATACCGATCTGTTAGCCAAGGGTCCCAGTGTTTGAAGAATCTAGGTAGAGTTAGATGAGATTTGGAAATAGGAATTCCATCACACAAGGTTTGTAGTGACAGTTTGTGGTGTGAGAGGTTTAGTCTTTGTCCAGCATCGTGCCAGAGATAATCATGCTCCCATTAAAATATGTGTTGGATGGTGCCAAGTGTGGAGTTTGAGTCTGAGAAGAACTGTCTGTGGAGTCAGTGCCTTATTGGTGTGGGAGATTTCTTGTAGTAGGACAGAGACCTGCTCCCAGAAGAGATGTATGTGTGGGCAGTGCCACCAGATGTGAAAGAGTGTTCCTTCAAGTCCACATTCCCTCCAACAAAGCATGGAAACAGATGGGTATATGCGTGCCAGTTTTCTTGGCGTGAAATACCAATGGTGATAGATTTTCATTATTTCTTACCAGGGTGTAACATTCCTTGATAGTCTGGCTGGTGTGTGGAGTGCTTGGTACCAATCCGGAATGGGTACAGTGATATGAAGGGTAGACAGCCCTGCCTTTTAATGTCTCCCCTCCACTCATATGTTTAATTCATTTTAGAGTCATATGGCTATTTCTCATCCGGTTTTCAATGAGTTACAACACATTGCTCTTTGCTCTTGTGGCTGCTATACCAAATGTTATCATTCATTAGTTTACCTATGTTGTCATTTTCTCCCTCTGGATTTGTGCCCATCAGAGCTTGTATGTAATTCTAGCAGAGTAAATAAATTAGCAGAATTAAAAATTTCTCATCATCTCTGTTTGTTTATTTCTTACTGGGATGTTTTTGTGTCTGTCTATTTGATCAACGTGTAATTAAATCCATATATGAATTTTGCACTCAAAGAGCTTTTAAGGAAACTGATCAGATGATTAAGGTTCAACTGAAGGATGATAAGCTGATAAAAGGAAATCCTTCTGTTCATTTGCTAGTGAAAGTTTCAGGGCCTCCTAAATGCTTTTAAATAGATTTTTTTTTTTATTACAGTGCACAATCTGATTGCAAAATTTTCAGCGCCTCCTGTATAAAAAAAAAAAAAAAAGAAAGAAACACGGGCAGAAAAGAGACAGCCTTGTATCAACTTTAAAAAAAAAAAAGTGAAAAGTGTGCACAGACGACCAGGTAGCCGCTTGGCAAACCTGAGATACAAATGCCAGAAGGCACTAATTGTCCTAGTTAAGCATGCCAGAAGGTCGAAGGGAGGAGATCACCCCTTAATAATGTATGCCCGTAAAAGTGTCTGCCAGATTCAATGGGAAAAAAAAAAAAAAAAAGAGGAGGCCGCCAGGCATTAACAATCAAGTCTAGTCCCACAATGGCTACCACTGTGTCCCCTGCATCCGGCAGGTGGGTCCCACGCTTATGTTACAACTGTGGCAACTGCTTGATGAGGTAGGACGCCAGAACATCCATGTCTGGGGTTTTCGAGCATAGGGGGCTAGACTTAAACATGTCTGGGTGAAGGGACCACTTCCCCTAATCCAGCGTTGGACAACTGAGACAACCTGCCTGACAAGTCTCAGTGGCAGGAACATGCATGGTGGAAAGCAGCAGAATGTGCTGTTCCACCCATCGCAAGATGTGAAATGTCCAGTGTTGCTGCCACACTTCTCCGGACTGGCAGTTGCCACTTCTGAGGCATAGTCCTTTTGGATCCTGTTCAGGAGTCCCCCTTGACGTTCGTCCAGTGCTCAAATGACCCAATAGCTCCCTGCTTCAGGACATTAGACAAGAAAACTTCCTCGAAGGCCAGTGGCCTTATGCCAACCTGAACTCAGGACTCTCCAGCTGAATGGGCTGGCACCCGACATAACGACCATTCACTGGAGAGGAAGCGCGTATTTCCCAGATTACAGGGCTGGGAACCAAAACACAATGGGAGGGAGGCCCACAATGACCAATTTGCATGACTCTAGTTGTCTAGGGAAACCTTAGATGAGTCCCAGTTGGACAGGATTTCCTTCTGCAGAACTCACACATGGAACTGTGCATATAGGACTGCCACAAAGGTGGGCACCATAAGATCCAAAGTCTGCATGCAAGACCGCAGAAAGGACCACTTGCAGGACAAGAGCAGTTGGAACTCCGGCGTTGGTCCACCAAGAAAAACATGCAGCCCAGCTCTGAGATGAGGATCAGGCCCAGATGCTGCAGTCTCCTGTTAGGGGCAGACTTCTTGATGTAGCCTGTCAGAGCGACCTGGAAAACTGCCTGCAAGGGGAGCAGCTCTGAATCATGAACTCCTGAGGTATCGCCAGGGGAACCAGTGCACCACCAGCCCATGCGTTTGTGTGGGCCTGAAGCAGGGGCCGCAACCACTCTCATGGCAAAATTGTGAACCACAGACAAGGACCACAGTAATGCAAAAGTATGAAATCCCAGCGTCCAACTCTTCCACTGCTAAACAGCAGAGCAGTAGCAACCAGTTCCGGGCATTATGCTACAGACTGCATCTCCCCACCAATGAAATAGGGTAGGGGAAACATAAGGATTTTAACAACTATGACAAGAGCCAAATTGTAGTAGCTAGATGACTGGGTCAGAGCAACTCCAAAACTGCAGTTCTTGTGGGATGTTCCCTATCTGCAGTGGTTAGTACCTACCAGAGTGGTCCAAGGAAGGAAGGAAAACTGATGGATTGTCAACAAGGTCATGGGTATCCAAAGCTCACCGATTCACACAGAAAGCGAAGGCTGGCCATCAAGTCCAATCCAATAGAAGAGCTACTGTAGTTTAAATTGCTGAAAAAGTTAATGCAGGTTCTGTTAGAAATGTGTCAGAACACACAACACATCCGTTTGTTGTGTATGGGGCTTAATAAAAAAGGTTACACTTACATTTCTGAGTGCCTAATAGTCCTGGCACCCAGCGTGTATAGCAGGTGATTGATTAAAAGGGTAATCGGCCCTGAACGGGATAGTCCTAGTAATGGCGTCCTGGTGCACGATTCCCTGGTGGTTTCAATTGGGGCGGAAGTAGTACCTCCACTAACGATTCTTTGTCTCACTTGGAGTGGGCACAAATTTGTCAGCTGGTGCCAGACCCAGAGTGGGTTTTGCCCTGCCTACAATTCTGGAGATTAATATGGGAACGATTTTTCATGACTTGAAAAACTCCACAAATAAATGGTTGATTATGTCAACACCTGAAAGAGATTGCACCAATATTGTTCTTCTTAAGATCTGATCTTTTTCTGTTAACAATACTGTTGCCCTCTCCTTTCTTTCTTCTCTTTTGTAGCCTGGCCTTAACTCTCCTTTCAACCATATTTTTTTTGTGAATTTTCATGTTTTTCTTAAGTTTAATAGCTGCAGCCCCTGTCTTAATTTTTTCAAACTCAACAGATTTTTAAAGCTTTGGTAGAGTTTCTCTGCTAATACTAGACATCCTATTTCTCCAGAGATTTTGATTTCTTTGGTATTAATTTCTTAATGAGGTTTGTTATTCCATCATTTGCATTTGGCTTGGGCAATCTTGTTTCTGCAAACATCAGCATCAGTTTCTGTCATTACATGTCAGTTACTCTGTCCATATTTCTGAAAAAAAATAAAAATGATCAGCTAGGTAAGACCCCTTTCACACTGAGCCGCCCATAGCGTCTGAGGTAAAACGCTGCTATTTATACTGCCTACTATATGGGCAGATTTGCGGCGCATTTCGGCAGCTAGCAGGGAGATTTTAAACCCCACTAGCAGCCAAGAAAGGGTTAAAACAGCCCGCAATGTGCTGCTGAAGAAGCACATTGTGGCAGGTATAGCCGCGCTGTCCCATTGATTTCAATGGGCAGGAGTGGTAAACACACCGCTCCAAAGATACAGCTAGCAGTACTTTCTATACCGTCCCGCTAGCGCAATGCTCCAGTGTGAAAGCCATTGGGCTTTCACACTGGAGACAATGGAGCAGCTGTTTGAGGGCAGATTGCAGGCGCTATTTTTAACGATATAGCACCTGCAATACGCCCTTAGTGTGAAAGGTGTCTAAGGGTTCTTGCATAACATTAAACTGTCATATTTTATCTGTTGCTTCTATGTCTCAGTACATTCAATTTGTGGCTCTAACTCCAAGTTCTTTGTTGATCAAAATGGATTTGCCTCATGTGACTATATTCAAATTCAATTCAGTTTTATATAGGACTTTGGGCAAAGTTGGCTTAAGTGTTTTACCTCCCACTCTTTGTATCAGGGCTGTCACTGAGGCTAAGGGTTGGGGTTTTTCCCTGGAACAACTTTAGAAATTTGGAGATAGGATAGTAATTGATCCAAGTTCCAATCGAGTTTCTGTCTTGGTCATGGAACAGAAACAGCGCTGCTCAAAATATGGGATGATGCCCTTGAGGCAGCAGACGAAGGAGAATCTTGTCTTCTGGTACTGTTGGACCTAAGCGCTGCTTTTGACACGGTAGACCACGGATTACTACTGACTCGGCTAACTGAAGTAGCCTGAGTCACGGAAGGTGATTTAGCTTGGTTCTCCTCCTTCTTGGAAAACCGATCACAAAGAGTCAAACTGGGGCCATTCCCCTCCTGAAAAACAGATGGTATCATGTGGAGTCCCTCAAGGATCCCCTTTGTCGCCTGTTCTGTTCAATATTTATCTCCGCCCTCTCTTTGAAATCATGAGCAAACAGAAGTTACTCTATCACTCTCATGCGGATGATGCACAACTGTATTTTCGCATATGCAATAAAAAGGATCATTCTCTCGGACTTGAGAAATGCCTAACTCCGATAGAAAACTGGATGACAACGAGTTATCTCAAACTCAACGGTTCGAAAACAGTACTTCTCCTGTTCCAAGCCAACCGGAAAAATCATCCAAAGACAACTTGGTCACCCCCGCCCATTCTGGGTAAAATCATCACCCCTAGCTCCAAAGTCAAAAGTCTCCGAGTCATCTTTGATACCAACATGAGAATGGATGCACAAATAGGGTCAGTAGTCAGCGGATCGCACCATCTGCTGCGCCTACTACGCAGGTTCATCCCCTTTATCCAGAAAGAAGACATTGCAGTCGTGGTGGGAACAATTATCAATTCAAGACTTGACTATGCAAATGCCCTCTACCTCGGACTCCCTAAATTGCAAATCACTCGTCTGCAAGTCGTTCAAAATACGGCCGTTCGATTAGTGACCGGCAAAAAAACATGGGAATCAATCTCACCTTCTCTGAGATCCCTTCATTGGTTGCCGGTAAAAGACAGAATATCCTTCAAAGCACTTTGCCTAATGCATAAGTGCATCCAAGGAAAATCCCCCCAATATCTATCCGAAAAAATAAAAGCCCATAGCCCCAATCGTATTCTGTGATCCACCAATCAAAACCTT
This sequence comes from Rana temporaria, assembly GCF_905171775.1. NCBI lineage: Eukaryota > Metazoa > Chordata > Amphibia > Anura > Ranidae > Rana > Rana temporaria. The sequence continues at coordinate 134,486,094 of NC_053489.1, forward strand.
GTCCAGATACCCAAGGCCAGGTACAAGTCCAAAGGAGATCAAAGGTTTGCAGTCCAGGGACCTCAACTGTGGAATGCTCTATCAACTGCCATCCGTCTGGAGGTGGACCACTTGGACTTCAGGAGAAGGATTAAAACCCCTCTCTTCTGAGGTCAAAGGGTTTTACCCACGGTTATGGTTACAGCGCCCAGAGGCGATTCAGTTCGCATGTTGCTGCGCTATATACGTTTTTCACTCACTCAAGTAGTATGTTCACTCTAGCTATTTGTTTTTGTCTTACAGCAAATTTTAGTTGAGCAATTTTGTATAGCAACTGTTTCTTACCCAGTTTCTGACCAGGCCATAGCCAAAAGATGTCTACAGTACGGTCGGATTACTCTGGGAGGGCATACAATGACACCATCCCAGAATCGTGCCTCCGATTCTCGGGACCCAGCACATCACAGATCGGGGTTAAGAGCCAATCCCAGCAGCACTTTACAACGTGATCGCTCCGTCCAATTGGACACAGCAATCACTGTCAACAAACCGGCGTCATGTCCAGTTCTCTCCCTCCTCACACCGATCATGTAAGGAGAGAATAGTGAAGCTGCAGTGTGAGGCTGCTTGAGTGCAGAACAGTGCCCCATCAGTGCCAAGAAGTTCCCCAGCAGTGCCAAGAAATACCCATCATGGCCAATGAGTGCCCCATCAGAGCCCAGGAGTGCCACATCCGTGGCCCAGCGGTGCTCTACAGTGCCACTAAAGTGCCCATTAGTGTCAATACAGTGCCCATAAGTAAGTGCTCCTAAGTTCCCCCTATCAGTGGATCCTCATCAGTGCTGTAAGAATTGGTAAAAAATTTGTAGACAAATCAATTTTAATTTTCTTTCCACATTTTCCAAAAATATGTGTAAAAAAAATGACATGTTCAAGAAACCAGTTATGCCTTCTAGAGTATATTTTGGGGTGTTTTATTTCCAAAATTGGGTAATTTTGTGGGTGTTTCCATTGTCCTGGTGCTTCAAGGACTTCAAAAGTGTAATAGGTTGTCAGGAAATTATGTGTGTAATTTATGTCCCTAGAACGCCTGATGGCGCTCCCTGCATGTTGGGCCTCTGTATATGGCCAGGCTGTGTAAAAGTCTCACACATGCTGTATCACAATACTCAGAAGTAGCAGAATGTATTTTGAGATATAATTTGTGGTATGCATATGTGAGAGAATTAACTTGCTGATACAATTTTGCGAAGGGAAAATAAATAAAATCTTTATTATGCAAAAAAGTATGGGGAAAAAATTACACCTTGAAAAAACTTGCCATGTCACTTAGTAAATACATTGGAATGTCTACTTTACAAAAAAAAAAAAAAAGCTTTTTGGGGGGTATTTGTACTTTCCTGGCTTGATAGTGTCTCAAGAAATTAAATAGGCCGTCAGTACATCACGTTTGATCAATTTTCAGTGATTGGCACCATGCATACTCTAACCTTGACAAAGGCCAAATAATATACACTGATTTTGGTTATTTTTACCAAAGACATGTAATGTAGCAGGATAAATTGTGGCCAAAATGTATGAAGACAAATTACTAATTTGCTAAACTGTCTAACAGAAAAATGTCATTTTTTTTATTTATAGTGCAAACAATAAAAAACCCAGAGGTGATTAAATACCACAAAAGAAAGCTCTGTGTGTGGAAAAAAAAGAACAAAAATGTCATATAGGTACAGTGTTGCATGACTGAGTAATTATAAATTCAAAGTGTGACAGAGTCAAAAGCTAAAAAAAATGGTCTGGTTAGGAAGAGGGCTTAAGTGTCCAGTGGATAAGTAGTTAATAGTTTAACCACTTAAGACCCGGACCAATATGCAGGTTAAGGACCTTGCCCCTTTTTGCGATTCGGCACTGTGTCGCTTTAACTGACAATTGTGCGGTCCTAGGACGTGGCTCCCAAACAAAATTGGTGTCCTTTTTTTTCCCACAAATAGAGCTTTCTTTTGGTGGTAGTTGATCTCCTCTGCGGTTTTTATTTTTTGCGCTATAAACAAAAATAGAGCGACAATTTTGAAAAAAAATCAAAATTTTTAACTTTTTGCTATAATAAATATCCCCAAAAAAAAATATATATAAAAAAAAATCCTCAGTTTAGGCCGATACGTATTCTTCTACCTATTTTTGGTAAAAAAAAAAAACGCAATAAGCGTTTATCGATTGCGCAACATTTACAAATTGGGAATAGTTTTATTGTATTTTTATTAATATATTTTTTTTTTTACTAGTAATGTTGGCGGTCAGCGATTTCTTTCATAACTGCGACATAATGGCGGCCACATCGGACACTTTTGACACATTTTTGGGACCATTGTCATTTCACAGCGAAAAGTGATATAAAAATGCACTGATTACTGTGAAAATTACAATGGCAGTGAAGTGGTTAACCACTAGGGGGCGTTAAGGGGTTAAGTGTGCCCTAAGGGGTTAAGTGTGCCCTAAGGGAGTGATTCTTACTGTAGGGGGGCGTGGCTGTAGGTGTGACATAACTGATCGTTGTTCCCTATTTTACGGAACGGCGGTCCCGGAGCTTTGGACTGGGTTGCAAGCGCGCCGGCGGCAGCGCCCCCGCGGCTGGGCTCTTAAAGGCAACATACAGGTATGTGCCTGTGCCCAGCCGTGCCCTTCTGCCAACGTATATCGGCGTGAAGGGGTCCTTAGGTGGTTAAGTGGACCAAATCCAGTAATTAGAATTAAATTACCTGGAGTATGACCTGAGTAAAAACATCTATTGGCTAAAAGTCACTCTGTTTAGCAGAAGGCAAATATCTTCTTCTTTAAATTCAACACTGCCTGGTTCACACTGGTGCGACATGCACTCCGACTTTAAGGCCAATTTCACACCGAGGCGTTTTTCAGGCACTTTTAGGCTAAAAATAGCGCCTGTAAAGCGCCTCCCCTGCAGCCCCAGTTTGAGAGCCTGAATGCTTTCACACAAGTAGTGCGCTTGAAGGATGGAAAAAAAGTCCTGCAAGCAGCATTTTTGGAGCGTTGCTGGAGAGGTGAATACACCGACCCTAAAACGCCCCTGCCATTGAAATCAATGGCCACCGCTGCCAAAGCGCCTGCAAATCACTTCAGCAGTGCCTAGCGGGGGTTAAAAGTGCCCCTGCTAGTGGCTGAAAAGTGACGATAAATCTAGCACTGCTTTAACGCTAATGCCCCCCCCCAGTGTAAAAGTAGCCTTAGAGCACATGCTGCATGGCATGTAATAATCAATGTTTCCCTATGAGAGCAGTCTTAGGCCCCTTTCACACTTGTACGACTTCAAATTTCAGATCAGTACTACTTTGCCACAACTTTGGCATTAACCAATGAAAACATACATGTTGTGATGCAATTTCTTTTCATGCCATAGTTGTTTCCAGTTCCTGTTTGCTTCCTGGTTGTTGTGGTGTGTTGTGTTGTGACAGAAAATGTTTGCTACTCAATATATTGCCACAGCAGTTGTCATTGCTTCTGCAGCAGTAGCAGTGCATGAGAAAGAAGAGGAGGAGAAGGACATCTCTTTTTTGGGTTGTTTGAAGTGAATGTGTGCTAGAAAAATGTGCTTGGGAGGGGCTACTATGTTGAAAGGATTGGGTGGGACAAGTGTCAAAAAGCTGCTTGTGCTTACAAAGTTGTACTGAAATTGTGTCTATATTATTCAGGTACAATTTGCATGCTACTTGAGGGTTTAACATTGAGGTCTATGGACATCAGCTTGCATGGAAGTTGGACCAAAGTAGTGCAGGGACTACTTTGAAGCCGGCACGACTTAACCACTTAAGGACCGCCTCCTAAATATGTACGTCAGCAGAATGGCACGGCTGGGCATATGTACATACAGGTACGTCCTGTACATTTACCCAGCCGCAGGTCGTGGTAGTAAAAAAAAAAATGCAATAAAACTATCCCTTATTTTATAAACACTATAAATTTTGCGCAACCCAATCGATAAACGCTTATTGCGATTTTTTTAACCAAAAATAGGTAGAAGAATACGTATCGGCCTAAACTGAGGAAAAAAAATGTGTGTATATGTTTTTGGGGCATATTTATTATAGCAAAAAGTAAAAAATATTGCATTTTTTTCAAAAGTGTCGCTCTATTTTTGTTTAAAAAAAAACTGCAGAGGTGATCAAATACCAACAAAAAGAAAGCTCTATTTGTGGGGAAAAAAAGGACGCCAATTTTTTTTCGGAGCCTTGTCGCACGACACAGTGACGAATCGCAAAAAGGGGCCTGGTCTTTTACCCGCGTTTTGGTCCGGGGCTTAAGTGGTTAAAGTTGTGCCAATATGAATGGAAGTCACTGAAAATCATGGAGAATTACTTGTCATGCAATGTTGCAGTCCAAAATCGTGGGACAAGTAATTTAAGTGTGAAAGGGGTCTTAACTGGTCAGACTTGTGTCAGTCCAACTTTGATACAAGTCTCCTGCACTACTTTGGTCCAAGTCAGATCCTCATCTTAATCGTGAATTTGGATTCGACATTACAGGAAGATTGCACAGGCATTCCCTGAAGTTGCTTCAAAGTTGCGCCAAAGTCGCCTGGCCAGGTCGTGGCACTGTGAACCAAGCCTAAAAGTTTTTCTAAAGCTAATGGTATCAAATCATCAGTCAACAACCATCCCTCCCAACCCCAATTTGTTTATTGTACCTGTCACTGCATTGTTATCAGGATGATGGTCATTCAGTTTTGAGCTGAATGGACTAGGTTGTAATCTAGTTATTTATTTAGGCCTAAAATGCAAAAGCTAAGCCTTTATGGTTGGTTTATTGGGTACTTACCCTTATCATATTGGGTGACCCCTTTAAACAAACTAATATGAACCAATATAATGTGAATCTATATTCTGCTTGTCATTTTGATCTGTGTAACATTACATGCAATAGGAAACATTACATGTAGTGAAAATGCATGTATGTTTTCTTTATTTAAATCAGGAAATTTCTATTAAGAATGATGTCATCTCATTTTTGGCAGTCAAGCATTTTTCTTTTACCATTTATTTTCCTGAGGTATTTCAAGACTGTCATATATTTAATAGCCTTCATTTTTCTCTTTATATGATATTCATAGTGAAGCCTGAAAAGCCTTTGGGGTTTAATAAATGCTGTCATGTGCCAACCCTAATAAAAGTACAAAACTTACTGCACACTCTATACAGACAAGCATAACTTCTATAATGATTTATATGAAGCCATTGCACTCGAACATCTGTAAAATGCATATTCACAAAACAGATGAAAAATAAATACATTTAGTCTGTAAATTGATTACATGTTGCATTAACATTACGATCAATGAAAGTATGGCTGAAAGTTAAAGAGAGAAGGCAAATAGCTTTAAAATCTTACCAGCCAATAAATACCATTTTTGTACCAGTGTTACTGCACACATTTATAGATAACTCTAAGGCCGGGTACTCACAAGCAAACATGTACGGTGAAACCGGTCCGTCGGACCGTTTTCACCATACTTGCCTGCCAGAGGTCTTCTGTACGATGGTTGTACTAACCATCGTACAGAAGTCCGCGCGTAAACACTACGCGGGGCGTGTCCGCGTCGTCGCCGCGGCGATGACGCGGCAACGTGGGCGGGCCTGCCATTTAAAGGCTTCCACGCATGCGTCAAAGTCATTTGACGCATGCGAGGGACGGCGGGCGCTCGGACATGTACGGTAGGTCTGTACTGACGACCGTACATGTCCGAGCGGGCAGGATTCCAGCGGACGGTTTTAAAACACGTGCGGGCAAATGTTTGCTGGAATTCGGCCCGCTCGCGCCTACACACGACCGAACATGTATGCTGAAACTGGCCCGCGGACCAGTTTCAGCATACATGTTTGGTCGTGTGTACGGGGCCTTACAAACATTCTGAAAATTCAGAGTAAAACATTTTAGTTTTGCTTTGATTTGTACAACAGTCAAATACTTATTAAAAAGTTTATTTAGTCTAACTTAAGCTGAATCACTGTGGTTTGTTCCACATTTGTACTCTCAATTTGTGAATGCCTGCTGAAGAGATTTAAAATCTGAACTAAAGCTCCATTTGTTTTTAAAGACCTTTTAATCCGAAGGAAACACCCACATCAAAAGACCTATTTAGGGTAAGAAATTAAGTACCTAGAATGGCCAGTCCACATCAAGTACCAATACATAGGGAGCATCCTTATGCGACCACCAACAATATGCAGCTGAAACTGGCATGGAAAGCAATAGTTGAACTCTAGTCCTGGCTCAACTTGGATAAAGTGTTTGGCCTGGGAAGGTGTGTTAAGGTAAATAAACACATGTCACCAATGTTGGAGGGATTTTTATTATTGTTACAGCCAGCCACTGGCCTTCAATGCTGGGGAGGTTAGTATTACAGCCAGCCACCCATAGACAATGCTGTGGGGAAGAGCTGATCAGTTTTTTCTTTCTTCTGTTTCTGGCTATCAAGCCGAAATGTTACTCATCTGAGGTGCACAAAAAATGTGTATTGAGAGCACTACAATATTTTAATGTCTGCTTAGAGTGATTTGGCTTTTGAGGCTTTTTACCTATGGGTACCTATGTGTCTACATATGATGTTGCATTGTTGTAACTTTTCACAGAAGAATACATAGAAAATAACTTTACTATAACTAACCAATACATGTTGAAATTGTATCAGTTTCTTGCAAAAAAACTGCAAGCAGAACTCCAGCTCCAAGACACAAATAAAGAATGTTCACAAAGTGTTGGAAATGTACCTCCACTAGAGGATTTCTCCAATATTGCCATTCTAGTAACAAGTGTAAAATTCTGAAATTAAGAAAACCAAGTTTTCCTAGCAGCTTAAGGTTGTATGTATTGATTGTTGTCATGATGAAAAAAGCCACACTTTTGTATCCAAGCTCTGTTTAGTATGTAAGCAATACATTTATCAGCTGGACTAATAGACAGGCTGAATCCAGTCTTTATTGACTGTAAATAAGACAATAATGTCAATCCTTTACCACATTATTGCTGATGTTCACGAAAGGCTAATTACTGTGCTTGACAAAAGATGTCAATAGGCTTACTATTTAGATTTAAAAGGCAAAGCACAGCCAATTAATAATTTATCTATATACCTACGGACTTTAAGGTAAATAATGCTCTTACTCTACAACATGGATTATTGTATAAGTGGTTATACTGTAAATAATAATAGGTGCTATGACCTACTACAAACACAAAGGCCCAGATTCTCAAAGGACTTACGACAGCGCAGCGCCATGTACGCCGTCGTAAGTCCTAATCTGACCCGTCGTATCTATGCGACTGATTCTTAGAATCAGTTACGCATAGATATCCATTAGATCCGACAGGCGTAAGTCTCTTACGCCGTCGGATCTAAACTGCATTTTTTTCTACCGCTAGGTGGCGCTGCCGTCGAATTTCACGTTGAGTATGCAAATTAGCTAGATACGCAAATTCCCAAACGTACGTGCGGCCGACGCAGTAAAGTTACGACGTTTACGTTAGGCTTTTCCCGGCGTAATGTTGCCCCTGCTATATGGTGGCATAAGTGCGGCGCAACAATGTTAAGTATGGCCGTCATTCCCGCGTCAAAATTTAAAAAAGTTACGTCGTTTGCGTAAGTCGTCCGTGAATGGGGCTGGACGTCATTTACGTTCACGTCGAAACCAATGACGTCCTTGCGGCGTACTTTGGAGCAATGCACACTGGGAAATTCCACAGACGGCGCATTCGCGTTCCGAAAAAATGTCAATCACGTCAGGTCACAGTAGTTTGCATAAAACACGCCCCCCTGATCCAAATTTGAATTAGGCGGGCTTACGCCGGGCCGAATTACGCTATGCCGCCGCAACTTACGGAGCAAGTGCTTTGAGAATACAGCACTTGCCCGTCTAAGTTGCGGAGGCGTAACGTAAATCGGATACGTTACGCCGCTGCAAGGATACGCCGTTCTACAAGAATCTGGCCCTAAGGTTTTTATTAGCATTACTATTAGTAGTAAAACATTATGAACATTTCACATTACTATAGGCAACACAACTATTTCCCTAAAATATGGTGTCATTATTTGCTGTTAGTCGTTATGGGCAATGGGATCTGATGACATTTCTATGAATTTTAAGAGACTTTGATGTATTGTAGTAACTGGTGGACAGCTAAAATTGTACCTATTCACAAGAATGGTAGAACTGTAGCAGCTGGTAACTATAGACCAGTGAGTTTAAAATATATTGTGGTGGTGGGGAATGGACGTGAGCTCGCGTCTAGAGGGAGGGGCCTGATTGCGCTGCTGAAAGGGGCCCGAGGAGAGCTCCAGGAAGAACCGTGGCAGCAGCGTAGCGTGAGAGGCTGCACCGCTGCTGATGAAACCCTCACCTCCCAGTGCTTCCTGTGATTTTGCCTGTCCACTCGCCTGCAGAAGTTGGCGCTCACTTTAGTTCCGAGATAGTGAGTGAGTCTCTGGCGGCACCCCCCCCCCCGCGCTGTACCTTCCTCCCTTGAGCCTGGACCTGCACATCTGCCGGAGGAGTCCATCCATCCCGGAGCACTGATGGACGGATGGACACCACAGGGAAAGGTTTGGTGATGTGCTCCCTCTGACATAGTGGACAAAAAGGTACGGAACCCTCCTTTTTGTTATATACTTGATGAGCTTCTGCAGTTTTTTCTATAAACGGCCATGAATAGCTACCAACAAGTAAAACCCCAGTTTGTGGTAGGCAATGAGAACATGTGAAGGTCTGCTCTACTTTACCCACCTAGACTCTTGACCCTTAAACAAAAGGGGGAATTTTAAGCTGAAATATATATAGCAGAAGTTGCATTGAAATGCTGGAATGTCGAAATGGTAATATACAGTAATGAACTTGGTGTATTTGAGGGGCTGCATATCAGCTGGAATTAGTTGGAATAAATGAACGAGATGACCTTTAAGCCAAACTGGGTGAATACTCGTTAATTAAGAGCAGTTGCATGGTAAACTAGACTCCTATAGATTTTTATGTGAAAGGCAAATATTTTGCGTGCTCTGTTACTGAGTCCACTGGAGAGACGACCACAGTGAATAAAGGCAGTACTGGGGTAAACATTCTCCTAAGAGGTCTACAGTACAGGGGAAGTTGATTGTTTGCTATTGCCTACCACTGTCTATTAATATTTCGGAAGGATCAACCTATCTATTGGTCTCAGTAGGGGTAGTGATTGGACTGCATGGGTCGCTATTGAGGGGGTGATTACGGAGGCTTGGATATGCATTGCCGCGGATAGCGGTTTATTGGTGTGAGAAGTACCTGTTAACGCACCCATCCAGCCCCAATAAATATGCCTATAGGCCCTTACGGGGTAGAACTCTTCAATCCCTGATTGGGTATACTGGGGTATACAGAGTGTAATAAGGTTATTTTGGTAGTACAGCTCTAAACCATTCAGAGGATAAATGCACCTGCTGATAAACGCGCACACCATCACTTTATGTGATGAAAAAAAACGACACTTTCTGTGAAGTAAAAAATGATGTTTTTGAAACTTTAATTTTCAAAGACGAAGTTGCCTACACACCATCGTTTTCTCACAATGATCTTGCAAAGTGAGGTTACGTTCCACCACGTTTTACCATTGAAGCTTGCTTCATAAGTAGCTTCTGGGCATGCGTGGATGAAAAAACGCCTTAGAAAACAACGTTTTTTGCTACACACGGTCAATTTCTGTGAAGTAAAAAGTGCACTTTTGAAAAACGACACATAAAATTGAAGCATGCTTCAATTTTTTTTGGTCGTTTTTTAGAAGACATAAAACGACGTTTTCCCCCACACACAGTCAATTAAAGTGACGTTTTTAAAAACGTCATTTTTTTTCATCACATAAAGTGATGGTGTGTACGCGGCATAAGAGCTAAATAGCCAAATTTGAAACTGGGGAAGCGAATAAGAGCAACTAACAAAAACAATATGAGTAAATCTACAAGTAAAACTACGAAGGGTATAACCCCCAAAAAAGTACAGCAACCAGTACTATTAAACAGTATATGACTCAGGAGGCAAGCCCAAAGAACCCAGGACCGAGCACACAACAGCAAGATAAGAGTGACAAGAAAATAGAAAATAAAAAAACTACAACAAAAAAAGGAGGGGCAGGAGCATATCAATCAAATGATGATTTAACAACAGAAAGTGAACAAGAAACCAGTAGAATGGAGGAGCAAAGGTCGGACGCCCAAATTCCAACAAAGGGAGAAATGAATGAGATGTTGATGAGGCTGGAAAATGCGATCAAGGCAGAAATTAACATACTCAGAACCGACCTGGGACACCTCCTGACTATGGTTGAAGTGATAGAAGAGATAACGTTAAAACACGACCAGGAATTAAGTAAACTAAAGGAACAAGTTAAACTAACACAACAAGACCAGAGGATGATATTATATCGATTAGAAGACCAAGAGAACCGAAATAGAAGACAAAATTTAAGAATCCGTTCAATCCCTGAAGAAAGAGGAGAAGAGCTGAGGAAGGTTATGAATATAATTTTCAACCCACTACTGGATAAGTACAGAGGTTTGGGGGGGGGGGGAGGGTGTTACCTCATCGATTCCACAAGAAAGAAAGGAAAAATTGTATGGCAGACAGTTAAAACGCAGACAGCATAAAAAAAAGAGAAACAAAAGACGAGATGACAACAATAAAGTTCTTGTTCTATAACGTCAGAGATTTAAATACCCCCCTAAAGAGACACAAGGTACTAAAAGAAATCAAGCAGTATAGAGCGGATGTTGTCTTTCTACAGGAGACCCAGCTGACTCTGGAATCTATTGTAAAACTATACTCCCCTAAGTTCCCGATATGGTACTATGGAGATACAATCTCAAAGCAAGCAAGGGGAGTGGCAATAGGTTTTGCTAGGGAAATGCGGTTTCACGTTGGAGGCAAGGATGATGGACATGGAAGGAAAATTTCTCTTCCTAAAATGCAAACTAGGTGACATGGAGTGTACTTTGGCAAATGTCTATGCCCCCAATGTGAACCCCATTAAATATGTTAACAAAATTATGGGAAAGTTGAAGGATTTCGGTACGGGATATGTGATTTTGATGGGAGATTTGAAATTCTGCATGAACCCGACAATCAATAGTATGTCCTGAGTACAGGAGACAAATAACGTTCAGCTGAAAAAGATAAAAACAAAAAATGTATAGTAATCAGATGGTGGACATTTGGAGGGTACTACACCCAAAATCACAGGGCTTTACGTTTTTCTCCCCTGTCCATGGGACGTATTCTAGGATTGACTATATTATGGTGGACCATAGTTTGCTGGAGAGGGCTGTACAGACAAGTATTAAAATTGCATCACTTTCAGCCCACGCACCTATACTTATGAAAATAAAGACCTCCCGACATCAAAAACAACCCTATACTTGGCGACTTAATCAAGAATTGCTCCGAGATGAGGAAGGATTAGAAAGGGTAAAGAAGGAACTAGAACAATACTTCTTGACAAATGACACCAAAGGGATATCGAGGGCCACCTTATGGGAGGCACATAAAGCATATATCAGGGGAAATTTGATTTCGGAGGGAGCAAGGAAGAAAAAAGAGAGACGTAGGAAACTTAATACATTAACCAGAGAAATATTTAAAGCTGAACAAGAGCATAAAAAACAGCGACAACAACAAGAACTATACCACAAATAAAGAACTGATGGAGCAAGAGATTAAAAACACATTAAACAGTATTGCAAAAGAATGGTACATATGGGGAAACAAATCTAGCAAACACCTAGCAAAAATGGTGCAAAAGAAGAAAACTAGGAATTACATTGAAAAAAAGAACGGAGACATATATGTATATGCAACAAATCACATAGCAGAAACTTTTAAAAACTACTACGAGGGGCTGTATGCAGTAGAGCAGAAGAGATGGCGGACAGTAGAGAAAAAAGCAAAAATAAATGAATTTTTAGCAAAAGCTAGATTACCAAAGATCAAGGAGATTGAAAGATCAATTTTACATAAGCCAATAACGGAAGAAGAAATAAGTGGAGCGCTGAGGAACTAAGCACCAGGAAAAAGCCCAGGCCCTGAACGGGTTTACAAAATGTTATTTAAATAAATGTAGTGATATTCTGATCCCTAGACTGTGTCAATATATGAATGGCCTGGGATCCGAATATGAAATGAGTAGGGAAGCCTTAGCAGCTACTATAACGGTAATTTCGAAGCAGGGGAAAGATGGCAAGCTCTGCTCTGGATATAGGCATATATCACTGCTTAACACAGACAAAGTTGTTTGCGAAAGTCTTAGGTGAGCGATTAAAAGGGGTAATGACCACATTGGTCCATCCAGATCAGGTGGGATTAATCCCAGGAAGGGAGGAGAAGGATAATGGGGTGAGAGCCCCACTCCTCCTCCAGAAGATAAAAGAGAATGAGTCTATTCCTGTCAATAGATGCGGAAAAAGCATTTGACAGGGTAGACTGATGCAAACATTGGAAACTATGGGAATTGGATCCAGGATGATCCAGTGGATTAAAACATTATACCATCACCCTTCCGCAAGGATCAAAATGAATGGCGCATTATCTCCTTCTTTTGAGATGAAGAACAGGACGAGACAGGGCTGCCCCCTGTCTCTTCTCCTGTTTGTGCTGTCCCTAGAACCTCTCCTCGCTGCGGTCCGAAAATACCCGGATATTAAGGGTATTAAGGTGAGAGAAGAAGGAGAACATAAACTCTCAGCCTTTGCAGATGATGTATTGTTTTACATTACCAATCCCAGGACAACATTACCAAACTTACTTAAAATTTTGAAACAGTACGGCAAGATATCAAACTTTAAAATCAATGTAACTAAGACCAAGATTTTAAATGTCAACAATAGCAAAGTAGAAGAACGGCTCTTGAGGGATGAGTTCAACTTCCCCTGGCAGAAAGAACTTAAGTACTTGGGTATAAAATTGGTTAACTCAATAAAGAATATATATAAAATAAATTGCATCCCTCTACTAGATGAGATTAAAAGGAAAAAATAAATAAAAAAATAGACCTATATCATGGATAGGACAAATTAACATTCTGAAGATGGTTTGCTTACCGAATATATTGTATAAATTTCAAATGATACCAGTAGCAATACCGCAACCGTACTTCAGAGTGCTAAATACCCTGTTAATGAACTATGTATGGAAAACAAAAAACACAATCTCCCTCATGGTGTTAAAACAGGATAAGAAACATGGAGGGCTGGCTGTCCCCGATATTAGAAAATATTATAACGCGGCAGTACTGTCTCGGTAGTGGAGTGGACCAAAGATAAACAGGAAAAAATGGGTAAAAATCGAAAATGCACTGTTCAAGACACAATTGGGGAGTATAATATAGAACCCCCCCCCCCCCCACAGTATAGAGCACTAAACATTAACACTCACGTTTTGACACTGAACGCATTAAGAATATGGGATAGGTTGCACAAACAAATAGATAGGGATTATAACTCACCCCTTATAGACTTAAAAGAAAACTAATATTTTGCACCTGGAAGAAAAATTGTGGGAGGAAACTGGATTAAAAAGGATAAAGTACAATTAAGAGATATAATAAAAAGAGGAAGAATTATGTTACTTTGGGATTTAAGTGTAAGGAAGAATCAATGATAATGGACAAGTGGCGGTATCGCCTGCTATGCCACTTTGTGCAGAACTTACCCCAGCCATTAAGGTCAGGGGAGGAGCTTACACCGTTGGAAAGGTTATGTACAGTAGATAGCTCACAAGGTGTCATCTCAAAACTTTATAAACAGATGGTAAAAGTGGACAAGCTGGAGACGCCCCCATTCATCCAAAAATGGGAAAAGGAGTTGGGAACACAAAGGGGAAAAATCACTACAGACAAAATTATAAATTTGATCCACTCCTCTGCCATAGATATTAGGATATAGATATGAATGATAAGTGTATCACAGGGTGGTATGCAACACCTGATAAAATAAGGAAATTTAGAGAGGGACAGTCGGCAGAATGTTGTGTTTTTAATTTGGAACAAAGATTAGTCACTAGTACCACAAGGCTCTGTACTAGGTCTCTTTTCATTTGTTTGTAGGTGATATAACTAAAGGTTTGATGGGTAAGAAATGTATTTTTGCTGTTGGCTCAAAGGTGTTTAATAAAGTTGATATTCCTGGAGGGGTCTGTAACATGGAACACGATTAAACATCACTTGTAGATTTTCCACAGAAGTGGAAGCTGCAGTAAGTTTATTCTAAAGGTAAAATAATGTACATAGGGGAAAATAATCCCTTGATACAGTGCACTGTACAACACCGGCCAGAACAACAGAGAAAAAAAAATGTGAGAGTACTTTTTTCAGATGATTGCAAAATGAGCTAATTGTGTGACCAGGCAGTGGAATAACATAATATAATTCTAGGGTCAAAAAATATATTCAAAAACCAAAATAAATGCAACATTGTATAAATTATATAAATTGATTAAAAGCATAAACAATAAACTAGAAATGCCACTACACTATTGGTGGCGCGTAGAACCATCATGGCCCAATGGATTTCTGCCACCCCCCCCTCTCTTGCTTCAACGATTGAGTGCTTGAAGTCCCTGTTATACAGGGAAAACTTGGACTTATACAACAACCCTCTGAAATCAAGGGACAATTTTGATGCAAAATGGTCTTTTTTTGCCCACCTCACATTGTCTACATCTGAACGCCTGGCCTTATCAACCAGTCCTTTTGAGTTTTTGAACAAGCTCCATACTGGACCTGGATCCCCCCCTGACCGTTCAGTTACTTGAACGTCCAACACCCCAAACCCCCCCCCCCCCCTCCCTGAATATACGAATGTATGTCTTATGGCTATTTGCATATCTGTGTGTTTTCATGGTATAAGCTCGTAGGTTTTGGTGCTATTATGTAAGAAGTCTTTGTTTTATATACAGTATCATTTTCTCATATCAAGCTATCTGAAGTCCCCCCTTGCGGAGATGCTCACCTGGTTATCTCCCGGATAAACCATCTCCTCCTCTCCTCTCTACTTATTTCATCCCCATCCTCCTCCCCTCCTCTCCTCTTCTACTACTCTTTTTCTTCTCTACCTATGCTTTTCTTACCCAACCCTTCATGCATGCTACAACGGTAGAAGTACAGCCCTGACTCCAAGCATCCTGTTCCTAGAGCATAGTTATTATTTTTGTTATTTGTCAGGTAATTATGCTCCCACGACAACCATGACAATCCTCTGTCTATAGAATTGATGCCTTAATGTACTTTGTATGCCCATTTGTTTGTATGCTGTGTCATCTTGACCCTTATGCATGTTTTGTAACAAAGTAAAATCAATAAAAATGTTTTTGAAAAAAAAGAAATGTCACTGATTGTCACAATATCCCGACATGTTTCGGCAAATATTGTGACAATCGGTGACATTTCTAGTTTATTGTTTATGCTTTTAACCACTTAAGACCCGGATCAATATGCAGGTAAAGGACCAGGCCCCTTTTTGCGATTCGGCATTGTGTCGCTTTAACTGACAATTGTGCGTTCGTGCGATGTGGCTCCCAAACAAAATTGGCATCCTTTTTTTCCCACAAATAGAGCTTTCTTTTGGTGGTATTTGATCACCTCTGCAGTTTTTATTTTTTGCGCTATAAACAAAAATAGAGCGACAATTTTGAAAAAAATGCAATATTTTTAACTTTTTGCTGTAATAAATATCCCCCAAAAATATATAAAAAAACATATTTTTTCCCTCAGTTTAGGCCAATACGTATTCTTCTACCTATTATTGGTAAAAAAAAACACAATAAGTGTTTATCGATTGGTTTGTGCAAAATTTATAGTGTTTACAAAATAGGGAATAGTTTTATTGCATTTTTATAATTTTTTTTTTTTACTACTTATGGCGGTGATCAGCGATTTTTTTTGTGACTGCGCCATTATGGCGGACACATCAGAAAATTTTGAGACATTTTTGGGACCATTGTCATTTTCGAAGGAAAAAATGCTATAAAAATGCATTGTTTACTGTGAAAATGACAATTGCAGTTTGGGGGCGCTGAAGGGGTTAAGTGTGACCTCATATGTGTTTCTAACTGTAGGGGGGCGGGGATGGACGTGTGAAGTCATTGATCGCCTTTCCCTATATCAGGGAACAGACGATCAATGACAGCGACACTGTGAAAAACGGGGAAGGTGTGTTTACACCTCTCCCCGTTCTTCAGCTCCAGGGATCGATCGCGGGACTCCGGCGGCGATCGGGTTTGCGGGACCCGACCCGCGGAGCTAGGGAACGGGTCGCGACCCACGGCTGGGCATTAAACGATCACGTACAGGTATGTGATTGTGCCCAACCGTGCCATTCTGCCGACGTATATCGGTGTTGGGCGGTCCTTAAGTGGTTAAGCTACATAATTACTGATAACAAAATGAAACACGCCATTATAGTTCCACCCAAAAATTGAATTTCCGCTGTTTTGGATTCCTCCCCCCTCCGGTGTCACATTTGGCACCTTTCAGGGGGGAGGAGGGAGCAGATACCTGTGTAAACCAGGTATTGTATTTGCTCCCACTTCCAGGCAAAGGTCGCCACAGCACACTACGAAACATCCCGTGCCTAATCTCCCCCCCACCCCCGCTGTCTTCTGGCAGACACACAGGTCCCAGAAGACACCCGGGACCAATGGGATCACGCAGCATCACCCGCGACTTGCACATGTGCAGCAGGGAACCAGGGAGTGGTGTGGCAGCACCCGAGAGCCGATGGACAGATCGGCTTCGGGTGCCGACATTGAGGGATGCCCAGGACAGGTAAGTGTCCATATATTAAAAGTCAGCAGCTGCAGTATTTGTAGCTACTGACTTTTAATTTTTATTTTTTTTGGCGGAACATATATACTTTAATATGTTCCTTGGCTTATATGCATATCTGCCTGTTGGCTTAATTTTTACAGAGAATGTCTTGTGAGTCTTCACAACACCAACATCCCTCTGCACCCCTCTCCCATTAGCCCTGATGGTGGATTACCCACAATAATCCAGAGCTTATCTGACTAAACATAAAAACGAATAGCACAGTTGTCTTAAACAATGCTTTATGTATACCGTACAAAATTATTTATATATATATATATATATATATATATATATATATATATATATATATATATATATATATATATATATAACATGTTTTGCTGCCCATCCATGAACACATCCATGAACACCAAACTGACCCCAGCCAAACTATTTAAGGTAAGACCTGCCTTTCCATAAAAAAACTACCTTAAAATAATTATAAAGCTTATTGATTTTTTTTGTTTTTTGAACAATAAGCATGTTATACTTACATTCCCTGTGCAAACAGATTGCACAGAGAAGCCCCAAACCTTCTCTCTCAGCACCTCCTCTTCTTAGTGCGCCACCATAGAGCGCAACTTTTGTTCCTGACTCCCTCCTCACAGGGTTTGATTGACAGCAGCAAAAGCCATGAGCTCCTGTTGCTTCTTCTGTGCGAAGAGGGAGAGAAAGCAGTGGCGGCTTCAGAAAAGCACAGCACTTGATTGATTTAGAACTTAGTTAAGTATACAGGGAGATGAGGGGTGACTTACTTATTGAGAATGTTTTCATCTTAATGAGGGGAATGCATTAATGTAAAAAAAAAAAAAAGTCTTGCTTTTAAATGTCTTGCTTATATTCCTATATTAATTTACAGGCATAGCAAAATAGAAATTCCATAGTAACAAAAGCAACACTCTATGGCCCCATACACACGATAGAATCCATCCGCTGAAAAATCCCAGCGAATGGGTTTCAGCGGATAGATCCTATGGTGTGTACACTCCAGCGGATCTGTTTCCGCGGATATTTATCCCCTGGGATGGATTCCAGCAGATCAAATATTTGCTGACATGCTAAACAAATCTATCCGCTGGAATCCATCCCAACGGATGGATCCGCTGGTCTGTATAGACTCACCGGATCCATCCGTCCGAAGGGATCCCCCGCATGCGTTGTAATGATTCGACGCATGCGTGGAATTCCTTATATGACAGCGTCGCGCACGTCGCCGCGTCATAATCGCGGCGACGGCGCGACACGTCATCGCCAGAGGATTTCGGCGTGGATTTCAATGCGATGGTGAGTACACTCCATCGCATGGAAATCCGCTGAAATCCTCAAGAGGATTTATCCGCGGAAACGGTCCGCTGGACCGTATTCGCGGATAAATCCTCTCGTGTGTATGGGGCCTATGGCTTCCATCCACTATCAATTCCATTGGCTTACCATCCAGGTTTAGCAGGAGAGGGCCTAGGGAGGGGAGAAGTATTAATTACTAATTAATTTACTAAGATCACCCAATATACTGCCCTGCAAAAGCAAATCACCAGTAACCAAATCATTTAAGCCTACACTGACATTTTGCTCCTGTATGCACAAAATATACTTTTCACTGTGACATTGGGTTAAGTGAAAACAAAGCACACTTAAAGTGGTAGTAAACTCTGTTACACCACTTGTACCTACAGGTCAGTCTGTAAGGTGGCTTATAGCTGTAGGTACTGTGACTATCTCCTAAACTTGCACAGTAAGGAGATATTCAGAGTGCATGTAGCTGATGACATCACTAGCACATGCACTCTGAAGGTCCGGCTTACAGTGCCAGACGCTCAAACCTGTGCCATAAACGGCGGCTCCCACGTGCACTGTGTGACATCATCACGCCCCCAGACACTTATGTAGCTGGAGGCTGCAAACCCAGAAAGGAAGACCAGGGGTAGATGTCATCCCTCTCAGTGGTGACATCGCGACACTGCAGGGCATCGCTCCAAGGTAAGAACCTCAAAATGTGCTAGTAAGCGATGCATACTAGCACATGATGAAATTTTATTGTTATTTCTTAACCACCTGTGGATTATTATTTGTGTAAAATGCAACGTCTTCCTGAAGATTTATCATTTTGTATATAGAAAGTCGATTTACGTAGTAGTTGGAGGACCTGTATTGTGGAAAATGTGGCCAAAATGACAAGTGGGAAGCAAATCACTAGTCAACATTAAAAACTGTAGGCTTTATGTCGCTCATCTTTTTCCCCATTACCTATGATGCCTTGGTGTATAATTTGTGGAACATCAGATAAAGATGTTCAATGTCCTACAGTTTGCTTATTTCTTAATGCAGCTAACGCATAAGTAGAAAAGCCTGTCCCTTACCAGCAACTGCAGAGCGGGGTACTTGATCTTGGTAGAAAAGCCATGATTTCTCTGCAGATGTTGAACACACTCTTTCACTATGTTAGAGATATAGCTTCACAACTTGCAAAGCTCATATTTTCTGTTGGTTTGAAAGCTGTGGCTCTATCTTAGCAAGGGTATGTTAGACTTCTGCAAAGAGTTTACTGGTTTCCCACAGAGAGCGAGAGCAAGTGTTTCACTTTGCAACATGCAGGCAGAGGATGGGCTTCATATTCAGCTGTAAAAGCTTGTTCACAATTGACTACATTTCTAACTCTTAAAAGGGGTTGTAAAGCTTCATTTTTTTAAATAACAAACATATCATACTTACCTCCACTGTGCAGTTTGTTTTGCACAAAGTGGCCCTGATCGTCCTTTCTGGGGTCCCTCGGCGACTGTCTCGGCTCCTCCCCTCAAGCGCTAACCCCCTCGGGAAGCTCTCTTCTGAGGGGGTTACCTTGCAGGCGCACTACTGTCTCATACACTCTTCATCAATAGACACAGAGTGTATGTCTCCGGTCCCGTCACCCGGCGACCGCGTCATTGGATTTGATTGACAGCAGCGCAAGCCAATGGCTGCACTGCTATCACTCTACTGAAATCAATGCAGAGAAGCAGTGGAGAAGAGGACGTCGGGGGACACGCACAGCGTCATTGCCAGGTGTTTTTTCACCTTAATGCATAGGACAATCCTTTATGGTAGCAAAGGAAGAGCAATACTAATTGCGGGTCATAGGTGCTGTAGACCCCTGATACGACTTTAAGGTTGGAAAGGTACCCCAAGGGCCTTTGGATTGCAGCAAAGGATAATAATAGTAGTCAAAGGTGTAAAAAGTATAGCCTTTATTGAAAAAAAGTACATCATGAAGGAAATGTCTACTGGGATCAAGACATGAGCATGGTAACGTGTTAAAAACATGTACATGTAAATGAATACAGATGTATGAGTTAATGTAAGAATATAATAAGCTAATACTATAAAACTCTGATGTGTTTTGACCTTTAACAGTATAGGTCTTCTTCTGGGGGAGAGCAAGAACATGAACTCTAGAGAAAAAGACATGTGCATAAATAAAACAAACAAAAAAAACAGAGATAAAACATACATTCAACATTATTATTTAAAATCCTTATTGGCCATATTGGCATGGGTAAATATATTTTTTTGCCAATACAGATTATAAATAATACTGTTGAATGTATGTGATATCTCTGTTTTTTTGTTTTATTTAACAAATTTCACTTATGTGCATGTATTTTTCCTCTAGAGTTCATTAGAAATCCTGCATGCACAAAAAAAAACAAGCAGGTGAGAAATATAACTAAAGGCAACATATATTATTATTAGATTTGGTTGAGGGGTTAGAACCCCTGTCTGATTTTAATTGCTGTTTGTGAGAATAAATCCACTTTTGGAAGAGGAATAGATGGGGAATCTAAAGGGGACATGTATCTAAAAGGAAATGTCCTCACATTGGAAATTTATCCTCTCACTTCCTGTTAAAACTACAAGAGAGAATATAAAGGGAACACACGTTTTGGCTTCAGACATTTTTTTTTAAAGAGGAAGTAAACCCTGATGGATTTACTTTTTTTCTCCAGCAAAGTAAAAGCATAATGGGCTAGTATGCATCACATACTAGCCCATTATGTTGCGCTTACCTGCAAACGAAGCCTGCAATGTTCCCGCTGTCCTCGCTGGTGGCCACATTCCATCTTCACCCATCTTCCTTCTGGGGCTGTGGACTCTGTGACTGTCCGGAGTCACGTGACGTCACTCCCATGCATGTGCAGGGGAGCCACCCACCACGGCACAATTGTGCCCTTTCTTCGGTGCACAAGAGCCGATGACGGCGGCACAAGCATATATGAGTAAGGTTTAGGATATATTTCTTGTACATACAGTTAAGCCTTATTATAGAGTTACCTGTAGGTAAAAGTGGTGTCATTAGGTTTACAACCACTTTAATGCTTGATGGTTTGTTCTGCAGGAAGATCTAGTCAGTGTTACTGCTAGGATGGCAGTAATATAATCATGCACACTGATATACAGATATTCCAAATCAATAGTGGTCAGGTTCATTCCCCCTTGTATAATGCTGTTGGCAGTACATCTGTAAGACCTGAATTAAAAGTGGTGACTTGTTATATTTAGGACACATTAACATATTAATTGGGTGGAGGAGGTATGGAGAATGGAGGACTTGATCCTCACTGCACAACACAGAGGGGAGTTGTATAAAAAGACCTGGGATATATGGATCATCTTTGTCTTCTCTGACGAAGGGCAACGCCTCTTGGGAACTTAGATTTCTGCGCCTTGAGCCCAGGAGTCGCGTCCTATAGTCGCCGCTATGCCTTTCCCCCTCCCTCCCCTGTATGGGCTGTCCCCCCACCCACACCCCTCTTGGTGAATTGTTGTCCTCCCCCCCCCTTTTTTTTTTCTTTCCTTTTTTCCCCTCTTGTATGTTCTTTATTTGTCCTTCTTTCTTTCTCTCTTTTTCTATTTTTTGCATGCTAAGAAAAGGTGAAAAGGGAAGGGGAGTGTGCCCTAGGCATTTGAATGGGTCCACAGGGCCTAATCTGTGTGCGTGTGGACCTCTTGGGGTCAATCGGTCCACAGTCTCTTGCCAACATGGTTACTGACATGATACTGCTCGTTCTAGCAGGAGTTGTGGCGCAGTGTACCTTTAGTATGTTCTCTTATATTTCTGCTGTGCACATTATTTTTGTACTGTATGGGGCCTTCCCCATTTTTGTGGTGTTTAATAAAATAAATATTTGAAAAAAAAAAAAACATTAATTGGGCCCAAGCAGTACCTTAAAAATATATCTTTACTTTTTTCATGTTCAATATTTTTATTAGTTTTACCATACAAATATAACAGGTTCCTTTAGAGCAGTATGTACAAAACAGTGACAATTGCAGCAGTAAACACTAAAGTGTACATTAACAAATATGATGCAAGAGGAACGGCTTTTCAGTCCACTAAACAACTATAAAGAAAGAAACAACTTCCATTGAAGTTAATAGCCCTAACAGGCTATGTCAGCTAAGCTGACTTGAAACCCAGGGCATGGGCCTAACTTATTCAAAAAGGAATATCCGAGATCAGCAAAGGGACCAGAGAAACAAACAGAAAGTATGGGATTAACAGAGAGGTAGGAATGTGGAGGAAAAAGAGCAGGGGAGGTAGGAAAGGAAGATGACTGGAGGGCAATCGCAATCCATTGCAAAGACTCTGACGTTGCCCAATAGAATACATTTTATGGAGATGGTGGTCAAAATCTCGTGGGAGACCCAGGGATCCTAGACTCAATGATAATTCAACATGTTGCTCTGCAGTTTAGCTATAAGTTTCTCGCTGATCAAGATCCACTATATACAGGATTTAACCTGTGTCCACAACCTCATAGTTGTACATATGAGATCTAAGGCACTGCTGACACACTGAATAGATTTGGTGATGCTCCTTGCTGGAGGCTCTGACATGAGGAAACAAACCAATACATCTACTAAGATGGCCCCCTCCACAAAGAGACACAGTGCAGCATGTTGAGTAATTAATGGGATAAAGATCTGCTGCAGGGAAACCACAGTCAATGCTAGTGATTAGTCATTTGCCCTCTGCATGTGTTTTTTTGGGCACCGCTTCCAGATTTCAGTTCCTTGTTAAGTAATTATAACTTTGTATCTTATGAAATAAATCCTTCACCTAGCCTAAGAAAATTGAAATTTCCTAGAATACAAGCCTGCCCATGTCCATCATTGTAGAGTTTTTGGAGCATGTAAAAACAACCTGTCTTCGAGTATTCAAGCGTGCCAATATTCTGAAATATCTGCTTGTGTGCTTCCTAAACATAATTACAGATATTCATAAATGCCATGTCTATTATGACTTTAAAATGTGAAGGGGTGTGCTTCCGCGCCAAAATGAGTTACTTAATACAAATCACCAAGTGACAAATTAATAACTACTAAGATATTTAAGCTGCTCCTCTGGGTCAGATTATTAAGAAAATAATGTGCAATGGGATGTAGGTGTGAAAGAGGGCGCTAGGGACTGGTGGACTCACTGATGAAGATACCCTCACACGAAAAAGGGGGGCCTCTCAGTAGGTCTGATATATTAACTATATTAAACACTCCTGTGACAAAAAGAATATAAAAACACAATGCGATAGATAACTATATAAAGACAATAGAGTGCTAAATATTGTGAATTAAATGCTGAAAAAATATAAAAAAATATAGATGTTTCACGATCTCGTGAATGTGCACAAAAATGCTATAAACGAAAAATAAAAAATAAATAAATAAAGTGTCTCTCTTTGGCACTCTAATTAGTGCAGTCCATAAGGTGTAATTTCCCGATGAAATGAGTGATCATACGATACGCGGTGAGAAATCATACAGCCATCACCAATTAATTACAGCTTCACCCGATGTGTTCTGATTTGCAAAACTCTTACCAGAGGGTGTGGACCCCTTTAATTAAAAAGGATGGTCTGTTGAGCTGAACAGGTTAATGTGCCTGCACACTTGGACACCATCTATTCAGACTGCTGTGATTGGCTCAATCGTATCTCAGGATTCAAAAACAAAAGGGAACTGATGTCACAGGAGTGTTTAATATAGTTAATATATCAGACCTACTGAGAGGCCCCCCTTTTTCGTGTGAGGGTATCTTCATCAGTGAGTCCACCAGTCCCTAGCGCCCTCTTTCACACCTATATGACTTTAAAATACCTCTTTAATTTTTGGTTTTCCATGTGTTGTTCTTGTATGCAAGAGTAAAAATAAATGTGTATATAATATGACATTGACTGTATGAAGCATGAGCCACAATCTACAAGAACAAATTCTGTCAAATCTTTACTAGCCTCTTAAAACATTCCTGAGGTTCCAGGCAATGTTATGGCATGACACAAACATATACTAAAATGCCTACTGTACAAAAACCACAAACCTGAGTTTAAGGGGAAATTCAGAGAAAGGTTTAGAAAGCAAGTGGACTTAGAGTTTTTTTTTTTACTTTTTGCTTTAGGATGTCTTATACAAATGTATAATTATCCCTTATAATAATATGAAAGTCAAGAGAAAGCTGTGCTCAGTTTCAATTTAAACGCTTGCCTGGGGTTTCAACATATGCAGGCATTTTAAAACATTCAAATATTTGAACCTAAGATCATTTTTTAAGAGGCGTAATTTAAAATACAAGCAAGGAAAGCAGTTAACTTCAATGCAGCCATTAGCTGTAAGATGTTTAATGCTACTTCAGAGTAGAGGTAAATGACATAATTGGTAATAAACCCCTGTAATTATCATGTGTAATTAGTCTTTTCCTTACTTTGTGCATATTTCATCCTCACATTAGGTTCTAAATACATTTGCCCTGTCAACTCAAGCATAAACATGGATAATACATGCATTATAATTTATCTACAGTGAATAGCAATGCAAACCATGAAACATATGTTCTATACAAGAAATACGCTAAAGTTCAAGGTACTGGGGCAGAAAAATGCCAAGACATGGGCCAGCCGAGAAACAGAAATTCATATCAGATAGCTTCTGTGTTACTTTGTCTTTGCAACCAATTAAACAACAATGGGTAAAGGGAAAAATTTGCACTAGGTGAAAAATTGTGTGTAAATGAATAAATGTGTCTATGATAGATTCTGCTGCTAAACAATATAACCTAAATATAAGGCACAAAAAAAAATATAGATACAATAAGTGTAGCGCTGAAAAGATGAATCTTATGTTGCCAAATGTAAACAATGTGAAAAAAGTATAAAAAACAGAAATGATAAAAAACAAATAAGTGTACCATAAATCACTAAATGTTCATGGCTGAAGGAACCTGTGAGGAAAATCGGGGTTCGATATATTCCTGTGATTCTTCAGTGATAATATGTGGGTGAAATCTAAACCGTGAAGAAGCCCACCACCAATAGAAGAAACAAAGGCTTGCCGACTAGCCTGTGACCACCCTTATCAGGAGGGGTCAGAACAGGCTCAGCAGAAATACAGATGGTCCTCAATAGCACCTTGTGGAAACCCTCCAGAACGACCAGTCACAATTGACACTGCAGCAGTTACCAGCTGGGTGAACCGGATGTGTTCCAAAGATAGATTTCTGGGGTAGAGACAGATAAACATCCGATATTGAGGAATGGTATTTACCCAATGGAAAAAAAGGGAGAAAAACTTCCGATAATGCAGACGTATTTGAGGTAATCTATTAAAAATAGATACAAAACAATAAAAAGTAAAACTCTCATAAAAGAGTAGTGAACAAAATTCCTTGCAAGGATGTTAAAAGCTCTGTGGTTCGTCAGTACAAAAATTGCCAGTTCACGCATGCG
Organism: Rana temporaria; assembly: GCF_905171775.1. Taxonomy (NCBI): domain Eukaryota; kingdom Metazoa; phylum Chordata; class Amphibia; order Anura; family Ranidae; genus Rana; species Rana temporaria. The sequence continues at coordinate 134,511,707 of NC_053489.1, forward strand.
CAGTGCATGGGCGTGACGCCCTACAACCGTTTTGTCACAATCAATGTTATCAGGGGCTCCATGATGACGTCAGATGTGACAAAACAATCGTAGAGCATCACACACTGCACACGTGCGAACCAGCAATTTTTGTACTGACACACCACGGAGAGTTTTTAACATCCTTGCAACAAATTTAATTTACTACTCTTTTATGAGTATGTCCACCTGTCTCCACACAGGAAGTAGCAGGAAAGAACACCCACTTACTGCATGAGTCTGCTCTCACTCGTAGGATCACCAGGAGGAATCAATTGTCATTTGCCCTCTGTTCTGCATGCAGTGAGGTTTGAAGCACCTGCTGCCAGAGGAAAGTTAGGTAGTCCAGCCAGCGATATTCCAGCCTCCTACATCCAGCCGGACATCCAGCAGGACTCTACACCCCCAGCGCCGACTCCTAAACTCTCACTCCTAGGGCCAGACAGGCAGGGGTCTCCTCAGCCAGGATCCAGGACAGCTACTCTTCCTCCACCTTTGGCCTCCCTCTTTCCTCCCCAACATCATCAAGGTAAGGCCTTTTTCGTTCAGGCCTATCCACCTCCCCTTGGGCTAATTCGCGATCGTCCTTTTCAGGATAAGTCGCGGCTGTGGCCCAACAAGGGGATAACGGATAGATATCCATCCCCACACTCCCAGCCGCAATTGGGACATCCCCGCTGCCTCCATTCCTCAATCCCACCTTGGCCTGAACAATTCCGTGGCAAGCTCGCGGTGACCGCATTTAGGAAAGTCTGCGGCTTCAGCCGCGGCCTAGCGGTGCGCCGTGCTTGCTCCTCACAAACTACCTCAAACTTCACTAAACCACCCCTGCCCCTGGAGGATCTCTACCATCCCCCCTTGGTGCCCCAGAGCCCCATCCTCCCTACAACCGGGCCTCACCCAGCTGCACAGCCCCCGGCTCGGGCCTAGTCCCGGTCGGCAGCCATCTTGCTACACCCCAGCAACTGTGATATTGCTGGGACATAGCCACACTCCCCTTCGCCAGCCCTAAATCTGGGATTTGGCTCCAACCCCCACATCCTCAGGTACAACAGCTCCAATTCCAGGGTCCGCCACCATTTAGTGCTTGATCCAGGGCTCCCCCGATAGCCCTTGTGGGATCAGGACGGAATTTTTTTTCCCCAGTCACGGCAGATTGGCATAGCACGGCCAGTTTTTTTTTGCCTTCCTCTGGATCAAACGGGGAGGAAGATCTGCCGAGCGATTTGGAAATCGCCCTTCCCATCATTATTGAATACCTCCCCGATCAATTATCACTTTCCCCGCCGTTATTTTGCGATTATGTCTAATCTGAGATACTCTGCAGAAATCATTTGGGGTCTAAAGCCATTCGCCTCAATATTACCAGCCGTCACCAAAAAAAGCTCTAAGAAATGAGCAACTGTTAAGAATCAAGTGACGATCGACAGTCAAAAATTACACGCATTTACCCCAACCTAAGCACATATCATGCGCTTTGGTCAATACAAGGTCGGCAGTAAAACACAGACAAGAAATCCATGATTTCATTCTACAAAACGATTTAGACTGCCTCTTCATCACAGAAAACTGGCACACAGCTGACTAACACCATTCTGGGAGTGGGGCAAAGATGAGGAGGCCTGGCGGTGATCCACAAGACTCACCTCTCGATCACTAAACCAGGCCTTCAGTACTCACTTCCATTTATGGAAACCCTCACTCTGCAACAGCAAACAAATCCCCAGGACACTGTTCACATACTCCTGTGCTATAGACCACCGGGTCCAAAAATGCACCTGCTCATGTCATTGACAGAGTTCATATCCACCTATACCCTAAACACCAAACATCTCCTGCTGCTCTGGATTTTAACCTCTGGGCCAACTCCCCACTGGACCCCGTCACCGACACCTGCATTGACCACTTTGAAGGATTAGGTCTGCAGCAACTAGTACAGGGGCACACACACGCTTCAGGTCACACACTCTATCTAATTTTCAGACAAGATCTGGAAATCAATATTCTGGAAAATTAGCCGCAACCATGGACAGATCACCATGCCATTAAATTCACAATCAACATAAACGCCCCCTCAAAAAAAAACGGTAAAACCGGTGACAACACACTGGATTAGATCTCAGAAGAAGCTCCACTCGGAACTCTTCAAAACTACATTAGGGAACAAAATAAAAACAATCCAACTACATCAAACAGCCACAGAAACTCTTGATGCTATAAACAAGGCTCTGCATCCAGAAAAACAACTCCAGCTGGTTTAACAACCAGCTGTCGTTGCTAAAGCAAGAACACAGAAGAGCAGAAGCAGCCTGGAAAATAAGCTTTTCAGAGGAAAACCACACCATGTATAAGATAATAACCAAAAAATACCATAAAGAAATCTCTATTGCCAAAAAAAAACATTTTTCCAATATTATTACCAGTGCCCTAAACCGCCCCCATGAACTCTTAAATCTAGTTACCAAGACCATGAACCCAGTCTGTCTTGAAGCCCCTAATTCTGATTCACAAGAATTTTGCAACTTATTATCGGATTATTTCATCAACAAAATTGAAATAATCTGTGAAAGAATTTAGGCAAACTAGTACCTCCACCCACCCCCCCCCCCTAAATCACAGACCTAATATCCACATAATTCTGCCACAATCACCTAACTTCACTCTAAAACCCATTTCCATCGATGCCACTAAAAATATCATCAGGACTCTGCGAAATAGCACAGCGCCTAATGATATCATCCCCACTAAACTGCTGAAAGAATGTGCCGATATTTTGGCCCCAGCTATCATGCAGCTCATAAACCAGTCATTCAAGGAGGGCGTGGTACCATCCTTGCTGAAACAAGGTATAATCAAACCAATTAAAAAAAAAACACCCTCGACCCCAAAGACCCCAACTACCGTCGCCCCATAACAGGCCTGAATGTCTTCTCCAAGGTAATGGAGAAAGAAGTTGTACAACAGCTACAACATCACTTAGACACCCATAAATTACTTGACCCATTCCAGTCCGGTTTCCGTCCGGGTCACGGGACAGAAACAGCACTGCTCAAAATATGGGATAATGCTCTAGAGGCCGCAGACGAAGGAGAATCTTGTCTTCTAGATCTGCTGGACGTAAGCGCAGCTTTCGATACGGTAGACCACAAATTATTGTTGACACGGCTAGTTGAAGTAGCCGGAAGTTGCGAAATGTGATTTATCATGGTTCTCCTCCCTCTTGGAAAACCGATCACAAATAGTGAAACTGGGCCCTTTCATTTCTGAAAAATGCACAGTGTCATGCGGAGTCCCCCAGGGATCCCCTCTGTCGCTTGTTCTTTTCAATATCTATCTCCGCCCGCTTTTTGAAATCATCAGCAACCAGAAGTTACTTTATCACTCTTATGCAGATGACACACAACTGTATTTTCGCATCTGCAACAAAAAGGATCATTATCTTGGACTAGAGAAATGCATTTCTTTGATAGAAAAGTGGATGACAAAGAGTTACCTTAAACTCAATGGCTCAAAAACAGAACTTCTCCTGTTTCAGGCCAAACAGAAGATTCATCCCGCAAAAACAACATGGACGCACCCGGCCATTCTGGGTCAATCCATCACCCACAGCACCAAAGTCAAAAGTCTCAGAGTCATCTTCGACACCTACATGACAATGGATGCACAAATAGGGTCAGTAGTCAGCGGATCGCACCATCTGCTGCGCCTTCTACGCAGACTCACTCCCTTTATCCCAAAAAAAGGTGGGGAGTGACACTTAACTCCAGACTTGACTATGCAAATGCCCTCTATCTTGGACTCCCAAAATACCAAATCACTCGTCTGCAAGTCGTTCGTTCAAAATACGGCCGCTCGACTTGTGACTGGGAAAAAAACATGGGAATCAATCTCACCTTCGTTGAGATCCCTTCATTGGTTGCCCGTAAAAGACAGAATCACTTGTAAAGCTCTCTGTCTAACGCATAAGTGTATTCTGGGAAATGCCCCCCAATATCTATGCGAGAAACTAAAAGCTCACAACACCAAACGCATTCTGCGATCCGCCAACCAAAATCTACTCCAGATACCCAAAGGCAGATACAAGTCCAAAGGAGAACAAATATTTGCAGTCCAAGGACCCAGACTATGGAACACTCTACCAACCAGCATCCGATTGGAGGTAAACCACCTGGCCTTCAGGAGAAAGATCAAGACCCATCTTTTCTGAGGCAATAAGCGTTTATTGATTGGTTTGCGCAAAAGTTATAGCGTCTACAAAATAGGGCATAGTTTTATGGCATTTTTATTATTTATTTATTTTTTTACTAGTAATGGTGGCGATCAGCAATTTTTATCGGTACTGCGACCTTATGGCGGACACTTCGGACACTTTTGACACATTTTTGGGACCATTGGCATTTCTATAGCATTCAGTGCTAAAAAATGCATGCTATAAAAATGCCACTGGCAGGGAAGTGGTTAACACTAGGGGGTGAGGAAGGGGTTAAGTAGGTTCCCTGTGTGTGTTCTAACTGAAGGGGGGGTGGGACTGACTTGGGGAAATGACTGATCGCTGTTCATACATTGTATGAACAGACGATCAGGCATTTCTCCCCTTGACAGGACCGGGAGCTGTGTGTTTACACACACAGCTCCCGGTTCTTGCTCTGTAACGAGCGATCGCAGGTGCCCGGCGGTGATCAGGCACGCGCGTCGGGACCAGGGGCGAACGGGGGGCGTGCACACGCGCCCCTATTGGCTGATTCGTTTGATGATGTATAGCTACGTGATCTCACGCAGCCGTGCCGCCAGTATAACTGGCGGCACTGGCTGGTCGACAAGCAGTTAAGGATGCAGTGGCCGGCTTCCAGGCCTGCTCCTTAGCAAACAGCTATATACAGTAAATGTAAAAAAGAAAAAAAAAATCAAATTGCAAAAAGAAAATCATGGGAAAAATGCAGTACTTGCGTTTTGGATGCAGGTCCATTGAAGTCTATTATATGCAAAATGCTGCATTTTGCAGGAAAAATGTTCCCGACACGTTCACATCAATGCATTTTCGGGCCTCTGCATTTTTGGAACGTGTTCCATAGGAAACCATGTTAAAAAAGTTCCCTGTATTTTTGCAAAATGCATCAAAAAATGCATTAGTGTGAATCAAGCCTAAAAGCCAATCTGCACCTCTGTTTTCTCAAGACTTGAAGTTGAAGAGGCAGAATCGATTTAGTCATTAAAATTTTGTTTTTGCATATAGGCAGTTTAGCAAGACAAAAAAAGAAATAAGAACAATGTTTAGCACAAAAATGAATTAGACTTCTTCAGTCCAAGGCATCATAAAACAAGAGAAAACCAAGACCCAGGGGCTTCAATGGGCATAATTGCAAAATCTGTGCATAAAATGCCAAATTATGTTGATCTAGCAGTTAACCTGCTGACTAGGAAAACGTTGCCTCAAAAATCTATTAGCCACTTTCCTTGTGTAAACAAAGTGATGATCTATTTAGTCATTTTCTAAGAATGCTTTGCAAGTGTAATCTGGGAACGTCATGGCATCAGAGGGCAGAACAGAAACACAATTTGCTAAACGAAACAAAAGAAAGGTTTGTATTCTGTCATTTGTTATGCTAGCAAAATAATCATTCAACTGCAGAATAAAGTAACTAAATTAGTAGAACTACTAGGAGAAAATTTCACTCCTAGAAAAAAGTATTTTTAGGAAATATATTTCCATATACAGTTGTGCTCATAAGTTTACATACCCTTAAGTTTACAGCCTAGTAGAGAACTATAAGAGTAAGTGGATTTTTGGTAGAAGGGGTTAATGTTGCTAAGTATAAGATTCAAACTCCTCATATGGGGCTTTCCACATTGACTTTTGATGTTTAACCACTTACCCCCCGGACCATATTGCTGCTCAAAGACCAGAGTACTTTTTGCGATTCGGGACTGCGTCGCTTTAACAGACAATTGCGCGGTCGTGCGACGTGGCTCCCAAACAAAATTGGCGTCCTTTTTTTCCCACAAATAGAGCTTTCTTTTGGTGGTATTTGATCACCTCTGCGTTTTTTATTTTTTGCGCTATAAACAAAAATAGAGCGACAATTTTGAAAAAAATGAATATTTTTTACTTTTTGCTGTAATAAATATCCCCCAAAAATATATAAAAAAACATTTCTTTTCCTCAGTTTAGGCCGATACGTATTCTTCTACATATTTTTCGTAAAAAAAATCGCAATAAGCGTTTATTGATTGGTTTGCGCAAAAGTTATAGCGTTTACAAAATAGGGGGTATTTTTATGGCATTTTTATTAATATTTTTTTTACTAGTAATAGCGGCGATCAGCGATTTTTTTTTCGGTATTGCGACATTATGGCGGACACTTCGGACATTTTTGACACATTTTTGGGACCATTGGCATTTTTATAGCGATCAGTGCTATAAAAATGCATTAGATTACTATAAAAATGCCACTGGCAGTGAAGGGGTTAACACTAGGGGGCGGGGAAGGGGTTAAGTATGCCTGGGTGTGTTCTTACTGTGGGGGGGGGGGTGGCCTCACTAGGGGAAACACTGATTTTCTGTTCATACATTGTATGAACAGAAAATCAGCATTTCCCCCGCTGACAGGACCGAGAGCTGTGTGTTTACACACACAGCTCCCGGTCCCCGCTCTGTACCGAGCGATCGCGTGTGCCCGGCGGCGATCGCGCCCGCCGGGCACACGCACGGGAGTCGGGGGCGAGCGGGGAGCGCGCGCGCGCGCCCCCTAGTGGAGGCTATACGATAGGACGTATAGCTACGGGCTCTCGCCCAGGAGAGCCGACCTGCCGCCGTATAATGACGGTGCGCGGTCGGCTAGTGGTTAAAAACAATCAATCAGTGAGGGAAAGGATGTTGATAGTTACCGTAAATACAATTTCTAGGCGGATGTATAACGTAATATGCAATGTGCTATGGTTTTGGGATATTAATGTACTCATTCTCATGTCTAATTCCGGTCCAAAAAAAAACAATATAAATATTGAAATTAGAAATGTTTATAGTGTTTCTCAATATAAGTAATTTAGGAAGATACAACATTACAAGTTTCAATTCATAATCAATACATTTTAGGATATAAAAATGTTAAAAAAAAAATATTAAAGCTGTAATAATTCAATGCAGAATATAATTTCACATTGTCTACTGTACTTTGGATGAAAGAATTGTTAGATCCTCTTTCGGTTAATGTGCTTGGTTATAATGACACCACATGAGTTTTCAGAAATAATGTTTTATTACAGCTTACAAGCACTTACATCTGAGAATATGAATGATTTACTAGCGAAAATAAATAAATAAAGGAAACATGTATTTAAACCAGATTTGTTTCTGTTTGCAGCAGGCCGTGTCATGACGTATCATGGTAAAGAGGAAGCAGATCTACAAAACAGGAGAATTAGTAAAAGGGGAGGAGGTTACAATGCGGCAGCACTGAAACTAATTAAACATTACTCTCCACTGTGGATTCAGAAGCCTGCATCCTCTTCCACCATGCCTGACCCACACATTTCCAACTGTCTTTTTTTCTTTTATCTTGCTACCCAATCTGCATCAACCCCACACTGTCCACTGTGTCTGCATGTTTCCCCCCCATTCCTGCACTCAAAACCAAGCTTGCATCCTCTCCCACTATGACCACAGGGCTTGACCCTCCCTTCCCCAAATACACAATTTCACTACCATGCTTGCCCCCCTTCCCACAACAACCACTCAACCCCACTTTCAACATTGTCTCTGCACCCTTTTTCCCCATCATCAAGGATGGGCACCCTCTCTGCACTCACCATGGCATCTGAACCCCATTTTACCCCTTGCACTTATAACAGTGCCTGAGAATTCCACCACCATGGTCTCTATTTTGAAACAGCACATGCATAGAAACAGAGTGATGGCAGAAAAAAGGCTAAGTGGTCTGAGTATAGATCTATGTATGGTGTGTTTGAATCGACATACTATTGACTGACTCACTACCTCTGCTGGAAGTCTATTCCAAGCATGAACATCTCTTTCAATAAAATAATACCTTGTAAGTATTGCATGCAACACAACTTAAACTCTAATGTTTGTGCCTTGCTTTTTTCCATATCCCATCCTCAGTTTCAGGTTCACTGTAAAGTTCTAATGTTTAATAATTATTGCAACGAAGAGAAAATAAAAACAGAAGACTTAAACATTAGTTTGAGAGCAATAGTTCAAACCACTCAATTAACTGGGAGGGGTTTTTGTCATTAAAAAAATATGCCATCTCATTACATTTTAAAGAGGTTGTAAAGCTTTTTTTTTTTAAATAACAAACATGTCATACTTACCTCCTCTGTGCAAGGGTTTTGTACAGAGTGGCCCAGATCCTCCTCTACTGAGGGCCCTCTGCGGCACTCCTAGCCCCTCCTCTTCTTGAGTGCCCCCACAGAGAAACGCTTTTCCTGGGGTCACTCGCGTGGGCATAAAATGCATTAAGAATGAAAAGAATGAAAGAACACCAACCATAGGATGGACTATGGGTGTCCTAAGGTATTGCGGTGCCACGTCCTAGCATAAGTAGGGATTTTTAATTTTGGAGGAATAATGGACTTTATAGGCACCAATGGTCAACATAAGGTATAAAAGTTTTTTATTGATACAAGCCCAGGAACCTGGGTAGTTGAATCAACAATTACAGTACAGAAAAACAATATAAAAAGACATATATTTTACTACATTAAAAACATTAGTAAGCATAGAGTATCTCTAAAATGCTAATAACCCAGAGGGGTTGTACAAAAACCACAAACAATCCACAAGGGACAACAACAACAGTTGGTGAACAAACGTAGACTTCAATTGGCGTTTTTTGATAAATAGGCTCTACATGTTTCGCATGTTACTGCTTCTTCAGGAGCTTAAAAAGAAAACTTTCATCAACAATGATGGATAAGGAAAAATATATATATAAAAGATTTCCAATGGAAACTCTGGATCAATGGAGTAACAAGTTCCAGGTAACGAGATGGATATAGGTGTATGTTTTCGGACAGATATAGGCTGGGGTATAAATCCAGATGTACAAGGTACAGCAAATGCAAGGCTAGTCCAAAATTAGGAAGGAGTGCAGGATCGTATGTATATACTGCACATTTGTAGATACGAGGGAAATATTCCCATAAAAGTTAGGAAAATATCCCAAAATTGTGGGGACCAGACCATTAGAACACAGCTGTGATGGTAATGTCTCGCACGCCACTGTGTATGGGAGCAAAAACGTTTGCTCCCATACACAGTGGCGTGCGAGACATTAGGTGTATCCGGACATGATACCATCTCTTACCATCACAGCTGTGTTCTAATGGTCTGGTCCCCACAATTTTGGGATATTTTCCTAACTTTTATGGGAATAGTTCCCTCGTATCTACAAATGTGCAGTATATACATACGATCCTGCACTCCTTCCTAATTTTGGACTAGCCTTGCATTTGCTGTACCTTGTACATCTGGATTTATACCCCAGCCTATATCTGTCCGAAAACATACACCTATATCCATCTCGTTACCTGGAACTTGTTACTCCATTGATCCAGAGTTTCCATTGGAAATCTTTTATATATATATTTTTCCTTATCCATCATTGTGGATGAAAGTTTTCTTTTTAAGCTCCTGAAGAAGCAGTAACATGCGAAACATGTAGAGCCTATTTATCAAAAAACGCCAATTGAAGTCTACGTTTGTTCACCAACTGTTGTTGTTGTCCCTTGTGGATTGTTTGTGGTTTTTGTACAACCCCTCTGGGTTATTAGCATTTTAGAGATACTCTATGCTTACTAATGTTTTTAATGTAGTAAAATATATGTCTTTTTATATTGTTTTTCTGTACTGTAATTGTTGATTCAACTACCCAGGTTCCTGGGCTTGTATCAATAAAAAACTTTTATACCTTATGTTGACCATTGGTGCCTATAAAGTCCATTATTCCTCCAAAATTAAAAATCCATAAAATGCATTAAGGTGAAAAACCTTGAGTGTTCACAACACCTTTAACCCTTTCACTGCCAGGTCAATATGCCGTATGAACCTATACAAGTGCCCGCAGGTGGCCAAGTCTGTATGCCGTACGGACCTCATTTCTCCCTTTGCAATAAGCTGATGGTCACTTCAATGACTATAAACTTATAACAAAATTGTTCAGACTCTGTTGAACAATTCGATTACTCTGATCAGCGAATTACAACCCACTGATCAGAGTTAGTAACCTTAAATATGACCACCCCCCACCCTCGCCTATGCCACAACTTCCCTGGCCCTTCACCTAAAACAAATTCCCCCACTCTTCTCTCATATTTTCTTCACCCCCATTCTCTCACCAGTACTAATTACCCCCCCTCCACCTGTTTCACCCCCCCACAAACCAGATCCCTGCATCTACCATCAATAGTCGGCATCTCTCTTCTGCTGCTCCTGTTGGCTTCAGCTGCTGCATGGGGCTTGAGGGGGGGATCCAGATGTGTCCCCCCCCACCAGACACATCACCCATCTCTCCTGCCTGCAGAGCATGGCAGGGGAGGGGTGCGGGTGGGGGTGAAGTTGGGGCTTGGTAAACATGTTTTTAACAAACACCCCCCCCACCGTAGTAGAATGGGCGCAGGCAGAAATAACTACAGATCGCTCCTATATGTCCCAGTGTCAGCTGATTGTCATTTTATGAATGAATGAGGAATCTATATACAGATTTATAACTGTAAAAAAAAAATATTCAGTTTTCACCATTTTGCAAAAAAAGGTGCGATATAAAAATTACATATATTTTATATTTATTAACTCAATACAGGTTAAGCTTTTATATTTAGTAGGAATTTTGTCTGTTTTTATCTGCTAATAATGATTTTAGTTTATTTTTAAGGAAAATATTGTTTTGATTAACATTTGTGCACATATCATTGTGCCTTAAAAAATCAGTAGCACCTTATTTGTATTCTACTGGTCATGTGGGGTCTTTAACTCTGAAAGCTGTAAACGAAAAAAAAAAAAAATATGGAAAAATTGCGTAAACAGCCTGGCCACCTGAGTGTAAACATGGAGCACAGGGTCTGGCAGCGAAAGGGTTAAAGCAGAGTTCCACCCAAAAAACGGAACTTCTGCTTTACGCGACGGTGACCCCCCCCCCCAATGTGCCACATTTGGCATTTAATTTTTTTGTGGGTGGAGCGGATAACTTTTTTTTAGAGGCATCCAGCTCCTACTTCTTTTTTGGGGCTCTGCGGTCCCGGAAGGAAGTTCACCCCCCCTGCAATCTTCTGGGACATGTCACAGGTCCCATAAGATTGCCAGACCATTCACAGCGCGGCTCGTGTATGTGCAGTACGTGCCAGGCAGTGAAACCACAACCGGGAGCCCACAGTAAGAATGCCACCACCATGGAGAGGAGGCAGAGAGGAGCAAGGCTTTGTACGTCCACATTGCTGGACAGTGGGACAGATGAGTATCTGATTATTAACTATACACTTTTTGTAGCTGCTGTTTTTTTTTGTTTTTTTGGCGGAACTCCGCTTTAAGATTTTTGGCAGTACTAGAAAAATAAATTATGGAAAGTGGGCAACATTGCTTCCTGCTGACTTTATAGGACACAGTATGTCGTATAGCAGGGATATGCAATTAGCGGACCTCCAGCTGTTGCAAAACTACAAGTCCCATCATGCCTCTGCCTCTGGGTGTCATGCTTGTGGCTGTCAGAGTCTTGCTATGCCTCATGGGACTTGTAGTTCTGCAACAGCTGGAGGTCCGCTAATTGCATATCCCTGCCGTATAGGATGGAGGAACCAATGAAAGTTGCCAGAAACCTAGGCAACAGTATTGCTTTTACTATAGACTTCACATTAATATATCTCATGAACAGAGCACATTTTGGCAGCAAGGGCAGTGCAAAAGTATTTTTTTTTTTTTTTAAATATGCTTGTTTCTAATAATTTGTGTAATGACAAGGTCACTTTAATACAACCAAGCAGATGTGAATTAAATGCTAGATATTACTGTTATTACTATATTATGCTACTACATTTAGCCTCTTTCACTTGTTTTGTAGTTAGCTGTAGCAGTAATAATACTCAGAAAATCAAAGGATTTCTGATGGGTTACCCTGCTGCAAGTAACGCTGGCAATACAGTTTTTTTTTTTTTTCATCAGCATGCAACCACATACATCTGCTACACATGGTTTAAATTGTTTTCCCAGTTTTAAGTGACCAAATGATAAAACACGGGCAAGGAAATCCATTCAAAATGCATTTAAACTGGCACTGTAGTGGTTCTGGCTGATTTTCATCTCAATAATTTGGTTGCCAGAAACCAGGAAACAAAAGCCTGTGTGACAGTTTGCTGTTATTGAAAAACTTCAGACTTGCCAACAAGACTACCAAACATCAGATGGGAAAAAAAAACGTAAGCTTGGAGAATGACTTATCCTAGTTGGATGTTGCTGCTTTAAAAAGTATCAATTATATTTTTAATAAACACAGATTTAAGATCTAAGGGCCCCATTCACACCAGGGTGCAGGACACAAGCAGTCCATCATTTAAAACAAACTGAAGTTGCGATCTGTAGCAGGTGTCAATATTAGGTTACTGACACCCCCAAACACAGTGTGTTTTCCTGCACCGGATTGCATGGAACAGAAGTATGATCCGATCCAATTGCAGTGTGCTATTTAACCTCCTGTCCTCCACCCACCGTCAAATGACGGCGGGAGGAAGACTCTCTTGTTCTGGGCGGACATCATATGACGTTGCGCCTTCACAAGCCAGTAGGGGGCGCGCACACGCCACGTCACTGGGGACCCGATGTGCATGCCCGGGGGCCGCGTTGGCCGCCGGGCACCCGCAATTGCCCAGTAACTGAGCAGGACTGTGTGCAAACACACAGATCCACGTCCTGTCAGGGAGAGGAGACCAATGGTGTGTCCCTTGTACATAGACACACCATTGGTCACCTCTCCCAGTCAGTCCCCTCCCCCCACAGTAAGAATCACTCCCTAGGGGTGAACAATTGGCTATTTTGACAGAACACCCCCAACTCTGTGTGGCTCAGAGTGAAAGGGGCTGTTGGCTGGGCTAGAACAATTTCAAACTTGTTTCATTTTTTTTTCAAACCTACTTCCTGACTGGATGCATGCACTCCAACAATGGCTGAATGGCTTTTCTCAGTGTAGGCTGCCTGATGATCACAACAGTGGACCATGTCTGCCTAATCTCAGCTGAAATCCTGTCTAAGGCCACTTTCACAATTCGACCAGGCGGATAGTACCCAGAGGTAGCTGAGTGTAAACAGACGCATAGAAGAGAATGTATGGTCCGATCAAGTATGGCTAAAAAATGGACAGCGGGACTAAATCGGACCTCTCGCCTGAAAAGAGCAAAATTGCAGAAGCACCACTGAGAGACAAGGACAAAGTGTTGCCACTGTACATTAACAGGAAGTGCCTGAACAAGAAGCTTTAAGATAGGATCACAATATTATAATAGAGGCTGCAGATGTAAAATAACTTGAAATTGCATTACCATGTTAAAGCTGTAAGGAGATTTTAGGGATTGGTTTACATATATGCCATGAAAAAAGAACCAACAATTGAGTTGATTGTTAAAAGAAAAAACAAAAAACAAAACAAAAAGAAAAATAGCTTCATATTCAGATCATGTCATTGTCTAAGAACAAAAAGGAAACCGGTGGCTATTAGGTCTCATGCACACTGGACGTTAACATAAAACCGCCAGTAGCTTTGCAGTGAGTTTTCCAACGTTTTTCAGCTTTTTTCAATGTTTTTGCAATAGCGTTTTTTTGCATTTTTCAGCATGAGCGTTTTTAGTGTTTTTTTTTTAAGAAAAAAAAATATATTTTAAATTTTTCAATGGATCAAAAATGTTAAACGTTGGTGAGTGAAGTTTTTGAGCGTTTATTGACGTTTATCAGTGTTAGAGTGTTTTTACAGCTGAAAAACGTCTCTTAGAACCCACTATTTTTTTTCTTTTTTATTGCTCAAAAACGCCACTGTCCCAAACTGCTGATAACAGCCTATGTGTGCATGGATATGATGGAGAGTTTATTGACTGTAGAAAAAAATGTCTACTGCCAAAAAAAGCTGCTGTAAAAACATCCAGTCTGCATGAGGCCTAAGGGTGCATCTTTCACAGTTATAGTAACCTGATACATTTGTATACAGCCTTTTTTTTATGCTGGATCACATCCTGAAGACAAAGTATGTTGCTGAATTCACAGAAAATTTCTAATCCACTCCCATTTAAAAAAAAAATTACATAAAATCACAGATTTTTTTTTTAAATGAAAGCAGAATGAACAGGAAACAAATTAAAATTAAAAGTGATCCAATTGTATATAAAGTGCAATATAAGCCAACAGCATAATAAATATGCCACATATTTATCATAAACAGATACAAATTAGGAAGCTGCAGTTGGCACCAGTGAATCAGTCAGCCACTTTAAACATTTAAAAATAAAAAATAAAGTCCTGCCTAAAAGGACAACAGCACAAAATGTTTGGTATAGCATTTGTTAGCCCGAAAGCCTCTCTCCGAGCATGTTTTGAAACAAGTTGCGCTATGTTTCTTTAGTGCTCACTTCCCTGTGTTTAGGGATAAGCCCTACCAATTTACATTGCCTTTATTTGCATCAAGGTTTAAAGAATATATATTTTCTATAAATGTTTAAAATGAGAAAAAGATGTTCAATGTATGAGTACCAAATGTGAAGAAAACCCATAAAGAACACTTATTCTTAACTCCAAAGGGGGTAGCTGCTTAAAAAGGAAAGCTAAACCACAGATACAGTTCCTTCTTTACAATGTAATGAATTGTCTGGAGGAAGCTTCTAATTAAGTTAGGAGGATTGCTGACACTTTTATAAGAATATAAAATGCAGCTAATAATGACATTCATGTAAATCTGTACAGGTTGGGAGTCTCATTTGCCAAACACATTATTGGATTTCTACACATCATGTCATAATAATTGTCACAGCATAATAACCAAAAACTGTCACTTAAGGCTTACAAAATTATACGACTCAAAGAGATGCTAATGTTCTGACCTCTGCAGTTGACTTAGTTGTAAAATTACATCTCATAAGCCCAACTACACTGGAAACAATGCAAGAAGTCTGGAGGCAATCCAAATGTCTCCCATGAGTCACAAATAGCTCAGATATCGCATACAATTTGATTTTAAATCCAAAACCCCGCAATTTCTATTACAAAGCCTCACACTGAGAAGGCTAGCTCAACTCCTAGTTGACAGAAAATATTTTATTCACTTAAGATGAGCATAGAATTTTGACATGACAGACAAGTTTCTCTAAAATGATACAAAGATTTCCTGGAAATGATATAAAGATATATTGGGAACTTGCAATAAGCTGTGATTTCTTATGTTGTACCGCACAAACACATGGGTCTCTGGCACAGATGGCCCTTACCTGTCATACAACAGCCTCAAGCACAGCTTATTACTTCAAGCCATTTTCTGACAGCTGGGAGAGAGTAACATGATCTGCCCAAATGGCTGTGAGGTTTACTATTAAAACTTGTTCTATGTATTGATTGGTGAATCAGAAATAATCTTCTCTGAGAATTTTGAATCTGTGATTGGAGGAATCAGCCACCATGAGGGATATTAGTGCACACATGCAATAACTAGTTGATTTATTGTAGAGGTAATGTCTATAAGGATTTATTCAATTCTCTATCCTTTCAAAGCAAAAAGTAAAACATAGAAAATGTATGTGTTATTCAAATTTTAGTTTTTAGATTTTCTACAAAATTTTATTATGTGATGACAACAAAATATATATATGTTTTACTTATACATTTCACTGTGTATTTTTAAAACTTCAACAAAAACTAAAAACAAAAATCAGATTGTCAAACCAAAAAGGCCCCCACTAAACCAGAAAGTATTTGCATGCATCACCTTCATAAGAAATTCCAAAAAAGGCAGTGTATAGCTTAAAGCGGAGTTCCACCCTATTTTACAACTTATCTGCATTCGTTTTTACACTGCCCCTTTAAATACATTTGGGATGTTTTATTTTTGTCTTTTAAAAACTCACGTTTTTATCTGTGAGTCTCTTATTCCCCCGCCGCGGCGGAATGGCCCCCCCCCCCGCCGCATCCAGCGCTGCTATGCCTCCTGGGATATGTGTCTCTTCAATCCCAGGAGGCTGGGCTGAACATCGCAGCCGTGGATGAACATCTCGGGGGGCGGGAGGGAGGGAGGGCAGTGCCGCCCATAGAGGTGGTGTCCTTCCTCTTCTCCCTCTCCAACTCCTCCCCCGTCCTAGCTCCTCCACCCGTCCTAGCTCCGCCCCCGTCCTAGCTCCTCCACCCGTCCTAGCTCCGCCCCCGTCCTAGCTCCGCCCCCGTCCTAGCTCCTCCACCCGTCCGTCACCGCCGCCCCCGTCCTCCTCCCTCCACCACCCGCCCACCTGCCATCTGTCTCCGATGCACGGAGATACAGATCATCAGGCAGAGAGAGCGAGTCTCACTCTGTCTGATAGATCTGTATGTGAGAGCACCGAGCATAGTACAGCCCCGCCTCCCTGTACAGCCCCGCCTCCCTGTACATTGCAACATCGCTCTGCACTGTGTGTTACAATTCTAGTGCAGGGAGGCGGGGCTGTACTATGATCACTGTTCTCACATACAGATCACTGTACTCACATACAGATCACTGTACTCACATACAGATCTACAGACAGAGATCTGCTCTGTATGCCTGATCATCTGTACCTCCCCCCACTCTGCACATAATGTCACCGCACTGTCACCGCACTGTCACCGCACCGTCACCGCACCGTCACCGCACCGTCACCGCACCGTCACCGTCACCGCACCGTCACCGCACCGTACCGTCACCGTCACCGCACTGTCACCGCACCGTCACCGCACCGTCACCGCACTAACATCACCGCACTGTCACCGCACCGTCACCGCACCGTCACCGCACTAACATCACCGCACTGTCACCGCACTAACATCACCGCACTGTCACCGCACCGTCACCGCACTGTCACCGCACTAACATCACCGCACTGTCACCGCACTAACATCACCGCACTGTCACCGCACTAACATCACCGCACTGTCACCGCACCGTCACCGCACTGTCACCGCACTAACATCACCGCACTGTCACCGCACTAACATCACCGCACTGTCACCGCACCGTCACCACACCGTCACCGCACCGTCACCGCACTGTCACCGCACCGTTACCGCACTGTCACCGCACTGTCACCGCACTGTCACCGCACCGTCACCGCACTAACATCACCGCACTGTCACAGCACTGTCACCGCACCGTCACCGCACTAACATCACCGCACTGTCACCGCACTAACATCACCGCACTGTCACCGCACTGTCACCGCACTGTCACCGCACCGTCACCGCACCGTCACCGCACCGTCACCGCACTGTCACCGCACTAACATCACCGCACTGTCACCGCACCGTCACCGCACTAACATCACCGCACTGTCACCGCACTGTCACTGCACCGTCACCGCACCGTCACCGCACCGTCACCGCACTAACATCACCGCACTGTCACCGCACCGTCACCGCACCGTCACCGCACTAACATCACCGCACTGTCACCGCACTAACATCACCGCACTGTCACCGCACCGTCACCGCACTGTCACCGCACTAACATCACCGCACTGTCACCGCACTAACATCACCGCACTGTCACCGCACCGTCACCACACCGTCACCGCACCGTCACCGCACTGTCACCGCACCGTTACCGCACTGTCACCGCACTGTCACCGCACTGTCACCGCACTGTCACCGCACCGTCACCGCACTAACATCACCGCACTGTCACCGCACTGTCACCGCACTAACATCACCGCACTGTCACCGCACTAACATCACCGCACTGTCACCGCACTGTCACCGCACTGTCACCGCACCGTCACCGCACCGTCACCGCACTGTCACCGCACTAACATCACCGCACTGTCACCGCACCGTCACCGCACTAACATCACCGCACTGTCACCGCACTGTCACCGCACCGTCACCGCACCGTCACCGCACCGTCACCGCACTAACATCACCGCACTGTCACCGCACTGTCACCGCACTAACATCACTGCACTGTCACCGCACTGTCACCGCACTAACATCACCGCACTGTCACCGCACTGTCACCGCACCGTCACCGCACTGTCACCGCACCGTCACCGCACCGTCACCGCACTGTCACCGCACTAACATCACCGCACTGTCACCGCACCGTCACCGCACTAACATCACCGCACTGTCACCGCACTGTCACCGCACCGTCACCGCACCGTCACCGCACCGTCACCGCACTAACATCACCGCACTGTCACCGCACTGTCACCGCACTAACATCACTGCACTGTCACCGCACTGTCACCGCACTAACATCACCGCACTGTCACCGCACTGTCACCACACTGTCACCGCACCGTCACCGCACCGCCACCGCACTGTCACCGCACTAACATCACCGCACTGTCACCGCACCGTCACCGCACTGTCACCGCACTAACATCACTGCACTGTCACCGCACTGTCACCGCACTGTCACCGCACTAACATCACCACACTGTCACCGCACTGTCACCGCACCGTCACCGCACCGCCACCGCACTAACATCACCGCACTGTCACCGCACCGTCACCGCACTGTCACCGCACTAACATCACCGCACTAACATCACCGCACTGTCACCGCACCGTCACCGCACTGTCACCGCACTAACATCACCGCACTGTCACCGCACCGTCACCGCACTGTCACCGCACTAACATCACCGCACTAACATCACCGCACTGTCACCGCACTGTCACCGCACTAACATCACCGCACTGTCACCGCACCGTCACCACACCGTCACCGCACCGTCACCGCACTGTCACCGCACCGTTACCGCACTGTCACCGCACTGTCACCGCACTGTCACCGCACTGTCACCGCACCGTCACCGCACTAACATCACCGCACTGTCACCGCACTGTCACCGCACTGTCACCGCACTAACATCACCGCACTGTCACCGCACTAACATCACCGCACTGTCACCGCACTGTCACCGCACTGTCACCGCACCGTCACCGCACCGTCACCGCACTGTCACCGCACTAACATCACCGCACTGTCACCGCACCGTCACCGCACTAACATCACCGCACTGTCACCGCACTGTCACCGCACCGTCACCGCACCGTCACCGCACCGTCACCGCACTAACATCACCGCACTGTCACCGCACTGTCACCGCACTAACATCACTGCACTGTCACCGCACTGTCACCGCACTAACATCACCGCACTGTCACCGCACTGTCACCACACTGTCACCGCACCGTCACCGCACCGCCACCGCACTGTCACCGCACTAACATCACCGCACTGTCACCGCACCGTCACCGCACTGTCACCGCACTAACATCACTGCACTGTCACCGCACTGTCACCGCACTGTCACCGCACTAACATCACCACACTGTCACCGCACTGTCACCGCACCGTCACCGCACCGCCACCGCACTAACATCACCGCACTGTCACCGCACCGTCACCGCACTGTCACCGCACTAACATCACCGCACTAACATCACCGCACTGTCACCGCACCGTCACCGCACTGTCACCGCACTGTCACCGCACTAACATCACCGCACTGTCACCGCACCGTCACCGCACTGTCACCGCACTAACATCACCGCACTAACATCACCGCACTGTCACCGCACTGTCACCGCACTAACATCACCGCACTGTCACCGCACCGTCACCGCACTGTCACCGCACTGTCATCACCGCACTAACATCACCGCACTGTCACCGCACTAACATCACTGCACTGTCACCGCACTAACATCACAGCACTAACATCACAGCACTAACATCACAGCACTAACATCACCGCACTAACATCACCGCACTAACATCACCGCACTAACGTCACCGCACTAATGTCACCGCACTAACATCACCACCGCACTAACATCACCGCACTAACATCACAGCACTAACATCACAGCACTAACATCACCGCACTAACATCACCGCACTAACATCACCGCACTAACATCGCAGCACTAACATCACCGCACTAACATCACCGCACTAACGTCACAGCACTAACGTCACCGCACTAATGTCACCACCGCACTAACATCACAGCACTAACATCACCGCACTAACATCACCGCACTAACATCGCAGCACTAACATCGCAGCACTAACATCGCAGCACTAACATCGCAGCACTAACATCACAGCACTAACATCACAGCACTAACATCACAGCACTAATGTCACCGCACTAACATCACAGCACTAACATCACAACACTAACATCACAGCACTAACGTCACCGCACTAATGTCACCACCGCACTAACATCACCGCACTAACATCACCGCACTAACATCACCGCACTAACATCGCAGCACTAACATCGCAGCACTAACATCACCGCACTAACATCACCGCACTAACATCACCGCACTAACATCACCGCACTAACATCACCGCACTAACATCACCGCACTAACATCACCGCACTAACATCGCAGCACTAACATCACCGCACTAACATCACCGCACTAACATCACTGCACTGTCACCGCACTAACATCACAGCACTAACATCACAGCACTAACATCACCGCACTAACATCGCAGCACTAACATCGCAGCACTAACATCGCAGCACTAACATCGCAGCACTAACATCACCGCACTAACATCACCGCACTAACATCACATCACTAACATCACAGCACTAACATCACAGCACTAACGTCACCGCACTAATGTCACCACCACACTAACATCACCGCACTAACATCACCGCACTAACATCACAGCACTAACATCACCACACTAACATCGCAGCACTAACATCGCAGCACTAACATCACCGCACTAACATCACCGCACTAACATCACCGCACTAACATCGCAGCACTAACATCACCGCACTAACATCACCGCACTAACATCACTGCACTGTCACCGCACTAACATCACAGCACTAACATCACAGCACTAACATCACCGCACTAACATCACCGCACTAACATCACTGCACTGTCACCTCACTAACATCACAGCACTAACATCACAGCACTAACATCACAGCACTAACATCACAGCACTAACATCACCGCACTAACATCGCAGCACTAACATCGCAGCACTAACATCGCAGCACTAACATCGCAGCACTAACATCACAGCACTAACATCACAGCACTAACGTCACCGCACTAATGTCACCGCACTAACATCACCACCGCACTAACATCACCGCACTAATGTCACAGCACTAACATCACAGCACTAACATCACAGCACTAACATCACCGCACCATCACAGCACTAACATCACAGCACTAATGTCACCGCACTAACATCACCGCACTAACATCGCAGCACTAACATCGCAGCACTAACATCGCAGCACTAACATCGCAGCACTAACATCACCGCACTAACATCACCGCACTAACAAAATGAATTTATTGACAGTGCACATGTCTGGTATATGTATACACACCACATATATAACAAGATATATATATCATCTTGTCATGTAGATATATCTGCACAGGAAGAAATGATTTCTTATATTTACTGGTTCCTGGAAGGAGGGGGGGGGGGAGAGGAGGGGAGGAGAGGTTTGCATAGATAAGGGGCGGTAACTTCCTCTGACACTCCCGTTGCTATTGAAACCTGATCTGAAACCATTACACTGCTTGTACAGCACTGAGCATGTGCAAGGCTGAAATCCAGGAAGTCATACAGTCTGGCTTCATGATGCCCACACTTAAGATGGCCCCAGTCAATTTCTGTTTTATAAAGTGTCTAAATGCTGTAACAACCTAACAAAACGGACCTTAGTTTACAGACTAACTGTAGTAGAATACATTCAGCTTGTGTATTACAGGGGTATTTATATTTAAAAACGTTTTATTTTTTCAATTTGTGGCCGGAACTCCGCTTTAATTCAGGATAGTGGATGGAGTAATGCAAATAATTATTTTATGCCTCCCTAGCCAAAGATAAACCCAGAACTGTAATAATATAGAGGCTTATTGGTTAACATTAGTATTTTTTAACAAAGTAAATTCAGACAAGATATGGTGAGGTGGGCCAAAATGAAATTGGGTAAAATTATCATCAAATGAGCAAACAATACAAAAAAATGCTCACAGAAACAATATAAATTCTGAATTTTTGGAAAAACATAGAAATACATAAATTAGGGCTGGTTAGCCATGACAAAGGCTTAGAAGGATTTTTTTCTATATTTAGGCACCATTTAATTTTTGAACTTTACTGAATTGTCACAAAGTGACATTTGATGCATTTCTTTGCATCACAGCTCATCTGCAATACATAGATACACATAAATGGATGAAGACTCCAGGATAATTCTGCACATGTCAACTCTAGTGTGGTGTGAACATGGAACATAAACAATTGTGTTCTGTGTGCACCGAAGAAAACCTGCCTTTTTTTAAATGCAGAAAATGCAGGTCTCTGCACACAGTACAAATGAACCTTTTAAGCATTTATAAACCCAACATTTCATATTCCCCAACTCTCATGCAACTGAGCACAGAGAAAATGTGATCACTTATTTTTTTTTTTAAAAGGGGGGGGGGGGGTAGGCATGTATATACGAGTATATATATATATATATATATATATATATATATATATATATATTATATATTTTTTTTCATATCAATACACAAATGGTTTGCTTTTCATTTCTAGTTTAAATTGAATAAGTTGTTGCACAAGGTGAGAATGTATAATCACTTTAAGTGTCACAACAGCAGTTTGTGTAAACAAATACATTGTACTTAGTTGACATCAGAATCACAACTAGCTACAATGTACAAATATATAAAAAAAAAAAACAGAGTAGACTCACTTGTTTCAGATGATTACTGCAAAAAAAGAGCTGCTTGACAGATTTGGGACCTCAGGTGTGACACTAAATGATACATGGCCAGGCTGATTCACAATCATCTGATTTGCAGACAAAAAGGCAAATAAAATAAATGCAAGAACATATTTTTATTTTATATTTGTATAAATATTTGTAAACAAATATAATACAGCACTTCCACAATATTAGCATATAAGGCAAATAAAATAAATGCAAGACAATATTTGTAAACAATAAATATAACACAGCACTTCCACAATATTAGCATAAATAATATAAACAAGAAAAGACAAAGTTTGAATAATAAACTTATAAAAGTCCAAATTGCTGTAACTTGTCCATTGATGTCCAAGTTTAACACCCATGTGATTCAACACAGTACAGCAGTGATCTCCATGAGCAGGCCCATCACCGATAATTAAGAAGCTTACCAGAGTGAACGTCATACGCAGAGGTATATTGCGCTCAGCACATATTAGCACAGGGGCTGTATTAAAGCTCTCGTTTCTCCTCTCCTTTCCAGCCAGAACATAAATGAAGGAACGTCTGACAAACATCAGAAGATCTTGGCTTTGGCATACCCTGATCCATTAATCCACATCATGAATTCCGAACATAATATCATGAGGGACAAGAATGATGGACCTCACAGGTGATTGGTTTGGTGGTGGGGGTAGTTACAAGCACCAATACCCCTGTATAGCCTTTCAATACAGCAGCTCCCTCCCTCGGCTGTCAGCTGCTTTATTGAAAGGCTATACGGGGGAACGGTGCTTGTAACTACCCCCACCACTTCTCAAAATATGGGATGAAGGAGAATCTTGTATCCTGGTGCTGCTGGACCTAAGTGCAGCGTTCGACACAGTAGACCACAATACTCTACTCACGTGGCTCACAGAAGTAGGTGGAGTCACAGACTCTGATCTACCCTGGTTTGCATTGTTCCTAGAAAATCGATCACAGACGGTGAAACTAGGAGCCCTCACGTCAGAAATCGTCACATGCAGAGTCCCTCAAGGATCACCCCTGGCACCCGTACTCTTCAACATCTACCTCCGCCCACTCCTCACAATCATTAGCAAACACAACCTGTTCTAGCACTCCTACGCGACGACACTCAACTTTATCTGCGTATCACAAACAAAAAAGATCAATATCATGGATTAGAAAAAATGCCTGACATTGATAGATAATTGGATGACGGAGAGCACCCTCAAACTCAATGGATCAAAAACAGAACTTGTCTTTTTCCACGCAAACCGGAAGACAAAATCTAGAACAGCATTGACTCCTCCCATCATCTTGGGACAAACCATCACCCCAAGCACGAAAGTAAAAAGCCTAGGAGTTATCTTTGACTCAGACATGTCTATAGACGCACAAATAGGATCAATGGTCAGTGGGTCTCACTATCTTCTCCTCTTGCTGCATAGACTCATCCCCTTCATCCCGGAAGAAGACACAGCAGTGGTAGTGGGAACACTCATCAACTCCAGATTCGACTACGCAAATTTCCTCTACCTAGGACTAGCCAAATACCAGATGTCTCGTCTACAAGTTGTCCAGAACACTGCAGTCAGACTGGCAACAGGTAAAAAAATGTGGGAACCAATCTCCCCGGTCATGAGGTCCCTCCACTGGCTAGCCGTAAAGGATCGGGTGACATTCAAGACCCTCTGCCTCACCCACAAATGCACACAAGGAATCGCGCCACAATACTTATGCGAGAATATAAAACACTACACCCCAAATCGGGCCCTACGATCAACTAATCAGAACCTCCTCAACATCCTCAAGTCCTGCTTCAAATATAAAGAAGAACGGAGATTCACAGTCCAAGGACCATGGCTAAGGAATGCTCTACCTACACCTACAGACATTCGGATAGAAGTGAACCATCGGGCCTTCAGAAAAAAACTTATTCTGAAGCATGGCTGGACGAGGACATTGGATACAGTGCCTTGAGGCGATTTAGTTCTCATTTGTAGTGCTATACAAGTTACTCACTCAATGCTACACTGATTAGCCCTGACTGTCCCCTGTGTTCTCCTCCTCTGGCTTCAGGTGTCGTCATCTCTCTCTCCATGTCCTCCTCCAGGTCCCTGTCCACTGCAAGTCTTCCTCCGGTCCCCGCTCTCCTCTGGAGCCTCCTCTGTGCTCAACGGGTCCTTTTCTGGTCCTCCATCCTCCTCCGGGTCCCCCAATGTGCTCTGTGGGTCCTCCTCTGGTCCACGTTCTCCTCCTGGTCCCCCTCTGTGCTCCGCGGGTCCTCCTCCGGTCCCCCTCTGTGCTCCGCGGGTTAACACAAGTACATGTTATAACAGACACCTATCAGAAATATGATGTATCTTTTAAAGGTGGCATTTAAAGAAACAAGCGCCAGGAAGATACAGCTGTAGCGAAAGACTGGTGAATGTAAACACCACTGCTTTAAAACTATGTTTTAAATGTTGAACATTCTTTATGTACCAGTAGCCTAATATATTATTTTTCTTGTAAATATTGTGAATGTATCCATCACATCATATACAGCTTAATATTATACAGAGTTTCTATAAAAAAAAAAAAAAAAAGGCTAATGCCCAACTATAGACAGGTGTACCACTATATATATTGTTAAATATCCACTAAATAATTATCAGCCAATCAGCTCAGGTGCCAGAACTACTGCATATATAAAATTTGTATTATTGGTCACAAAAACAGCTGTCTCTAAAAATCACGCAGAGAAAGACAAACAATGGCTCCCTATGGAGCTATACAAGTAGCATCTTGTAGTGATCAATTGCACATGACTGGAGCATTGTGTGATCAAGTGATCGCTACTACATACTTCTTGTGTCAATAACTCCACAGGGAACGTTATTGATTTATTGTTTCAGCTGTTTGGTCATCAATTGCTACACCTACCTATTAATCTCTAATGATTTTAGTAGTACGATTAAATTGTACTGCATAGCTCTAGTGTAATGAGGTGAGTACCAGCAAGTATTAAAATCTCTCATTACCAAAATAGAATATGTGAGGTAGGTGTAACATGTTTATTAACACTTACCTAACTGAAGTACAGCCCAGAAGCCAGGGATATAGTCAGCTCACTGCTTTATATCCCTGCACATTCTTTAACTGGAATTAGGTATATACTCACTATTATCCTTCTGGAATGAAACACACAACCATTTACCAAGCCAATTCTGAAATTACTCTCCTAGATGTGAAAATCATATTTTTTTGTTAGAAAATTACACTGAACCCTCAAACATTATATATGTTTTATTTTTTTTGTTTGTTTTTTAAGCAGAGACCCTAGAGTATAAAATGATGGTTGTTGCAACATTTTATCTCGCACAGTATTGGCACAAAAATTTTTCAAATGTGTTTTTTGGGGAAAAAACAGGTCCATGCATTTAAAAAACAAACCAGTAAAGTAAGCACAATTTGTTTGTATAATGTGAAAGATGATGTTACGCAGAGTATGTCCAACATGTCACGCTTCAAAATTGCACAAGCTCGTGGAATGGCACCAAACATCGGTACTTAAAAATCCCAACAGGTGACACTTTAAAAAAAAATGTACAGTTTACATTTTTGGGGTCATTGGGCTAGAATTATTGCTCTTGTTCTAACGTTCACGGCAATACCCCACATGGTGGTTTGAACGCTGTGTACATATGTGGGCGTGACTTACATATGTGTTTGCTTCTTCAAACAAGCACGCAGGGACAGGGGATTTTTGTTTTTTATTGTTCATTTTACTTTTATTTTTCTAGTTTGATGCTTTCTTTTTAATTTTCTTTTTAACCACTTTTATTCCTATTACAAGAAACTTAAACATCCCTTGTAATAGGAATAGTGTGTGGCATGTCCTATTTACAGTGAGATCTGGGGTCAATAAGTCCCCAGGTCTCACTTCTAGGCTGGAAAGTCCGAAAACCTTTTTAAATAAAGATCCTGGCTTCCCAGCCGAGGTATTGGTGCCCAGGCTCCGAGCAACCGTAGAGACTTAAGGGGACCCGCTGGAAATCTCTATGGTCGTCATCTAGCGCCGGTCAGTTCCTTCTCTGGTTCGCCGGTCGCAGGGGCGAGCCAGGAGAAGCACCGGAGGGCAGCGGGGCGTCCCCTCCCGCCACCTGTAAGAGAGATCAAGCAACTGCGATTATTCTTAAGGTGAAGGGAATCGCCGGCTGTAAAACAAGATTTCCGAATGATGCCTGTAGCTGCAGGCATCATTCAGATATCACTATTCAAAGTCTGCGATGTCATAGGACATTGGGTGGGTGGGAAGTAGTTAAGAATGCAAAATACTTACTAGCTGGTAGGCAGAGAGGAAAGAAACAGACTTAAGAATTAAACTACTTTGTAGTCTGACTTTTTTAAACACATCATTAAAGCACAACTGCTATTCCTAAGTGAAGAGAGCTACAGGGATCGGTTCATCATGTGTCACATTAGGTATAATTCAGTAATTTAATATTTTACTGTGAATTAACAAATACACATTTGTTCTCATCAGCTTTTCTGGAAAGTAAATTCCTATTGGTATTCATGGCAACTTATTCCCTTATTCCCATGGCCAACACAAGCATTGCTGGGGTTTTGTATCTCCCAGTATGAGCTAATGACAGCTTTGAGAGTTGCCAAAACCTGAAAAAAAGATTGAGTGCAGATAAGAGAATTTTAGGATTGATAAAATATACTGTTTAACAAACAGTAATCTGCACATTTGAATCAAGCCCTGACAATAACAGTGCCCTCTGGCCGCCTTTCTCATACATCTGGACCAAATTGAAGATAGACAGTCATATTTAAGGTTTTAGCAGTGGCATTTGAATAAGCATGTTGGATTAATCAAAAATAGCAAAGTAGAATAAGGGTGTGTGTGTAAAATCAAAAATGATATATATAGTGAGAGTCCCTGTCACTATAAAAAGGGAGAAAAAACTGACACAGAGTCTGCATGTCAATGGACTGCAGAACTACACAGTATAGCAAAACCCGGAGAAAGCTGCCAAAACAGTGTTCTCTGTTTCAAAGCTAAGTTGGAATGGGGCTGTGTAGTTTGGAGATCCTGCAGAGACTTGGGTGGGATGGGATCTCCAACCCTGTGTCCAGGTATTATGAATAGCCAGCAGGTTGTGTGCCCAGGTGCACACAACAAATATAATGAGAGACTGGTGAGAGCAGAGGGGAGAGGAAGGTGGAGTGTGTGCAGCTGACTGCTGGTGTCTCTGTGGTGGGACAGACGCTGTGTGTGAACAGACGCTGTATGCGTTGAAGGGCTTCGGAGCCGTGTGCATCCATGACTGTGGGTCTGGAGGAGCTGCTGGTTTGAGGGACTAGTACCTGTGGCAGCAGTGCCGTTAAAGAGTAGCCAGGTGGGCTGGTATTTTCAGTTGTCTCTGAATAACGTTTAAACACCTGCGTGGGATTCCTGTGTGGACTTTTGTTTTATTTTTCCTCATTTAATAAACGTGGGCTATCAGGCCCTTAACGTTGTATGCCTGTTTGGTGTCAACTCACTGCACGAAAATGCTTCTACCACAAGAGTTAAACACCCCCAATACTACTATATATATATATATATATATATATATATATATATATATATATATATAATTATTATTCTATACAAACACGCATACACAAACACATCATGGACATAACAGAGGAACTGGACAGAACATGTCTGTGGTACTTATTGCTATGATTAAAAAATAAATAATGCTAAGAAAATCTGCTATTATTATAAAAGTAAAAACAGCATAGTGCACTAAAGAGCAAGAACATACACATATGGCAGAAATAGTGTCTATTTAAAGTGACCATCTAATATGGCATTGTCACACAAGCAATTCATATGTTTATTAAAAAAGGGACTATTTGGCATGTGGATGTCTTTAGTCTAGAACACAATACTGAGTTCAATGCACTACCTATCCTGTAAAATCATATTTGTGTGTACAAACACATACGCTGGTCTGATTTTCTCTAAATTGTACAGAAGTGCAGTAGAAAACAGCAACAGTCAACTGTGTGCTTAGGTCATTTCTTGTTTAACCACTTCAGCTCCGGAAGGATCTACTCCCTTTGGCACTGCATTGATTTAATCGACAATTGCATCCAAATAAAATGAGTGTCCTTTTTTTTCCCACAAATAGCACTTTCTTTTGGTCATATTTGATCACTTCAGCGTTTTCTTTTTTTTTTGCGCTATAAACAAAAAAGACTGACTTTTTTTTTTTTTTTTTTTTACTTTCTGCTATAAAACATTCCCAATAAAAAAATGAAAACAATCGAATTTCTTCGTCAATTTATGCCAATATGTATTATGCTACATGTTTTTGTAAAAAAAAAATCCAATAAGCGCATATTGATTGGTTTGCTCAAAATGTATAGCGTCTACTAACTATGGGTTAGATTTATGGACTATTTTTTTATTGTTTATACTAGTAAGGGTGGCAATCAACAATTTTTAGCGGGACTGCGACATTGTGGCAGACAAATCTGACACTAAGTGACAATTTTTGAGGACCAGTGAAACCAATACAGTAATCAGCACTTAAAAAAATCATTGTCCTCACACGCCCCCCCCCCAAAAAAAAAATTAAATAAAAAAAAATCACTGTCACTGTATAAATAACACTTTCAGGGAAGGAGTTAACATCAGGGGTGCTCAAAGGGTTAAGTGTGCTCCTAGGGAGTGCTTTTAATCTGTGCTGGGGATGCTATGACTGGAGTAAAACAGAGATCCGTGTTTATGCTTAGCATAAATACAAGCGCTCCATTTTCCTCCCTCACAGAACGGCGGTCTGCCTTGTGTACATAGGCAGACCACCATTCTGCCTCTCATGTGAAAAATCATGCCTGTTGGACCCGCTGATTGGCTCCTTCTGCGCCCAATCACAAAAGGAGCGGGGCTCCAGTGGCTCGTGCGCGCTCCCCAGAGTCGAGGAATCATGTACATTT
This sequence comes from Rana temporaria, assembly GCF_905171775.1. Classification (NCBI taxonomy): domain Eukaryota; kingdom Metazoa; phylum Chordata; class Amphibia; order Anura; family Ranidae; genus Rana; species Rana temporaria. The sequence goes on from NC_053489.1 coordinate 134,541,698, forward strand.
ACATGACTTTGTGCTAAAGGGCTGCCCTGCAGCAGAATATGTACGTGGGGCGGTCCTTAAGCAGTTAATAACTCTTTTTCTAACAGGCATTTTTTGTATGATAACTCTATATTCTGTATTGTTGTATATAATTTCATAGATTTTAAATTTCCATGGACCCAATTGTTGAGTTTACTATTTAGAAGGAAAGATAGTGTTTAGCAGACATTGACACTGGATTCTTGGTAGAACTATTTATCAATCAATCAGACAGTTTATGATTAGTCTGCATATCAGTATGATCTCTGAAAAATTAGCAGCCAATTGTCTCTTATGCATGGCTTTCTTAAAGAAGAATTGTGGGCAAAATGATTTTTTTTTTTCAATCATCATAGAGAATGGGAGGGTTATAACTCATGCAAGGTTTTTTTTTGTTTTTGCCTTCTTTGTCCCATTTCATAAATTTACCTTTACTTCCTGTCCCACAGACAAACAGAAAGTAAGAGGAAATCTCTCCAAATTAGAGGAATATCTTGGGGACCCACAGATCACCAGACCAGTGTCCCATTTGGAAGATGTCCACTTTTTACTTTTCTGGGGACAACCCGTAATTTGAGATCCTCTTTTGCATTCACTTTCAATGATAATGGTAAACAGGACAAAGAGGGAGGGTGAATCTCCTCAACAAGGGCACATACAACAGTTTAGTTGTATCTATAATTATACTTTACAGCTGGACAAACATGGATGACAATTTAGCAGACCGGTGAATTTTGATCCATGTATGGGAAGGGTGGTTGTACAGGAGCTGATCTAACAATCGACTTCTGTACATCTGCCCTTTTGAAAAAAAATCCAATCAATTAGCACTGCTTGCTATAGTCTGCAGCACTGATCAGTGTATTCTGATGGCGGGGAGGTCTCCCAGCTGTACAAATACTCAGCAAGAGGACTTCCCCATCCACTTCAAATGTGTGGATGGGGGAATTGAGTCAGTTATTTTGTTCTAACCCACTGGTGGAACAAAAAAAATGCCACTATGGGCAGCATTAGTCTTCTACCTGTGGGCAGGGAATAGAGACCAGGTACAACATATATACAATTCTCTTAAATCACACAGGGATCAATATAAATACATATAAACTACAATTTCAGGGCAAAGGGACAGGAAAACCTGGATTTGTTGACCACATTTGTAGATTCCAGTTCATTTGGTTTCAGGAAAAGAGCTAAAACCTACTAGAGGATTTACCTAGCAGACATTTCAGTATGTCATGTCTGCTAGTGTGTGCATTAGTTTATGCAATTTAAGTTACAACCTCCCCATGTAAGCAACATTGTTATTATGGCCCACCTTTTAGTTCTGTTACTTTTTTTTTAAATGCTTAAGACCAGTGTACAATTTATATAGTCATGTATGTCTTAAGTAAAAACGAATAATTTACAATAGTATAGCAATTATATGTTGTGCTTTGTTATGCATATCTAGAGGATCATTTAACCCCCTTCAGATCCGCTCTATAGCAGAATGACAGCTACAGCAGGGCACGCGTGGCACGTTCTGTCATCAGCGAGTCTATGAGACTTGGCTGATCAGAGTAAGGGGTCAATCCCGACCCCTTACCATGTGATCAGCTGTCAGCCAATAACAGCTGATAATGTGATGTAGACAGAGCCGGTAATCAGCTATTTTTTATCCTCATGCTGATCACCGGCGGCTGTCAGAGAGACATCAGTCCCGATCAAGGAGAGCAGCATCCACCTCATCTGTGCCCACCTGTGCCACCTACCAGTGCACAACAGTGTTGCATACCAGTGCCCACCAGCACCACCTACCAGTGCCCACAGTGTCACCCATCAGTGCCCACAGTGCCACCTATCAATGTCACCAATCATTGCCTTATTAACAGTGCTGTTTAAGCGGTTTAAGTGCCCAGTAAGCAAGTAGTTAAATAGACATCCCTAGGGCATGTTCATACTATATGTTGGACTGTGTTAGTCCAAAAAAATCAAAAAGCCTTGTCCGATTTTTTTTTTTTTTTTTGTGGTAGGCTAGATAGCATTGCACTGCCTGTATGTTTTCTTTACAAATGTACTTTTATGTACACGTTGTAGTGTATTGACA